>NC_142337.1:28545000-28858125 GCF_054954075.1 Amborella trichopoda | reverse complement strand
TAAAACTGCGTCACCCCCATAGACCAGAGAGTAAGGAGTGGAATTAGTAGCATTTCGTGTAGTACTATGATAAGCCCATAGTGCATCGAGAAGCTTCTCTTTCTAGTTCTTCTTCGTCTTTGATATCGATTATCGTAAAATGTTGCACAGAGTCTTATTGAAGGCCTCAGCCAAGCCATTCGCCCTAGGGTGGTACATAGTCGAGTACCTCCATTCAAAACCAAACCGGTTAACCAGGTGATCAATATGATGACTTCGAAATTGGGGGCCATTGTCAGAGATAATTCGGTCAGGCACCCCAAACAGATATATAATGTGATGTCAGATGAAGTTGGCCATTGTTGTCTCAGGAACTTGCTTAAGGGGGATCGCTTCAGTCCACTTAGAGAAATAATCTGTTGCAGCTAGAGTAAAGACATGGCCCATCACCGAAGGAGGGTCAATGGGCCTCACAATGTCCATACCACATTGTGAGAAGGGCCATGATGCCACTATAGGGTATAAGGGCTCTAGAGGTTGATGAACAAGGCTTGAATGCATTTGGCATACCTGGAGCGTTTTAACATAGTTTAAGGAATCAACAATCATGGAAGGCCAATAATACCCCAATCTACGTATCTATTCATAGAGCTTAGGATCGAACTGGTGTAGTCCACAAATGCCTGAGTGTACCTCTTTTAACACCTTATTTGCTTCATGCACATCCACACATCTAAGAAGAATACTGTCAAATGACCGTCTGAAGGGAGCATCTCCTTCAAGGAGGGTATACTTGGTAGACATTCAACGTACACTGTTGTACTTGGCACGATCTTCCAGGAGTCTACAATGTTTTAGAAAACTAGTGATGGGCTCTCTCCAATCTTCTACATGTTCAATTTCGACGCATTTTGGGTCGAAGAACTTGGGTTGCTAGTTTTGAACCTTAGCTCCTTGACTCTATGCCATTTCTTGTCCAGTCCTAATTACTTCTTTAACAGATATAAGTCCTCTGAATGGATAAGGAGGGCACTCTGGGAAGATATTTATCTCATTATTTGTGTCTACCTCGGTTCTTAGTTGAATGTATCTCCAATCTGCTACCCAGACAAGCGTGGGTCCTGATGAGGATAATTAAATTGTAGCCCGAGTTATGTAAGTACATCAGCCTACGAGTTTAGCCTCCTGGGGATGTGACTCAAGGATATTTCCTCAAGCTGGGCCATATACGATTTTGAAGTATCGTGATAAGGCTTGAGAGTGTCTTTCCTCATGTCATAGATCCCTTTGAGCTGTCGGATAACTAACTCAGAGTCGCCATGGATCTTGAGCTACTCCAAGTCGAGGTCGAAAGCTATATCCAACCCGATTATAAGGGCCTGATATTTTGCCTCATTATGAGAACTGGCTTGAGTGAGAGAAAAAGAAAGTGGCAATACTCCTCCTTTCGGAGTCAGAAATACTGCTCTAGTGCTTCCTTGGTCTGATTGGAAGGCTCCGTTGAAGTACAATTCCCATGCATGAGTAAGGTCAGCACAAAACACTTCTTTGTCAAGGAGGTCACTCGACAACGGAGATTCCGTCGATACGGGGTGTGATGCAAGAAAATCAGCTAAGGCTTGGCCCTTGATGGCCTTTTGTGGGACATACGTGATGTCAAATTCCATCAGCAATAATGCCCACTTGGCAAGGAATCCTGATGGGCATGGGCGTATCATGACCAAGTAAATAATGACGAAGTTTTTGTACTATGAAGATCAGGGCAAGGCGCATCTTTTCCTTAGGGGATAATTCTTCTTGAACCCTTGCATCCTGCAATTAAGATAATAAAGTGTCGTTTCATTTCCCTCATCATTGCTTTGTGATAACAATGCTCCAAGTGACTCGTCCAGAGCAGTCACATATAGGATGAGAGGTTTTCCCGGCACTGGCGTAGAAAGTACTAGAGGATTAAGCAAATACTGCTTGACGTCATCAAGGGTTGCTTGACAAGCTTCATCCCAAATGAACAAAGTATCCTTCTTTAACAGGTGTGTAAAGGGTTTATAGCGATCTGAGAGATTTGAGATGAATCTGCAGATGTATACTAGCTGTCCTTGAAGAAAACACAATTCTTATAGTGTAGTTGGTGACGGCATTTCTTGGATCACATTAATATTGACTAGCTCAACTTCAAGCCCTCAATGTCTGATAATGAACCCTAAGAACTTTCTCAAATTCACGTCAAAAGCGCATTTCAGTGGGTTCATTTTAAGCTGATGAAGGTGTAGTCGCTTGAATACCTTTTTGAGGTCTCTCATGTGAGCATCCTTTTCTTCGGATTTGAACTCTAGATCATCCACATAACACTCAACCTCATTGTGCATCATATCTTTGAAGATGGTCATCATTGCTCTTTGGTATGTTGCACCAGCATTCTTTAATCCAAAAGGCATCATTATGTAACATAACACCCGTTTTGGAGTTAAGAACGTAGTGGCTTTCTCATCCTCGGGTGCCATCCGCATCTGATTATACCTGAAGTATCTGTCCTTGAAGGAGAAGACTTGACAGTGAGCCGTAGAATCGATGAGCATCTCGGCGAGTGGCAATGGGAAATCATCCTTGGGACAGGCGTGGTTAAGTGCCTCAATCTAGCCTTCCGAGTTCTAGATGATCGGGCGGCACACATCTCGGGTTTCAAGGGAAGACCCGAGACGTTTTTGAAATCACTCTCTCGAGAACCTCGTTCAAGAATGGGGGCATGTGTTACCAACTGGTGAGAGAGGAATTTTAAGGTGGGTTCGGGACTTACTCAGGTTGGCTCGCATGGACACCCTCTTAGATCACGAAGAAAGCCCCATAATAATAAAATTGGTTTAGAATCACCTCCCTTGGGTTGTATTCTTCTTGTTTTCTGTAATCACACACATATATGGCAAAGGTTCTAAGATAGGTGGGTCGGACCTCACCCTTTTCCTCTTGGATGAACGTACAAAAGCATGCGCATTCAAAAAGAAGAGGAGATATAAGACGGGGGACAGAAGAGTTCGACTGAGCGATAGGACTAAGCAGGTGAGTAATGGGCCTGACGTGCTAGCAAAACGGGCTCGCTCACTAAGACCGGCTCACAAGATCACTACTAGATGTAATTATCAATACCGACTAGCTAGGCATGATGTTAAGTCTGTCGTGGCAATAAAGCAGGCCAAGTAATCTTGGCACAACAATATTATGACTAGACGATAGGACTACCATGAGAGACTAACCTCAATCCCTCTTGGTCGAATGAAAGAGTAGCAAAGTGATGGTTATGAGAAAAGAATGAAGTATGAGAAGAAGGGAATAGACAAAAGGAGCGAGAAGAGACTAGATGATGAGAGAGAGAGAGGAAAGGGAGATGTAGTCGATGCTAGGCATTACCGACTGTGTTAAAAGAAGAGAGAGAAAGTAATTGGTGCTAAGCTTCGTCGACTGCGTCAGAAGAAAAGAGAGGAAGAGAACCAACTAGCGTTAGGCTTGCACCGGCTGTGATGGGAGAGAAGCAAGGGAAAGAGATCGAGCCGACGTTAGGCTTTGCTAACAGCAATAGAGGAGAGAGAGAGAGAAAAGAAGATCAACCGATGCGAGGATTCACCAATTACGATAAAAGAGGAGAGAGAAATCTAATCGACTTTGAGCTTCACCGATTACATTATAAGAGAAGAGAGAGAAAGGCATCCGACATCGAGAATGAAAGACGAGAAGAGAATCCCACCTGGTGCTGGGATTGAAAGAGAGGAGAGAGAAAATCCCACCTGATATTGAGAATGAAAGAGAGGAGAGAGAAAACCCCACTCGATGCTGAGAATGAAAGAGAAGAGAGATAAAACCCCACCTGAGGTTGAGAATGAAAGAGAGATAGAGATGAGAAGAATAGAGATGAGAAGAAGAGACAGAAAGAGATAGAGAGGAGAAGAAGAGAGAGAAAGAGATAGAGATGAGAAGAAGAGAGAGAAAGAGATAGAGATGAGAAGAAGAGAGAGAAAGATAGAGATGACAGTAAGAGAGGGGAAGAGGTAAAGATGAGAAGAAGAGAGAGAGAGAGATAGAGATGAGAAAAAGAGAGAGAAAGAGACTGAGATGAGAAGAAGAGAGAGGAAGAGATAGAGATGACGAGAAGAGAGAGAAAGATAGATACGAGAAGAAGAGAGAGAAAGAGGGGAAGAGAGAGAAAGAGGGGAGGAAAGAAAGAGGGGAGGAGAGAGAAAGTTAACTGCTTGAAGGGTATAAGCCTTGTTGTTCACTCTCCTCTCTCTCTTTCCAAGACGTACTCACAGGTTCAAGCGAGAATGGAAATTTTTATTGAATGATTAAAGGATGAACCAAGGGTCGTGTTGTTCTTGTTTATAATAAAGCAGTGCCTGTTTATATAGAATTGGGCCCAAACATGGGTGGACACCCAAAAACTACATAGAATTGAAGATAATTACAATTTAATTGAATTTAAAGAAATTCTAAAAATGGGTGCAAAAGGACTGTTTTGCCTTTGCTTAACAATGTGTGGAATTCCATAACAGTCTTTAATGCTGATCGAGAACTTATGGGATCTTTTAAGGCTGACCTGGAGGTGTTCTGATCCCCATTTGAATGAAAGATTATTATTTTCTTGTTGGGCTCGGCATGACAATCAATTTGATATCAACTTCGAGCCATAGATCGTGTTTCGAACCACGACCATGAGACTTGAATTTTGGATTAATCTTAAAAACTTCGAATCGATTGTGTGCTCGTTCCTTGATGTTTCTTCATGACTTCTTCATTGAATCATACTAAGCCTGCCATCACGATCACGTTGTAACAAACGCAGCTCAATTGTGTTCGGAAGAAGATTTTTTCGCCTTGAGTTTTTGACCGGAATCTTGAAATCCAGTGGCCAAAATTTATAGCAGCTTTGATGCCTTCATGTGTGAAATTCAACCGTTCACGTGAGGTTTGGAGCAGAGAGAACCTCATATCTCATGCACATAATGCAATTAGTTTCGTGCCGATCGGGTATGCGAGCGTCGTGATCTGGCTGCTTGAACGAGGTGTGCTGTTGCTGAATTTTCTGCAACTTTCTTCACAGATGTGCCACTTTCATTTAGTTTTTCTCTCTGCTCGAGAGTTGTCACGGGGCATACCACATATCAAATTGCTCCTCTTGATGAGACAAACCTGCTCACCAAATTTGGGAGTGATACGACTTGGAACGAGTGAGTTATACACCCCGAAAGTGATTGTAAAAACATCCACCTTTAATGGTGTTTTGATAGAGTGAGGCCACACGAGAATAATGTTCGGCCTATCCCTTTTTAGTATTTTACCCATAACTTTATCTTGGAGTACCCGATTAAGCTAAAACTTGACCCATAAGGGTTTTCGACTGTGCCAGATCTAATGGCGATGGTCCTAAAGCTGTTTGATGCACCAAAACTATGGCTCTAGTTACAAGGTCCATTTCAGGGTGCTAAAGATCGATTTCGCTAAAATTGTTTCCTTGTGTTCACTATCTTAGACATGTCTCATCGTGATGAAACTTGACAAGTGGTCTTTTGCAGTGCGTATGAATATCTTGATCAATTATGGGGCCATTATGAGATTGTCGGGAATTTTTACTATTTTGTAAGCGTTATTGACCTGCTTCCTACTAGATCCTATCCAGGGATCAAGGTACTGAAAAGTACGTTCAAACAGCTTACCCTGCCGAATGTTGTGCTTCAATAGAAGCAAGAAGGACATTCATTTGGAATGTTTCCTTCGAATTTTACGTTTTTCCTTCCTAGCCATAGGACTACGTGAACGCTGAGGAGATTCACGTAATGGTGTAACTACGCTACTCAAACGTAGGGATGCATTGTTTGTGGGTCCGTCTGTGGAGACTTTAAGGGGAGAAGAGACTTTTTTTAAGGATCTTGTTGAAGTCCTCACCCTCGTGCGAGCTGTTTGTGATTCTGAATCTGATAATTTTGTACGCATCTCGTCAGTCAGAATCGAGGCCATCTGGTAATTGAGTGCCATGTTGAAGGGCATTGTTCCCATTTGGTCTTGGTTCGTTGATTTTCTTTGGTAGGCACTGTTTTTTGCTACACCAAGTTTGTTTTTGACGTTCAGAGTACCACTTTGGGTCTCATTTACAGAGTCTAGTCAAGGGCAGGTTCTATTAGCCAATCTCAAAGGTCTGGTTGTGTCGGCTAGACGAGCTGACGTCTCTGGCAGGTTCTCCCCTTGCTTTGTTAGTTTCTTTCCTTTGTAGTGTTTGTTTCTAGAGTGTGTTTGTGACCTCGTTGGAATATTGTTCGTCCTGATGAGACTTGTCTTGCCGTCTTGGCGAGTCTTTTGTCTTTCGAGTCCTTTTGCAACTAGACTCAGACTGTCGGAATCTTTTCCTTGAAGCTCATATTTTTGGATTTCTGGTTTTATGTTACTAGGGATTTTATTCTTTTGAGTGTCGACTGAACTCTTTTACTCATGGTTTCGTGACCATGCCCGTCCCTCATTTTTACTCATAGCATTCCTTTATTAAGGTATACACCATGCCCGTTATTTCGTCTTTTTTATTTTTTTTTTATTTTCGTGTGAAGGTGTGTTTAAGGTCATGCCTTCGGGACCTGTGCGAAACAGTTTAATGTCATGCCCAGAACGTGCATTATGGTTTAAGGTCATACAACTGGACCATGGCTATAATGAATGGTAGTCCGTGGAGGCCATGGAGTGAGTATGGTAGTGGTTTGACTCACTTGGGGAGATAGCTCGAGGCTACCTTTGAGAGATGGATGATGTATGAAATGTGAGTGGATGATGTTGACCCACAAACTTACAACGAATATGGATAGCGGGATGGTTTGCCATTTTGTGAGCACGGGTGAGACTCACTGGGGAATGAGGTTTGGTGATGAAGTGAATGGACAAATTGGGGTCTTATGAAGGTGACGCGCACATACTAACATGCAGGTTAGGGAAGGCGTGAGTGAAAGTGCATGTAAAGGCATGTGCGCATATGTGCGGGCCAGTATTAAAGGTCATATCTCCGGGACCTGTGCAAAGTAGTTTATCGTCATGCAAGAAGGACACATACTATGGTTTAAGGTCATACAACTGGACCGTGGTTTTGTAGTTTAAAGTCATACAACTAGGACCGTGCAGTTTAGGGTCATGCAACTAGACCTCCGCTATAGTTTAAGGTCATATAGTTTGGATCATGATGCTGAGTCTTTTTAACGTCATGCTGCTTGGACGTGCACTATGGTTTAAGGTCATACAACTGGACTGTGGTTATGCAGTTTAAAGTCATACAACCAGGACTGTGCAGTTTAAGGTCGTGCAACTAGACCTCCGCTATAGTTTAGGGTCATGCAACATGGACCGAGGCTGAGCAGTTTAGGGTCATGTAATACAGACCATGGTTATGTAGTTTAAAGTCATGCAACTCCGACCGTGCAATTAAAGATGTGCAACTAGACCTTCGCTACAGTTTAAATTCATATAGTTTGAACCATGCAGTTTTAGGGTCATGCAACTAGACCTCCACTACTGTTTAAAGTCATATAGTTTGGACCATGAAGTCTTAAGGTCTTGTAACTAGACCTCCACTATAGTTTAAGGTCATATAGTTTGGACCATGCAGTTTTAGGGTCGTGCATTTAAACCTCCACTATAGTTTAAGATCATATAGTTTGGACCATGCAGTTTTAGGGTCGTGCATCTAGACCTCCACTATAGTTTAAGGTCATATAGTTTGGACCATATAGTTTTAGGGTCGTGCATCTAGACCAGTGTGTGGGTTACCATGTATGTGGAGCTCCATGAGGAATAGGTCTATGGATGATAATCCAATTCCTTGGGGATAAAATGGCTAAGACCATTCACAAACTGAGGGCTCAGATGAAATGGTGACCTGATGAAGGATAACCAACAGAGGTGAACTTCACTAGGGCTTAAGAGGGTAAGTGTACGCTCTGGGGTGAAAGATGAGTAACCTGACTCCCTGGGGATACGGTATCTTGGTGTGAAGTTGACCCACTGGGGATTGGAGAGGTACGAATGACCCTAACTCCACCAGGGATAATGGGCTGCAGTATGGGTGTGACTCTTACTGGGGGTGAGCGATAGCTCCTGACTCCATTAGGGAGGTCATGGTTTGGGTGCAATGGCTCGGGTGCAAGTCCACTGGGGATAGTGATAGGACATACACGGCTACAGCATGGAGTCGGTGACAATAGGCTGTTTGTAGTACAGCCGGTGCTGGACTGTCAAAACCACAACCACCTCTAGGTTTTTAAAAAATAATTTTGCGCGAGCCATGACATTGTTTGAACATGATTGGCGCTAAGTCAACGGGTGCTAAGGTCATTTGAAACTCACCCAGCGTTGGTCAACCCAGGTTAGGATAGCTTGAAACTCACCCGGCATTGGGCAACCAGTGCCAAGGTTGTTTGGAATTCACTCGGTGTTGGGCACAGATGGATGGGAGTTACCTCGGGCCTCGAGTCAAAGCTTGACCCGACTCATCATTGCTTGGCTCCGGTTAGATGCGATTAGAATTCACAGTTTGTGAGGGGCATTTGAGGGCAGCGTAGTCTATATAAGGGGGTAAAATCCCATTTTCCCTCACTTTTCACCAAGGGTAAAAAAAAATTAAGCAAACGTTTTCTTTACAAGTGAGAAGAGGGTGCCCGGTTGAAGTTTCGATAAGCAGTCAGACTTCAGCAAAAGTTTTGCAGGGAAGGTTTTCAGTAACTAATGGGATTTCTACAGTTTTGCAGGGAAGACCTTCAGTGAGTAGACTTTGCCAATAACTTGTTTAAGTTGCAGAGAAAGTAGCAGGGAAAGGAAAGTTCTCTGGGGATTTTTTGGGAAACAGAAGAGGTTTTTGCTGTAATGTTTTTATGGTAAAAGAGGCGGGAAACACAGCAGTGAGAATTTCTGCTTGTCTTGGGAGTTTTCTGGAAATTTTTAAGGAGTTTCCTGGAGGTTGTGATAACTTTCTAACACTATTCGTGGTGTTGTAGAGGTTTCTGGGAACATTCAAGGGATTTACCGGGGTTGTCGCTACTTTCGACAGTGTTAGTGGTGTTGCAGAGGTTTCTTGGAACTTAAGGAAGTTTGCAGACATTTTTTAGAGAAGTTCTGGTGACGTTTAAATAAAAAATGTAGGCAAGAAAGTTTTTCAGTGGGTTTTCGGCCTTATAGGAGAAGTTTCGACGGGAGATGAACGGTCACAGGAGGTGGGCCCTACAGTTGCAGATGGTGAACAGTCATGGGGAAGGCATACGAGAAATGTTGTGACTGTTGGCCTTTGTACGTGTGTCAGGTGGCACGTGTGAGAGATTTGCTCACAATCGGTGCTGGCCTTTGAAAAGCTCAACCGGTGCTGGGTGTTGGCAATCTCAACCGGTATTGAGTGTTGAAAGACTCAACCAGCGCTAGTTGTTGACACTCAACTAGTGTCGGGCATTGAGAACCTCAATCAGCACTGAGTGTTTGACAGACTCACCCAACGCTAATCATTGACATGCAACCGGTGCTGGGCAATGATAAGCTCAATCGGAGCAGTGTTTGAGAGGCTCAACCGGCGCTGCTCTAGTGCCTTATCAACTTTTGGGAGTGAACCACTAAGTCCCTTTATAATGGCTGCTTCTTCTTACCAAATCCCTGATGTGAAGAGGCTTCCAAGGGAAGGGGAAATTGGTGCCCGTGATTTTACAGGTGAAGTTTTATTAAGGGGTGAACCCATTTGGCTGACCCATCCAGTGTGCAAACCAGAGTGGTCCCTTAGTGTCTCTTTCATTACTGACCCCGTATGTTTCAAAGTATGGGAGGGCAATGACGACAATGTCTGTACTGAAGAAGGGATAGCACTTCTTCACTGTATGCATTAGAACATAGCCTCCGGGGAGAACTTGCCTACCTTAGTGAAGCGGTGGTAAGCAAAAGGACTCCGAATTCAGGGGGAGCACCAATACTTGAAGGGATACTCTTCCTGGACTGCCAAGGTATTGCGTCATACAAAAGCACTCTTGAACGTGCTTCGCTATTAGCAATGATCCAGTGTTCGGGCAGTTACTACTACCGTTGCTCCAATAAGTAAAGGTGTTGTTGGAGACATGGAACCATGTAAGCAACACATGGCTTCTTGTTCATGGGGAAGTGGGAACCTCTTTACTAAATCATCACTTTATTGGAGGTCTCCCGATGATCGGGGCTATGTATGACGAGTTCGTGCCCCCAAACCCAGACATCTTTAGTGGTGCTAACTTGGGGGGTGAAGAGCCGCCGACTAGTCTTCAAAAGATCTTTGAGGCCTACATATTGATTATCGGCTGATGTAGCAATGGTAGGGTCATCTTTACAGAATGGGTGAAATTCTTTTGTGGGGATTATCCTGAGGGCGGTCAGGGTACTGCAAAGGGAAAAGGGAAGGATGTTATAATGGAGATGCCTCCCATATATCAAATTGAGAGTGACGCTGACCGTTTCTTCTTAGCCACCTATCTGGCCTTAATCTTGTGCAAATTCATGCTTCCTGGCTGGGGGATGACATTCGTCCAAGGGTACTATACGTGGCATGCGACATGGCCAGAGGACATGAATATGCCCTTGCTCAGCCAATCCTGTGCAATATATACGATGGCTTGGGGGCCATCTCCCATGGAAAGGCCTGTAAGGGCAAAGAGGGAGGGAACAAAATCGTAGGAAGAGAAGCTTTTCTTGGGGATTTTAAAACCCCATTCCCTGTGCATTATGTGTATGGGTGGCTAGGGGCCTATTGCCCTGACACCTACGTCAAGCATCAGTGCGTAGGAGATAAATTGTGGCCCTTCATGATTAGGATTGGCAACCAGAGGGCTATCTTTCATACCTCAGGGGAGGCTCAGGGTTTATTTGGGAATGATTCTTTGAACATGAGGCAGGTCCCCGTTCCGGTCGAGAGCTTCACCAACCATGCTTTCATTGATGAGTTGAGGAAGAAGCTGGACGGTGCTCCAATGACGATTAAGGAACTCATGCTCATTCTGAGCATCAAAGGGGGAGTCTTACATTATCGAACTCCGCACAGTGTCCGGTTAGCGAGGTATTTCCCCCATCACTTTTCCTGTCAGCACGGGCTTGATCAAGGCTGCCCCTTTTCTGTGTTTTTTGAAAAGCGTCGGAGTAAGGTGTATAAGGGGAAGGCGGAAGAGTTCGGAACTTTTCGAGAGTGCTGGCTGCCAGAGCATATACGGACCGCTTGGTCTATCTGTCTTGAAATGACAAAAACTGGCAAATATGTATTACCTCACTTAGGTAGGAGAGTTCAAAAGACCAAGGCATATGTGAACTGGTGGAGAATCACCAATAAGGGGTATTGGGATAAGGATCACCCTTGGAAAGGTGTGAATGGTAACTAACGCTAGGACACCATGCAAAGGAAACTGGCGGATGCTCCTGCTCCTGACGCAATTTTTGTCTTAGATTATCCCTCCAACTGGGAAGCTTTAGGGCTTCCATACGAGCTAGTAGCTGATGAAGCCTCACCAGAGCTTCTTGCAATGAAGACGAGGACTGGGAGTGTATTTGATAATCTTAGCTAGATCTTCGAATGGGATGAGGGGCGACAATTCCCTGGTTATGAGAAACCACCACAAGACTTGAATGCCCTAATCAAGGGCGGTCCCCACAGTAAAATGACTGAAGGGCCTTCTCGAGGAGGTGGATCTGAAGCGGCAGTTCCTACTCTAGCAAGGGGGAAGAAAAGCGCCCAACTGCTTCTGACACTCGTGCACCATCTTCAATTAGTGGGCGTACTCAGAGATGCAAGGGTGACAAGCTTCCTAAGATGTCAGAACCAAGAGGTACCCCTTTCTCCTTTGATCTTTTATAGGTTCCCTTAGTATCACCCTCTGTGCTCTCTAGACCACCTTTTGCTTTTGCTGAAATGTTTTCTTTTTCTTCAGAAACTAAGGCAGATGATTCCAACCGCTCTGAGCCTTTTGACATTGCTTGTGATAGGGAGGTGACATTGCTTAGGGAGGCACCCTTGAGTACAGGGGTCGTTCCTGAGTCAGAGTTGGCTAGGATGGGGACTGACGAGGATGAATGTCCTGAGGCAAGTGCTCCAGATAGGGGCTCTAATATTGATGTGGCCTCCATGCATGAGTTTAGTGCCCCGACCGAGGCAGGGACCATGGCTCAAGGAGAAGAGCCTGAAGTTGATGACGTGCCTGAGCACTAAGAGCTTGCTGTCCCCATGGTCCCAAGTCATGAAGATGAGGGGACTGAGCTCTTTGTGGCTGAGGTTCTGGTTGTTGAAGGAGAAGATCGAATGGAGGAGGCCATTGCTAGGGATGAACTGACTGGCAAAGGCCAAAGAGAAGAGGCAGTTCGTGAACTTGGTGATATTAAGGTGACAGTTTAAGAGGATGAAGAGCAAGGGGAACATATTTCTTCAAAGCCTGTTGGGACAGAAGTAGAGGTCCTCATAAGAGAGGGTCGAGACAGTAAGGCTAACATTGAAGAGCCCGGGCAGGTTGAGGTTGGGGCTGCCTATGAGCCCGAAGGGCAAGATGCTCTAGGCTTTGCCCTTGTTTCAGAGGAGCCAGTGGATCAGATGGCCATTACTTCATCGAGCCCGGTCCTTTAGGTCGAGGTTTCTTCAGCAGTAGTGACCTCAGCAACACCATCTAGGCCTGATTGTTGTGGTGTTTCTAGCATGATCTCAGGCATATCTTAGAGCAAGCCTTCAGGGCTTGAGGGAACTACTTTCAATGAGCTGGGAGAAGATTTGGCAAGGCTGAGGGAATTCGTTCCAACTACTACTGTTGGGACGGCGCCAGAAGTGCTTTCCCATTTTGATGCAACCCTTAACAAGTTGGAGAGCTGACGGTGGGGAGTGATTCATCAGGAAGGAGAAATTAGCAGACTAGCCTCCTTGGAGGAGTTGATCTTGTGTAGTCGCAAAAAGATAGATGCTTGCATTGAGAAGAAGGCCATGATATCTGTGTGTCCGCAGGATCTCAGGAGGGAGGCACAAGGGAGCTTCAAGAGAATGGTCGAAATCAGAGAAGAGATGCGAATACTGAAACAGGAGTTTGTTGGTCTTGAGACAGAGATGATCCAAAGGAAGGCCATGGAGGCCTCTTTGGTTGAAGATTCGTCTGAACTCGATGGCACAATTGAGTCGAAAACTGTGGCGATGAGAGAGGCAACTTGAACGGTGGTGGAGCTGAAAGTGCATGTTCAAGGCACCGAGACTTCTCTTGAAGCGCGCAATGCAGAGATCAACATGATGATTGATTGTTTCTAAACATGTCATTACTCTCTTTCAGCACTTGTAAAAGTTTTGATTGATAAATAAAGCGCTTCTATCTTATGATTGACTTTGCTGTATGATTTCATTCTCTTCTTACTTTTGCTGTGCCTCATGTGATTTTTTTGAATGCCTCTCGATACTTTTATTACCCCAAGAGACTAATACCCTAGTCCTTGTTTGGTCCCATGTTGGGCTGCCCCGTCCTGGATAGCTTCGAAATAGGGAGTCGTTGCTTTTTCTCATCTCAATGTCTGGTTGGCCAAGGGCTCATAGTTCATTTTTCTCATGATTTGGTGAGCCTGATTACTATAGATAGTCCAGTCAGGAGGGGCTTTGGCGTCCATTAGTGGCACATTTACTTCAACTTCATCATAGCTTTTAGTGTCTTGCATGTACTTCATGAGATGTTTTGAAGCGATACGCATGACCTTCAGTTGACTCTGGAGACTGCAAAGTTCCGTTCTTAACTTTGTTAGGGGATATGCCCTTGAGGGGAAGAAAGTTGACCTTTATCGAACTGCTCTCCACTTGAGAGGTTAGGAAAAAGTAAAACTTTTAGCAGGTCACTGGTATGAGGATCATCCTCTATACTTATAGCAACCAGATTTTGAAAAAATCTTCGCGGCGGTTGTCGCACCGCTTCAGCTTTCAAGAGCGCTATGGGGATATGTAAGACTTTCTGCTTGTTCGGTGTATAGGTGATCCTTGACGCCAGGAATTCTATCCTCATGGCTTGCTCAATCTCAGGAATGACCTCTGGATCATCTTCCGACCAAGGTGGCTCAAAACTGGGGACAGCGGGCGAAGACTCCTTTTCAAGCAAAGAAGGAGTTTCTTGAGGGATGATGGTTGGGATGTTAGAATGAAGGGTGGTTAGGGGTAAGATCATGCCCTGCCTTTCTTCCTCTTTCAACATGTTAATCAGTGTTTTCCCAACATCCTCAACATCTTCATGAGATGAAGATGATGTCTTGATTGTAAACTTGTGACCTTCATCATTTGGCCACTGAGGAGACGCCAGATCCGTGAAGTAATAGCTAGCATTGACATAGTGAGTTTCATCCATAGGGAACGGCCTTTTGTCAGCATAGACCGTATGCTGTTTCTCATCTCGACTATAATTGAAACATTGGTGCAATGTTGATGGAACCACCCCCTGATCATGGAGCCATGACCGACTGAGGAGAATATTATAAGAAGTATCGGTGTCGATTACATGAAATTGGGCATAATCGTTCAGCTCACCGATATTAAAATGAAGGCGTACCGTGCCTGCTAGCTTCTCTCATAATTGGTTGAACCCTTGAATTGTGACATGGGTCCTGGTAAGGTCTTCGGACCCCAACCCCAATCGAGTAAGGATCCTCCTTGAAATAAGATTGACTGCCGACCCTCCATCCAACATAATTCGGTTGATGGGGCATGCATGTAATTCGTCAGTAACGAAGAGAGGGTGATTATGAAACTTTTCCCCTAACTGCAGATCGTCATCTGAGAAGGTGATTGGCATACATCCTTGTAGAATTGCTGGGTCTACCTCAATAGGTTCTACCTCGGTTTCGTACACTTCTGGGTTAGAGAGAGCTTGAAGTAAAGCCATCCGGTAATCCTTCGAGAGCATGAGGGTGTCGTAGACACTGAGAAGGGTCGGAAGCTTTCGTAGATGCCCTATCACATCATATTTCACCTTTTCTCTATCAAGGCCTTGTGCTTCTGGTTCTACCACTGATTTGGTGGGTATGTTGGGTTGAGAAGTAGGTTTATTTTGGTTGACTGGCTGACTTGATTGGACAGCAAGCTTGGTTTGTGTGACGGAAGTTTGAGGTTTTGGAGGAGAATGAGTGCATGGGATCAAAGGGGTCCCAGGGAATTGGAGAGTATGTGTATTATTTAAAGTATTGAGATTACGACGGAGTCTAAGGAGCTGTAGGATAGGCAGACTAGCCTTTGGATTAGGGGGCAGTGGTGGACTAAGGAACTTTAAGGTGCCCATCTTCTACGGCGGAGGCTGCAGTGTCTTCCCTGATCTAAGATTTATCTGCCCCGTGGTGGGCATTGTTCCTGAAATTTGCACCATGTGGCAAGCTCCTTGAGAGTAAAAACTTTGTCCCCTTGACTCTCTCAGTCTCTGCTCAAAGCAGGCTCAGGGGGCCACTGACATTTCTTTGGCTTCGACTTCTTGCACTTCTTTGCAGAAGGTGGCTCTGCCTTGCCTTTAGCTGCCATGGCATGAGCAACTGTTAAGAATCCTGTTGCCTGCGCCAGGGTCTTTCTCAATCGCTTTTGTTGCATCTTAGTTATGTTCGATCCCTCAAGTTCTCTATCGAGAGCCTCGAAGTCTGGACATATCAAGGTTGTACCTGTAGGGAACATAGAAGAGGAAGAATGAGAAGAAGGAGAAGAAGGAGCAGTAGGGTTAGAAGGTGGGGGACTTTTAAGGTCGTTCCCCTCATCAGACCGTTTTGAGCAGCTTTTTACGTCATCACCAAGGTTGGACGGGTGCAAGGGATCTTTTAGGTCTTTTCCTTGCTTAGACAAGGGAGTGCATTTAACGTCGTCACCCACATCATACGTGTGCAGGGGGTCTTTTAGGTCTTTTCATTGCTTAGACCATTGGGGAGTGCTTTTAACGTCGTCACCCTCATCGGACGTGTGCAGGGGGTCTTTTAGGTCTTTCCCTTGCTTAGATAGTTGGGGAGTGCTTTTAACATCGCCATCCTCATCGAAAGTTTGGTGAGTAGGAGATTGCACGGCAACGTCTTCTTGACTGGATGAAGAAGGAAGAACGATCGTGCTGGGGATGAAGTCCAGTAAAATTGGCAAAGGAGGAAGGGGCCTGAGATGCTCGACTGTGGTTGAACGGTCTTGTTTCTCTGGTGAGCAACCCTTGGTGCCTGTCTCTTTCTGGTTTTGTTAGGTGCTGTCTAATTCGTCTTGCTGGGGTGGCAATCCACTCTAGCTCAACCAACCGCTTCTCGCTTCAGGGACTTGAGTCTACTCCGGCCATGGTAGATTATCCATGGCTGGGAAGTCGAGGGTTCCGCAGAGTCTGAGTCATTGATTGGAAGGTCCTGCTTTGTGAGATCTTCTTGCCCTGATGGTGAAGTGATTTGGGGATCACTCACGGGGAGGTTGAAAAATTCTTGACACTCCCTCATCTTCTTTGCGAATATATCAAGGAAAGTTGTGCATTCTGACAAGAGACTGGCACCAACGATCTTCAGTCCCCTTAGTAAGGCGATGGGGTTGCCTTGCCTGCTTCAGTGTGATTATGCCTTCCTAAAGAATTATAATGAAGAAGGTGTAGAGGATACCGGGCATTTCATCTTCCTCTTAGATGGTTATGGCATGAGAGGCCTCAGCTGCCCCGAAGGCCTTCTTTAAGTCTTCAAGCTTTATTTGACCCTTCTAAATCAGGGCCTTGATAATATCCTTCAGCGTGTAGCAGCCATCTGTGAGATGATTGATCGTCCAATGGTAAGCACAATACTTCGCTTGAGTTTCAAGGCCAGATTGCTCAGGGAATTTGGTTTCTGAAAGATGGATCATATTCTGTTCCAATAATAATAGAAACAGTGCAGAGACCCATTCCTTCTCTAAGAGATAAACCTTGTTCCTATGCCTGGCAAAATAATCACCCCAGTCAAGGTTGGCTGGTGGAGGTACCCGATTGTACGACTATTGTTGCTTACCAGCCGTGGGTGTTACTTTTACCATGCTTACCCCTTTAGAGAGGTCCAAAGTTTAGAAGGGAGGGTTCTTTGAATCAGTGACCATGACAGTCGCACTGATTACCCCTTTATGTTGGCTGCCCGTGTGTTATTCCGAGAGCTACCATTACCACAGTTGTTTGCTGAACTTGTAGATGGTTGTCGTGCCCCACCATGGTGGCATGATAAACTTTCTATGCGAACTCATTTAGAGATCAACTCTGACATGAAGTTCAGGTTAGAGGCCTTGACATGTAGAGCGATTTTGGGTCGTAAGTTTGGACAGCTTTGTTCTCCGGCATTAGATTAGGATGGCGTTAAGCCAAGTTTGTCCATCTTGATATGAACTAATCCACGGGCTCATCAGGGTGAGAAGTTTGATGGTTTGAACCTCTCTCTCGACCTCATAGAAGCGTTGATTGAACAGTTTCTCCATCTCCTCCCATGTATGCACCAAGTTTGGAGGAAGTCAGGCATACCATTGGAATGCTTGGCCATCGAGGGTCTCAACAAACTATCGGAGAAGAAGTCTCCCGTCAGCCGCTATTTCCCAACATGCTGACTAGAAGTGGGCAATATACTGGCGTTGGGAGGTGGTTCTGTTGAATAGAGGAAACTTCTCTTCTGTTGAATAGAGGAAACTTCTCTTTCTTATGGTCAGAGGGAAACGGGACCTGATCAAGATAGGAGGGGTATGGTCATTACTAAGGCATCACACCATGTATCCCCGGAATTTATCAGTTCTTTCGTTTATGGGTGACCATAGCGTCAATATCTGATTGAGAGACTGGATGAGGGACAGAATTGTCCTGTGAGGTAGAGGGAGGGGGCTGCCATAAAGGTGCACCATCAGAGTGATGAGAATTGACCTCATGGTTAGTCGACTGACGTGCAGTGTTGATACGATCGATCTTTTCCATCATTGCATGCACCATATCCTCAAACTTGTTGATGCACTCTTCCTGCGCATCACCAGGCTCACTTAGGACCATTACACTAACTGTTTCTCTAGGGAAGTTAACGTTAGTGGGAGCTGAGGGCCCTCAAGCTTGACGAGTCATATGTGGTAGGTCAGTCAGTAGGGGCCAACATGCCCTGACCAAACTCGACTCTTGTATGCAGATTGCATTTGGACCAGTTCTTGATGGTCTTGGGACCATGGCTGCTGAGTGGTAGGATCTTCTTCTACGACAGTAACCACAGAGGGCCCATGGAGCTTTTCTTCAAGCTTCATTGTCTGAAGGGGTTAGAAGGGATTCAGGTGAAGAGGGTCATCAAAATTGGCTGTTTTGACTCCCTTGGTCACCTCCCTAGTCAAAATGTGCAGACCTCTATCGCGTTAAGCCTTGAGGTTTTGATGGACCTCATGCCAAAATTGTGATATCGGTCGCGGCTGGTCAGCTCTTCTTGCACAGGAGAGAGCTGTCTCCATCAGGTGCGACAATGGATGAGGGTCAGGAACTGGAGTCATCATGGGCCAAGGAGGATCAAGGACTCGATGGGCTCCAAAGACACGACCAAAGTGATGGGGTTGGTTCATAATAGCATTCTTGGGAAAATTCTTCGGGTACTAAGGCTGAAGGTGCTTGCTCGATGAAGGAAGAGCAAGCAGGAGCAGGATTGACTCATGAGGAGGCTCGAGTCGTGGATGAGGGGACGTCTGAGATGGCGTCGCTTGTGCATCCATTGAAGAAGGATTATAGGAGACTTGAGGGTCAACCCGGGCTCGTGCATGTGATCTGGCCTTAGGAAGTCGAGAACTACGAGCAAGTGTCTATATAAGAATAGGTATAGGCCTGCCCCTTACAGGGTGCACTTGTGTGCTAGTGGTAGGAGGACGAGGAGGTCGTCTCCTGTGCACTCGGGTTGACATGGCAATGACGTTGCCCCGAGCAGTGAGATGCATATGAGTGGCGTGCGTAGGATCTGGCCGTGGAAGGTTCGATCTTGGACATGGTCTCTAGGTAACATAAGGGTTGCCTCAAGGTGTGGCTTGAGGGGGTGACCCACGAGCCTTGGGGTGTGTTTAAGGGGTGGAGATCGTGGGGTTTCCACCTCTATGTGTTGAGCCTCTTGGGATAGAGACCAATGGTGCAGAAATATGGGGGTAGACTTATGGCAACCACAGAAGCAATGATAACTTGCTTGCCTTTTACAGAAAGGAACTAGGTAGACTTCTGGTGTACCTCAGGAATATGACCGACAAGTGACTTGCCTGTGGTTGGGTATGCTGTGTGTGGCAACAAAAGTGCCGCGAATGCAAGGTGCCTTAGTAGAGCTTCCACCAAAGCGAAGAGATGGGGAGTAAGGGACCTTAAAGTCCCACCTCACACTGGTCCAGGTTAAGACCTAAGAGTTAGACCAGGGGCCTTTGCTCAAAAGGATGGTCGGGAACAAAATCAAAGAAACTTGTTCCCTAGGGACAATCTCGAATACAGGGATAAGAAATCCCCGATCCAGATAAATGGGTTACGGAACTTAGCAGCCATAAGTGAAATGTGAAATGAGAATGAAAGAAGATAATAAAAGAAGAAACTAGCCAAAAAAACGATCCGACTAAGGGGTAGTACGTGCCCAGTGGAGTCACCAAGCTGGTTAGGTTCCTCAATCTCGCCCACCGGATCCTGGATGATCAGGAGGCATGCGTCTCGGGTTTCGAGGGAAAACTCGGACGTTTTTGAGATCGCTCTCTTGAGAACATCGTTCGAGAACAGGAGCAAGTGTTACCAACCGGGTGAGAGAGGAATTTTAAGGTGGGTTGAGGACTTACTCGGGCTGGCTGGTGTGGGCACCCTCTTAGATCATGAAGAAAGCCCCCTAGTAATAAAACTGATTCGAAATCGCCTCCCTTGGCTTGTATTCTTCTTATTTTCTGCAATCACACACATATATGGCAAAGGTTATAAGATAGGTGGGTTGGACCTCACCCTTTTCCTCTTTGATGAGTTTACACAAGCATGCACATTCAAAAAGGAGAAGAGAAGAAAGACGGGGAGAGAAGAGTTCGACTGAGCGAGAGGACTAAGCTGGCGAGTAATTGGTCTAACGTGGTAGCAAAACGGGCTCAGTGACTAAGATCGACGCACTAGATTACTACTAGACGTCATTACCAATACCGACTAGCTTGGAACGATGGTCAGTCTGTTGTGGCAATAAAGTGGGCCAAGTAATCGTGGCACAACAACATTACGGCTAGATGACAAAACTACCATGAGAGGCTAAGCTCAATCCCTCTTGGTCGAATGAAAGAGTAGCAGAGTGATGGTTATGAGAAAATAATGAAGTAAAGGAAGAAGGGAATAGACAAAAAGAGGGGGAAGAGACGAGGGGATAAGAGAGAGAGAGCGATAGAGGAAAGGGAGATGCAGTTGGCACTAGGCATTGCCGACTGTGTTAAAAGAAGAGAAAAAGCAGTCGACGCTAGTCATTGCCAACTGTGTTAGAAGAAGAGAAAAAGTAGTCGGCACTAGGCGTCATCGACTGTGTCAGAAGAGAAGAGAGGAAGAGAACCAATCGGTGCTAGGCTTGGCCGGTTGTGATGGGAGAGAAGCAAGGGAGAGAGATTGAGTCGGCGTTAGGCTTCGCAAACCGCAACAAAGGAGAGAGAAAAAAAAAGATCAATCGGCATTAGGCTTCGTCGACTGTGATAGAAGAGAGGAGCTAGAAATCCAACCAGCGCAAAGCTTCGTCTATTACGTAAGAAGAGAAGAGAAAGAAAGGCACCCAGCATCGAGAATGAAAGAAGATGAGAGAGAACCCCCACCCAACATTGGGAATGAAAGAGAGGAGAGAGAAAACCCCACTCGATGTTGGGAATGAAAGAGAGGAGAGAGAAAACCCACCCAATATTGATAATGAAAGAGGAGAGAAAAAAGCCCACCTGATGTTGGGAATGAAAGAGAGAAGAGAGAAAACCCCACCTGGCACTAGGAATGAAAGAGAGGAGAGAGAGAGGAGAACCAACCGACGCTAGGCTTGCGTCAATTGTGATGGGAGAAAAAGAGATAGAGATGAGAAGAAGAGAGATATAGATGAGAGATAAAGATGAGAAGAAGAGAGAGAAAGAGAAAGAGATAGAGATGAGAAGAAGAGATAGAGATGAGAAGAAGAGAGAGAAAGATAGAGATGAGAAGAAGAGAGAGGAAGAGATAGAGATGAGAAGAAGAGAGAGAAAGAGATAGAGATGAGAAGAAGAGAGAGAAAGAGATAGAGATGGGAAGAAGAGAGAGGAAGAGATAGAGATGAGTGGAAGAGAGAGAAAGAGATGAGAATAATGGAGAGAAAGATAGATATGAGATAAAGAGAGAAATATGGGAGGAGAGAGAAATAGAAGAGGAGAGAAAGAGGGGAGGAGAGAGAAAGAGAAGAGGAGAGATAAAGAGGGGAGGAAAGAAAAAGTTAATTGCCCAAAGGGTACTGACCCTTTTCTTTTCTCTCTTTTCTCTATCTCCAAGACGTACTCACAAGTTCAAGCAAGAATGGAAATTTTTATTGAATGATCGAAGAATGAACCGAGGGCCCTGTTGTTCTTGTTTATAATTAGGCAGTGCCTGTTTATATAAAATTGGCCCCAAACATGAGTGGACACCCAAAAAGTACCTAGAATTGAAGATAATTACAATTTAATTGAATTTAAAGAAATTCTAAAAATGGGTGCAAAAGGACTGTTTTACCCCTGCCTAACAAGGTGTGGAGTTTCAGAACAGCCCTTGTTGCTGTCTAAGAACTTGCCTGATCTTCCATGGCTGACTCGGAGGTGTTCTGATGCCTGTTTGATTGTAAGATTCTTGTTTTCTTGTAGGGCTCCACATGGCAGTCAATTTGATACCAACTTCAAGCCATAATCATGTTTCGAACCACGATCATGAGACTTGAATTTTGGATGAATCTTGAAAACTTTGGATCGATTGTATGCTCATTCCTTGATGTTTCTTCATGACCTCTTCATTGAATCACACTGAGCATGTTGTCACGATCACGTTGCATCAAATGCAGCTCGATTTTGTGTCCGGATGAAGATTTTATCATCTTGAGCTTTTGACCGGAATTTTGAAATTCAGTGGCCAAAATTTACCACAGCTTTGACGCCTTCATGTGTGAAATCCAAACTTTCATCAAACGCAAGGTTCAGACCAGAGATAGCCTCAGACCTCACGCACATAATGCAATTGGTTTTGTGTTGATCGAGTATGTGAGCGTTGTGATCTAGTATGTGAGCGTTGTGATCTGGCTGCTTGAACAAGGCGTGCTGCTGCTGAATTTTTTGCAACTTCCTTCATGGATCAGTGAATTTCCTTTAGTTTTTCAATCTGCTCGGGCGTTGTCATGGGGCATACCACATATCGAATTGCTTGTCTTGATGAGACGAACACGCTTACCGAATTTAGGAGCATTCCGACTTTAGAACGAATGAGTTATAGACCCCAAAATTGACCGCTCATGACTGTAAAAAAAACCACCTTTAATGATGTTTTGATGGAGTGAGGCCACATGAGAATAGTGTGCGACCTATCGCTTTTTGGTATTTTACCCATAACTTTGTCTTAGAGTGCCCGATTAAGCCGAAACTTGACCCATAGGGGTTTTTGATTATGCTAGATCTAATGGAGGTGGTCTCACAGCTTTTTGATGTACCAAAAGTATAGCTCTAGCTACAGGGTCTATTTCAGGGTGCTAGAGACTGAAATTGTTTCTTTGTGTTCACTATCTTAGACATGTCTGATCGCGATGAAACTTGGTAGGTAGTCTTTTGTAGTGCGTATGAGGATTGTGATCAATTATGGGGCTATTTTGAGACTATCTAGAATTTCTACTATTTTGTAAGCTTTATTGACCTGCTTCCTACTTATTCGTAACCAGGGATCAAGGTGCTAAAAAATACGTTCAAACAAGGTGGTATTGAGGTCACAGAAGTCAATGCAAACCCTGATTTAGCCATTATTCTTCTTGATTGGATCAAAATTTGCTAGCTATTTCGAGTACTTGACTTCACGAATGAAGCCTGTTTGTCTGAGTTTGGTAACTTCCGCATCTATCAGCAATTCAAGGTCAGGTCTAAACCTCCTTGATTTTTATTTGACCGATTTGATAGTAAGATCGATGTTGAGATGGTGAACGGGTGACTTGAGGATCTAAATCAAACATCTCATTGTAATGCCAAGAAAAGACATCTCGGTTTGCTGGTAAGAAAGTAGTGAAATTTCTTTTTTTTCTGGAGACATATTTGCTGAGATAAAAGTAGACCTAGTAGGCTTCATCTCCTAGATTTATTTCTTCAAGTTTGTCAGCAGTGGCTTGCTGCCTTCTTCCCATTCTTCTGGAGCCTCTTGCAACTCTTCCTCGTTGATTTTAAAGGTCATTTCATCAACCTCAAGTGCGAAGACCCATGATCTTGACATCTCTACCTCCAATAGGGCTTCAGAGTAGGTCATGATTTCTGTGCCTTTTTGAAACTGAGGGACGGAAGGGTCAATGTCAAACATGGAAAGCATATCGGGTTACAGGAGCTCATCTTGAAAATTAAGGGGGATTTGAGGTTTAGCAATGATGAGGAGAGAAGCGTCCTTGTATGAATCACATGGTATTTTCACAGGTGCCTACGGTGTTTGCCCTATGCTGGCTAGTGCTTCATAGACTTGTACCATGTGGAAAGCTTCCTGAGAATAAAAACTCTGTCCCCTTGATTCTCTCAATCTTTGCTCAAAGTCGGACTCAAGGGGCCACTGGGGTTTCTTTGGCCTTGACTTTTTATGCTTCTTTGAAGAAGGTGGCTGTACTTTAGCTTTAGTTGCCAGGGGCATCAACAACTACTAAGAATCCAGTTGCCTGGGCCAAGGTCTTTTTCAACTGCTTCCGTTGCATCCTGATTATATTGGATCCTTCAAGTTCTCTGTTGAGAGCTTCGAAGTCTAGACATTTCAAGGAGATACTTGCAGGAGACAGAGAAGAGGAAGGGTGAGAAGTAGAAGAAGAAGAAGGAGAAGGGTCAGAAGGCGGGGGACGTTTTAGGTCGTTCCCCTCATCAGACTGATCTGGCAGCTTTTTACGTCATCACCAGGGTTGGACATGTGTAGGGGGGCTTGGGGAGTGCTTTAACGTCGTCACCCTCATTGAACGTATGCAGGAGGTCTTGTAGGCGATTCCCTTGCTTAGACCATTGGGGAGTTCTTTTAACATCGTTACCCTCACTAGAGGTAGGCAGGGAGGCTGTTAGGTCCTTCCCTTGCTTACACCGCTGAGGAGTGCTTTTAACATCGTCACCCTCATTGGACGTTCTCTGAGGAGAAGATGACACGGGGACGTCTTCTTGATGGGATGGAGAAGGAAGAAGGATCATGTCAGGGATGAAGTCTAGTAAGGTTGGCAATGGGGGAAGTGGTCTGAGAAATTCTAGCTCAACTGGAGGTTGAGCAGTCTTGTTTCTTTGACGAGTAGCTCTTGGTGCCCGTCTTCTTTTGGTTTTCTGAGGTGGTGTTTGATTTGTCTCATTGGGCTTGTGAATAGCCCTAGCTTGGCAGACTGCTTCTCGTCTTAAGGACTTGAGTCTACTTCACCCATGGTGGACTATCCATGACTAGAAAGTCGAGGGTTCAATAGAGTCTGAATCATTATTAAAAAGGTCTTGTGTTGGGAGATCCTCTTGCTCCAGTGGAGAAGTGGCTTGCGGATCATTTATTGGGACATTGTAAAATACTTGACATTCCTGTATTTTCTTTGCGAAGATATCATGGAAACTAGTGCATTCCCACAGGTAGTGGACCCATATCTGATGGTACGGGCACCAAAGGTCCTCAGTCCCATAAGCCAGGCGTCGGGGCTGCCTTGCCTATTTTGGTGTAATTAGACCTTCTTGAAGCATTATAATAAAGGAGGCATGAAGGATACCAGGGGCTTCATCTTCCTCTTGGACAGTTACTACGTGGGAGGCTTCTGCTGCCCCGAATGCCTTCTTTATGTCCTCAAGCTTTATTTGACCCTTTTGAATCAGGGCCCCAATGATATCTTTTAACGTGAAGGAGTCATCTGTGGGGTGACTGATCCTTCGATGATAGGCACAATAATTTGCCTGAGTATCAAGCCCAGCTTGTTCAGGGACGTTGGCTTTTGGAAGCTCGATCATATTCTGCTCCAATAATAACTGGAACAATGTAGGGACCCATTCCTTCTCAAAGGGGTAGACCTCGTTCCTATGCTTGGTGAAATAATCATCCCGATTAAGATTCACCGGCGGGGGTACTCAGTTGTATGACTGTTGTTGCTTGGCTATCTGAGGAATGGTCTTTACTGTGCTCACCCCTTTGGAGAGGTCCAAAGTTTGGGAGGGAGCCTTCTTCGGATTAGTGATTGTGATGGCTGCACTGATAACTCCTTTTTGTTAGCTGTCCCTGGTGTTAGTCCGAGAGCTGCAATTGCCCCTGTTGTTCCCCGAGCTTGCAGATGGTTCTCGTGACCCACCGTGGTGGAATGATAGACTTTCTATTCGGACTGATTTCGAAATTAGCTCTAACATTGAAGTAGGATTAGAGGCCTCGACGTGTAGAACGATTTTAGGTCACACGTTCCGCATGCAAGTTTGGACTGCTTCATTCTCAGGCATGAGATTGGGATGGTGAGCTGCTAAATTTCTCCATCTTGATATGAACTGGTCCACGGGTTCATCTGGGCCTTGCATCAGGGTGAGAAGTTCAATGGTTTGAACCTCTCTCTCGACCTCATAGAAACATTGGTGGAACAAATTTTCCATTTCCTCCCAAGTATGCACTGAGTTTGGGGGAAGTCGAGCATATCACTAAAAAGTTGGGCCATCAAGGGTTTTAACAAACTGACGGAGAAGGAGTCTCCCATCCACTATTGTTTCTCGACATGTTACTTGGAAGTGGGCGATATGTTGATTCGAGGATGTGGTTCTGTTGAATACGGGAAACTTCCCTTTCTTGTAATCTGAGGGAAACAGGACCTGGTCAATGTATGAAGGGTACGGCCTTTTATAAGGCGTTGCACCCTGTATCCTCGAAATTTTTCTGTTCTTTAAGCTATGGGTCACCATAGCATCTATGTCTGCTTGTGAGATGGGGTGGCGGATAGAATTGTCCTATGAGGTAGAGGGAACGGGCTGCCTTGGAGGTGCACCATCTGAGTGGTGGGAATTGACCTCATGGTTAGCTGATTGTTGTGCGGCATCTATATGAACAATCTTCTCCTCAGTGCATACACCATATCTTCAAACTTGTTCATGCAGTCTTCTTGCTTGCCAGATCCGTCTATAACCATCACGTTGACTGTTTCTCCAGGGAGGTTAGCCTTAGTTGCAGTTGAGGTATTGCGAACTTGACGGGTCACACGCGGCATATCGGTCAGAAGGGGGTTAGTAATGCCCTGACTAAACTTGACTCTTATATACCGATTGCATGAGGACCGATTCTCGATGGTCTTGGGTTCAGGCGAAGAGGATCATCAGAGCTGGTTACCCTGACTGCCTTGGTCACATGCTTGGTGAGAATTCGCAGACCCCTATTGCGTTTAGCTTTGAGGTTTTGATGGACCTTGTGCCAAAATTGTGATTGGGCCTGCGTCTGGTCAGCTCTTCTTGCACAAGAGAGAGTTGTCTTCATCAGGTGAGACAAAGGATGAGGGCCAGGGACTGTAGTCATCTTAGGCCAAGGAGGATGAAGGACTTGATCTTCCATAAGGTCTTTGGCCTGAGCTCTCTTGTGGGCTCCAGAGACGCGACTGAAGTGATGAGGCTAGTTCAGGATGGTGCTCTTGGGGAAGGTCTTCGAGTATCATGGCTGAAGGTGCTTGCCCGAAGAAGAAGGAGCAGGCAAGAGTATGGTTGACCCATGAGAATGCCTGAGTTGAGGGCGAGGGATTGTCTGAAATGGTGATGCGTGTGCACCCCTTGAAGAACGATTACAGGGGACCTGAGGGTTAGCATGGGCTTGAGCAAGTGGTCTGGCTCTAGAAGGCTGAGAGCTGTAAGCAAGTGTCTGTAAGATAACAGGTAGAGGCCTGCCCCTTAATGGTTGTGCTTGTGCATGCTGAGTAAGAGGATGAGAAGGTCATCTTCTATGTACTCGGGTTGGTGCACTGATGGTGTTGCCCCAAGCAGTGGGATGCATATGAGCATCATATGCAGGACCTGGCCTTGGGAGGTTTGATCTTGGCTGCTGACTCGAGGTAATGTAAGGGTTGCCTCGAGGTATGACTCGAGTGAGAGACCGCAAGGTCTCCACCTTGATGTGTTGAGCCTCTAGGGATATAAACTTGTGGTGGTGCAAGAATGTGGGGGGTAGCCTTGCAGGGACCGACAGGAGCAACGACAACTTGTTTACCTTTTACAGAGAGGGATTGGGCAGCCTTCCGGCGTACCTCAGCAATACGACCGACAAGTGGCTTGCCAGTCGCAGGGTGGATGCTGTGTGCGACAACAGAGGTGTTGTCGATGCAAGGCGTCTTAGTGGAGGTTCCACCAGAATGAGGAGATGGGGAGACGGGGATAAGAAAATCCTCTATCTGGATGAATGGGTTATAGAACCCAATAGCCATAAGTGTAGACACAGAAAATAGAAAGAGAAACTTAGCTAAATAAGTACGATCTGACTAAGAGGTAGTAAGTCCTTAATGGAGTCGCCAAGCTGGTTAGGTGCCTCGATCACGCCCTCTGGATCAGGATGATCGGGTGGCACTCGTCTCGTTTTTCGATGAGACCCAAGACTTTTTTAGATCGTTCTCTCGAGAACCTCGTTCAAGAATATGGGTAGGTATTACCATTTGATTAGAAAGGAGTTTAAGGTGAGTTCGAGACTTACTCGGGCTGACTCGTGTGGACGCCCTCTTAGATCACGTATAAAGCCCCCAATAGTAAAACTGGTTCGGAATCGCCTCCCTTGGCTTGTATTCTCCTATTTTTGCAATCACACACATATGGCAAAGGTTACAAGACATGTGGGTCAAGGGACCACACCTTGCCTTCAGGTGAATGTAGACAGGCGTGCACATTCAAAGGATGAGAAGAGTGGGAAAATGAAGATTGGGGTAAGAAGAATTCGATCGAGTGGTGAGACCGACATAATGACCTGACTAGTAGGTAATTGACCTGTCGTGGTAGTAAAACAGGCTCAACAGCTCAGACCGGCTCAACAGAGTTACTACTAGACGACTGTACCAATACCTACTAGCTAGACACAATGACTTGTCTGTCGTGATAATAAAGTGAGCACAGCAATTATGACCAGCACAACAACATTACAACTAAATGATAAGACTACCATTGAAGGCCAATCTCAACCATTCTTGATCAAAGGAAAGAGCAAAATAACGATGAGAGATCAGAGAGAGAAAGCAAAGGTGAGGAGAGACAAAAGAAGAAGAAACAGAGTAGGATAGAAAACCATGAGAGAAGAAGAAGAGAGAGAAGGGAATGAAAGGAGGAGGAGGACACAGATGGGAATGAGAGGAGAGGGAAAACTCAGACGACGATGGCTTCCACCTGCTGTGAAATAAAAAAAGAGGAGAGAGAAAGTATGCAGGCGGAAAAGGGCTTGTGTCAGCTGTGTCATAAGAAAGAGGAGAGGGAAAGCTCAGTCGACGATGGCTTCTGCAGGCTGTGAAAGAAGAAGAGAAAGAGGGAGAAAACCCAGTCGAGGATAGGCTTGTCCCTGTTGTGACAAAGGAGAAGAAAAAGAGAGGAACCCAGTTGGTGTTAGGCTTGCACTGGTTGTGCCAGAACAGAAGAAAAGAGAAGGAAGAGAGAGAAACCCGGCCGATGCTAGGCTTGCACTGGTTGTGACAGAGAAGAAGAAAGATAGAGAAAACCCAGCCGGTGCTAGCCTTGAGCCAGTTGTGACAGAAGAGAAGAAAGAGAGAGAAAACTCGACCGGTGCTAGGCTTGCGTCAGTTGTGACAGAATATAAGAGAAGAGAAGAAAGAGAGAAAAAACCCGGTCGGCGCTAGGCTTGCACCAGTTGGGCTAAGGCTTGGCTCACTGTTTACATCTCACGGATATGAAGGCATCACACCAGGCGATAGGTCTGCCATGCATGAATGGAAAAGGAGAAGTAAGGAATGAGGGACATGATAGACTAAAGGAGGAAGAGAGAGAAAGAGTTAAAGATGAAAAAAGAGAGAGAAAGAAAAATATATATGAGAAAATAGGAGAGAGAGAAAGAAGAGATGAGAGAGAAAAAGAGGAGAGAAAATTATATTACCGAAGGGTACCGACCATTTTCTTCTCTCTCCTCTCTTTCTCTCCAAGATGCACCCAAGAACTCAAACAATAAGCAAAATTTTATTGAATGAATGAAAGTTGAACCCAAGGTTTTATTACAATGAAGCTTTGCACGTTTATATAGAAATGGGTCCAAACATGGGTGGATGCCCAAAAACTACCTAAAACTGAAGATAATTACAATTTAATTGAATTGAAAGAAATTCTAAAAATGGGTACAAAAGGACTGTTTTGCCCCCACCTGTGTGGAGTTCTAGAACAGTCCTTGCTGCTGCTTGAGAACTTACGTGATCTTTCATGACTAATCCGGGGTTGTTTTGATGCCCGTTTGGTCGAAAGATTATTGTTTTCTTGTAGGGCTCAGCTTAGTGATTGATTTGATACCAATTTCGAGCCATGAATCATGAAACTTGAATTTTAGATGAATCTTGAGAACTTTGAATCGATAGTGCGCTTGTTCATCGATGTTTTTCTTTCGTTTCCTCGGTGAACCACACTAAGCATGCCATCACGGTCTCGTTACAACAAGCGTGGCTTGATTTCATATCCAAATGAAGATTTTGTCGTCTTGAGTTTTTTTCCAGAATCTTGAAATCTGGCGGCCAGAATTTACAGTAGGTTCGACGCCTCCATGTGTGAAATCCAATTTGGTCATCGTACGCGAGCCTCTAATCAATGATAGCCTCAGACCTTAGTTGCAGTTGAAGATATGGTGCACGTAATGGTGGAGAAGATTGATCATATAGATGCTGCACGACAATCATCCAATTCCAACCACTCAGATGGTGCACCTCCAAGGCTGCCCCTTCCCTTTGCCTCACAGGACACTTCTGTCCCCTACCCCGTCTCACAGGAAGACATAGATGTTATGGTGACCCATTGCTTAAAGAACAGGCAAATTCCCGGTATAGAAGGTGCAACACCTTATCAAAGGAAGTACCCTTCATACATTGACCAGGTCCCGTTTCCCTCAGATTACAAGAAAGGGAAGTTTCCCCTATTCAATGGAACCATGTCTCCGAATCAGCATATCGCCCACTTCCAAGCAGCATGTCGAGAAACAGCAGTTGATGGGACTCTCCTTCTCCGTCAGTTTGTTGAAACCATTGACGGCCAAGTTTTTTGGTTAAGTGCCTCGATCTTGCCCTTCGGATCTGGATGATCGAGCAACACACGTCTCGAGTATCGAGGGGAGACCCGGGACATTTTTAAGATCGCTCTCTCGAGAACCTTGTTCGAGAACGGGGGCACGTGTTACCAACCGATGAGAGAGGAATTTACGGTGGGTTTAGAACTTACTCAGGCTGGCTCGCATGGGTGCCCTCTTAGATCACAAAGAAAGCTCCCCAGTAGTAAAACTTGTTCGGAATCACCTCCCTTGGCTTGTATTCTTCTTAATTTTTGCAATCACAAACATATATGGCAAAGGTTATGCGATAGGTGAGTCGAACCTCACCATTTTCTTCTTTGATGAATGTACACAAGCATGCGCATCCAAAAAGAAGAAGATGAGAAAGAAGGGGGAGAGAAGAGTTCAACTGAACGAGACGATCAGAGCGATGACTAAGTTGGTGAATAATTGGCCTGATGTGGTAGCAAAACGGGCTCGATATAAGACTGCCTCACAGGATCACTATTAGACGTCATTACCAATATCGATTAGTTAGGCATGATGGTCAGTCTGTCATGGCAATAAAGCGGGCCAAGTAATCTTGGCATAGCAACGTTATGGCTAGACGACAAGACTACCGTAAGAGGCTAACCTCAATCCCTCTTAGTCGAATGATAAAGTAGTAGAGTGATGGTTATAAGGAAAGAATGAAGTAAGAAAAGAAGGGAACAGACAAATGGAGGGAGAAGAAAAGAAGAAAAGAGACGCGAGGATAAAAGAGAGAGAGGGAAGGAAGATGCAGTCGATGGTAGGCATTGCTATCTGTATTAAAAGAAGAGAGAGAAAAGTAGTCGGCATTAGGCTTCACCGACTGTGTCAAAAGAGAAGTGCGAGAAAAAGGCAGTCAACATTAGGTTCCGCCAACTGTGTTAGAAGAGAAGAGAGAAAAGAACCAACTAGCGCTAGGCTTGCGCTGGTTGCGAGGATAGAGAAGCAAGGGAGATAAATCGAGCTGACGCTAGGCTTCGTCGATTGCATTAGAAGAGAAGAGAGAAAATTTCACCTGACACTGGGAATGAAAGAAGAAGAGAGCGAAATCCCACTCGACACTGAGAATGAAAGAGAGGAGGGAGAAAACCCCACCTGACATTGAGAATGAGAGGAGAGAGAAAACCTTACCCGACACTGGGAATGAAAAAGGGGAGAGAGAAAACCCCACCTGATGTTGGGAATGAGTAGAGAGAAAACCCTGCTCGGTGCTGAGGATGAAAGAGGAGAGAGAAACCCCACTTGGCATTGAGAATGAAAGAAAGGAGAGAGAAAACCCTGCCTGACACTCGAAACGAAAGAGAGGAGAGAGGAGAACCAACCGATGCTAGGCTTGCACCAGTCTAGATGGGAGAGAAAGAGATAGAGATGAGAAGAATAGAGAGAAAATAATAGAGATGAGAAGAAGAGAGAGAAAGAGATAGAGATAAGAAATAAGTGAGAAGAGAGAAAGAGGGGAGGAGAGAGAAAGAGGGGAGGAGAGAGAAAGTAACCTACCTGAAGGGTATCGATCCTTTTCTTCTCTCTCCTCTCTCTCTCTCTCTCCAAGACGTACTCACAGGCTCAAGCAAGAAATCAAAATTTTATTGATTGATCCAAGAATGAACCGAATACCTTTTACAATTTAGCTTTGCATGTTTAAATAAAATTGGGCTAAAACATTGATGTATGATTAAAAACTACCAAGAATTGAAGATAATTACAATTTAATTGAATTTAAAGAAATTATAAAAATGGGTGCAAAAGGACTGTTTTGCCCCTTGCCTAACAATGTGTGAAATTTCAAAACCGTCCTTGGTGCTACCCGAGAACTTACGTGGCCGACCCGGGGTTGTTCTGGTGCTCGTTTCATCGAAAGATTATTTTTTTCTTGTAGGACTCAGCATGGCGATCATTTTGATACTACCTTTCAGCCATGAATCATGTTTCGAACCACGATCATGAGACTTGAATTTTGGATGAATTTTGAAATCTTAATATCGATTGTGTGCTTGTTCCTTAATGTTTGTTCATGATTTCTTCATTGAATCGCACTGATCATGCTGTCACAATCACGTTGCAACGAACGTAGCTTGATTTCGTGTCCGGATGAAGATTTTGTCGTCTTGAGTTTTTTATCGGAATCTTGAAATCCGGAGGCTGGAATTCACAGCATCTTTGGCACATTCATGTGTGAAATCCAACCGTTCATCGTAAGTGAGGTTTGGGCCAAAGATAGCCTCAGACCTCACACACATAATGCAATTGATTTCGTGCTGATCGGCTATGCGAGTGTTGTGATCTGGCTGCTCGAACGAGGCGTGCTACTGCTGAATTTTCTGCAACTTCTTTCATGGATCAGCGACTTTCATTTAGTTTTTCTCTCTGCTCGAGCGTTGTTACGCGGCGTATCACATATCAAACTGCTCGTCTTTGATGAGACGAACATTCTCACCAAATTTGGGAGCGATCCGACTTGGAACGAGTGAGTTATATGCCCCAAAAGTGAGTGCTCATGACTATAAAAATGGCCACCTTTAATGGTGCTTTGATGGAGTGAAGCCACACGAGAAATGTGTGTAGCTTGTCCTTTTTCAATATTTTACCCATAACTTTGTCTTGGAGTGCCTGATTAAGCCGAAACTTGACCCATAGGGGTTTTCACCCGTGTTGTATCTAATGATGATGATACCACAGTTATTTGATGCACCAAAAGTATGACTCTAGTTTCAGGCTCAATTTCAAGGTGCTCGAGACCGATTTTACTAAAATTATTTCTTTGCTTTCACTGCCTTGTACATGTTTGATCATAATGGAACTTAGCAGGTGGTATTTTGAAGTACTGATAAAGATCTGGACCAATTATAGGGCCATTCTGAGACTATTAGGAATTTACACCGTTTTGTAGGCTTTATTGACCTACCTCCTAGTTATTCCTAATCCGAGATCTAGGTGCAGAAAAATACATTCAAATAGCTTGCCGTGCCGAATGTTGTTCTTTAAGAGAATCGAGACCGAAAATCATTCGAAAAGTTTCCTTCGGCTTGTACTTTTTTCCTTCCTAGCCATAGGACCACATGAACGCTGAGGAGATTCACATAGTGGTGTAACTAGGTTTCTCAGACGTGGGGATGCATTGTTCGTTGGTCCGTCCGTGGGAACTTTAGGAGGAGAAGAGACTTCTTTGAGGGATATTGTCGAAGTCCTTTCCCTCATGCAGACTATTTGTGATTCTGAATCTGAGGATTTTGTACGGACCTCGTCAGTCAGAATCGTGCCCATCTTGCAATTGATTACCATGTTGAAGGGTATTGTTCCCATTTGGTCTTGGTTCATTTTTTTTCTTTGGTAGGCGCTGTTTGCTGCTACACCAGGTTTTCTTTTGACGTTCAGAGTACCAGTTTGGGTCTCGTCTACCGAGTCCAATGGGGGGCAAGTTCTATTAGCCGATTCTGAAGGTCTGGTCATGCCGGCTAGACTAGTTGACGACTCTGGCAGGTTCTCCCCTTGCTTTGTTAGTTTCTTGCCTTTGTAGTGTTTATTTTAGAGTATGTTTGTGACCTCGTGGGAATAATGTTCTTCCTCATTATTTTATGCCACTAGAGATTTTCTTCCTCATTATTTTATGTTTTGAGTTCTTTTGCAACTGAACTCAGACTCTCAGAATCTTTTCCTGGAAGCTCGTATTTTTTATTCCTAGTTTTATGCCACTAGAGATTTTCTTCTTTTGAGTTGGGGCCGCCTATTGAGGCGAGTGCTGCATCAAGCTGTTTATTGATCTAAGCGTCTTTTGTGAATTTTCGCTTGAACTTTGGAAGCGACGCCATAGAGGCGGTTTTCACCAACTTCTTTTTTATTTTGGGGTACTTTTACACATGACCTTTCAGCGATGTCCACCTTTTTCGTCCATTTTTAGTCACGATGCCCTTTCAAGTTTTCCTCGTGCCCGGGTTTTTTTTTTTTTTCTCACGGAACTTTTTTTACTCATGGTTTTGTGACTATCTCCGTCCGTCATTTTTACTCATAGCATTCCCTTGTTAAGGTATACACCATGCCCATTATTTCATCATTTTTTGTGAAGGCGTGTTTAAGGTCATGCCTTCGGGACCTATGCAAAATAGTTTAACGTTATGCGGTCGGGACGTGTACTATGGTTTAAGGTCATACAGATGGACCATGATGGTGATGAATGGCAGCCTGTTGAGGCCATAGAGTGAGTATGGTGGTGGTTTGACTCCCTTGGGGAGATGGCTCGAGGTTACGTATGAGAGATGGATGATGTATGAAATGTGAGTGGACAATGGTGACCCACTAATCTACAACGAATATGAATGGCGGGATTGTCACGACCGCGCTCCCTAATCCCAGTCGAAGGGCGACAGAGCGGGGGATTGTGACCAGAGTTCACGAATGTCACTCAGGTGGGAGTGGCTCAACGCATGAAACACGAAGTCGAGAGTAAACCACGAAAGAAACCTAAAATAAATCCATACATTCAAAAAGTACAATCTTCCTAGATCAAAGTGTTTACAAGATCGCACTACTGGCCCAAAAGATACCCAAAATGAGGAATACATAATATCACTAAAATCGCCAAAACGTACTGCAGAAGTCTTCGGAAGACGGCTTCTCACACTTCTTAATTTCAAGCTTCAGGCCCTCAAAGAGAGCCACCCGCCTTAGGCACAACTGCCACCACCCTTCACTCTACAGTTATGAAATTAAGATGGAATGAGCTAAAAGCCCAGTAAGCAGATCACTACCCTTGCATTCTTGGCTATTAGTATATACACGTTAACATGCTCATAATTCACTTTACAACTAGGCTTGCACCGGTTGTGATGGAAGATAAGCAAGGGAGAGAGATAGAGCTGACGCTAGGCTTCGCCAACTGCAACAGAGGAGAGAAACAGAAATCCAATCGACGTTAAGATTCATTGATTACATTAAAAGAGAAGAGAGAGAAATTCACCTGGCATCGAGAATGAAAGAAGAGGAGAGAGAGAACCCCACCAGGTGTTATGAATGAAAGAAGAAAAGAGAAAACCCCACCCGGCACTGGGAATGAAAGAAGAGGAGAGTGAGAAGAGAATGAACCGGTGCTAAGCCTATGCCAGTTGTGATGAGAGAGAAAGTGAGAGAGATGAGAAGAAGAGAGAGAAAGAGATGAGTAGAAGAGAGAGAAAGAGATAGAGAGAAGAAGAGAGAGAAAGAGATAGAGATGAGAAGTAAAGAGAGATAGAGATGAGAAGAATAAAGAGAATGATGAGAAAGAGGGGAGGAGAGAGAAAGATGGGAGGAGAGAAAGAAAGGAGGAGAGAAAGAGGGGATGAGAGAGAAACTTACCTTCTCAAAGGGTCTCATCCCTTTTCTTCTCTCTTCTCTCTCTCTCTTTTAGATGTACTTACAAGCTTAAACAAAAATCAAAATTTTATTGATTGATCTAAAGAGCATGAATCTGTCCTTTTTTGTACAATGATGCAGTGCTTGTTTATAAAGAATTGGGCTAAAATGTGGGTGTACATCCAAAAACTCCCTAGAATTGAAGATAATTACACTTTAATTGAATTTAAAGAAATTCTAAAAATGGGTACAAAAGGACTATTTTGCCTCTACCTAACAATGTGTGGACTTTCAAAATAGTCTTTGCTGCACGAGAACTTGCGTGATTTTCCATGGCTGACCCGGGGTTGTTCTGATGCCCGTTTGATCGAAAGACTATTGTTTTCTTGTAGGGCTCGGCATGGTGATCATTTTGATACCAATTTTGGATGAATCTATCGGATAGATTGTGTACTCGTTCCTTGATGTTTCTTTGTGATTTCTTCATTGGATCACACTATGCAGCCGTCACGATCTCATTGCAATAAACGTAGCTTCGTTTCATGTCCGAATGAAGATTTTGTCGTCTTGAGTTTTTAACCGGAATCTTGAAATCCAATTCTCGAAATTTACAACAGCTTTGGTAACTTCGTGTGCGAAATCCAACTGTTCCTCGTACTTGAGGTTTGGCCCAGAGATAGTCTCGGACCTCATGCACATAATGCAATTGGTTTCGTGTCGATCAAGTATACGAGCATCGTGATCTGGCTCCTCGAACGAGGCGTGCTGCTGCTGAATTATCTGCAACTTCCTTCATGGATCAGTGACTTTCATTAGGCTTTTCTCTTTGCTCAGGCGTTATCATAGGCACATATCGAATTGCCCGTCTTGATTAGACGAACATGCTCCCCAAAATTGGGAGCAATCCAACTTGGAATGAGTGAGTTATAGGACCCAAAAGTGACTGCCCGTGACTATGAAAACAACCACCTTTAATGGTGTTTTGATGGAATAGTGTGCGGCCTACCCTTTTTCACTATTTTACCCATAACGTTTTCTTGGAGTGCTCGATTAAGCAGAAACTTGACCCATAGGGGTTTTCAACCGTACCGGATCTAATGGTAGTGGTCCCACACAACAAAAGTATGGATCTAGTCACAGGGTCCATTTCAGGGTGCTAGAGATCGATTTCACTGAAATTATTTCTTTGTGTTCACTACCTTGGACATGTCTGATCGCGAAGAAACTTGGCAGGTAGTGCTGATGAAAATCTTGACCCATTATGGGGCCATTCTGAGACTATCGTGAAGACTTTAGGGGGAGAAGAGAATTTTTTGAGGGATCTTATCAAAGTCCTCACCCTCGTGCGGACTATTTATGATTCTGAATCTGAGGATTTCTATAGACCTCGTCAATTAGAATCAGGCCCGTCTGGTAATTGAGTGCCATGTTGAAGGGAATTGTTCCCATTTGTTCTGGGTTCGTTTGCTTGCTTTGGTAGACGTTGTTTGTTGCTACACCAGGTTTGCTTTTGACGTTCAGAGTAGAGGGCAAGCTCTATTAATCAATCCCGATGGCCTGGTCATGCCGGCTGGACGAGCTGACATCTCTGGCAGGTTCTCTCCTTGCTTTGTCCGTTTCTTGCCTCTGTAGTGTTTGTTTCTAGAGTATGTTTGTGACCTCGTGGGAATAATGTTCTTCCTCATGAGACTTGTCTTGCCGTCTTGGCGAGTCTTCTATCTTTCTAGTCGTTTTTGTACCGAGACTCAGGTTGTCGGAATCTTTTCCATGAAGCTCACATTTTTGGATTCCTGGTATTACGCCACCAGGGATTTTTCTTCTTTTGAGTGAGGGATGAAGCCGCTTGGTGTGACGAGTGCTGCATCTAACTGTTTATTGGTCCAAGCGTCCTTTGCAAATTTTCTCTTGAACTTGGGAAGCAGTGCCTTAGAGATAGTTTTCACTAACTTCTTTTTTATTTTGGGGCTCTTTTACCCATGACCTTTCGACCATGTCCACCCTTTTTGTCCATTTTTACTCATGTTGCCCTTTCAGGTTTTCATGTGCCCAGCTTTTTTTTACCCATGGAACTCTTTTACTTATGGTTTCGTGACCATGCCCGTCCGTCATTTTTACTCATAGCGTTCCCTTGTTAAGGTATACACCATGCCCGTTATTTCATCATTTTTTTGTGTGAAGGCGTGTTTTAGGTCATGCCTTTGGGACTTGTGTAAAACAGTTTAATGCCATGCAGTTGAGACATGCACTATGGTTTAAGGACATACAGCTGGACCATGATGGTGATGAATGACAGTCCTTAGAGGTCATAGAGTGAGTATGGTGGTGGTTTGACTTACTTGGGGAAATGGCATTAGGCTACCTATGAAAGATGGATGATGTATGAAATGTGAGTGGCCGATGGTGACCCATTAACTTACAACGAATATGGATGGCGGGATGGTTCACCGTTTTGTCAGTGCGGGTGAGACTCACTGAGGAATGAGGTTTGGTGATGAAGTGAATGGACACACTAGGGGGTTATGAAGGTGGCGTGTGCACACTAACAGGTAGGTTAGGGAAGGCGTGCGTGAAAATGCACATAAAGGCGTGTGTGCGTATGTGGGGGCAAGTTTTAAAGGTCAAACCTCCGGGACCTGTGTGAAGCAGTTTATCGTCATGTAGCCTGGACGTGCACTATGGTTTAAGGTCATACAGCTGGACCATGGTTATGCAGTTCAAAGTCATACAACTAGGACCGTGCAGTTTACGGTCGTGCGACTGGACCTCCGCTACAATTTAAGGTCATATAGTTCGAACCATAGTGTTGAGCCTTTTATCGTCATGTGGCTATTACTTATACTATGGTTTAAGGTCATATAGCTAGACCGTGGTTATGCAGTTTAAAGTCATACAACTAGGACCGTGCAGTTCAAGGTCATGCAGCTAGACCAGGGTTGTGCAATTTAGGGTCATGCATAGCGGATCATGATGCGGGTTGCCATGTAAGTAGAGCTCCATGAGGAAAAGGTTTGTGGATGGTAATCCGGCTCCCTGAGGATAAAATGGCTATGACCATTCACAAATTGAGGGCTCAAATGGGAATGGTGACCTGATGAAGGATGACCAATAGAGGTTGACTTCACTAGGGCTTTAGGGGGTACGAGTACTCTCTGGGGTGACAGATGAGACTGACTTCCTGGAAGTGTGAAACAGACCACCGGGAATTGAAGAGGTAAGAATGACCCTAAGTCCACTGAGGATAATGGGCTGCAATATGGGTGTGACTCTTACTGGAGGATGAGGGATCTCTCCTGACTCCATTGGGGAGGTCATGGTTTGGGTTCAACACCCCAAGTGTAAGTTCACTAGGGATGGCACATCACGGCTTGGGGCAACTCCAGTAGGGATAGTGGTAGGACATACACAGCTTCATCCTGGAGTAGGTGACAATAGGCTATTTGTTATACAACCGGTGCGAGGTGTAGTGATTATGGTTTCTTACGTTTATCCACCTGGCGCTAAGTTCTCAAAAATGCAACCGACGCTGGGTTGTTAAAAACTCTGCTAGCGCCAGCCACGACATAGTTTGAACGTGACAGACACTAAGTCAATTGGTGCTAAGGTGATTCGAAGCTCACCCGGCATTGGTCAACTGGAGCTATGATTGTTTGAAACTCACCCGGCACTGGGCGACTGACACTAGGGTTGTTTGAAATTCACCCGACGCTGGGAGACTGGTGCTAGGGTTGTTTTGAATTCACCTGGTGCCTGAGCATAGATCAATGAGAGTTACCTCGAGCCTCAAGTCAAAGCCCGACCTAACTCATCGTCGCTTAGCTTCCTATGGACACGACTAGAATTCCCAATTTGTGAGGGGCATTTGAGGGCAATGTAGTCTATATAAGGGGGTAAAATCCCGTTTTCCCTCATTTTTCACCAAGGGTAAAAACGTAAGCAAACATTTTTTGTAACAGTGAAGAGAGGGTACCCGCTTGAAGTTCCGACGAGTAGTGAGACTTCAGCAAAAGTTTTGCAAGGAACGTTTTCGGCAGCATGTGGGATTCCGGCCTTTTTTTTAGGGAAGATCGCCAGCGAACAGACATTGCAAAGAATTTGGTGAAGTTGTAGAGAAAGCAGCGGGGAAAGGAGAGTCCTTTAGGGATTTTTTCAGGAAACAGAAAAGGTTTCGGCTGCAGGTTTTTTCTTGTATAAGAGGCAAGAAGTAGAACAGTGAGCGTTTTCGCACGTCTTGGGAGTTTCTCAGAGATTTTAAAGGGTTTCCGAAGGTTGTCTCAACTTCCCAATGTTGTTAGTGGTGTTGCAAAGGTTTCGGGGAACTTAAGGGAAGTTTGTAGGAGTTTCTGGTGACGTTCTGGTGATGCCCAGAGAAAAAACATAGGACGAAAAGTTTTTCAGTGGGTTTTCGGTCATGTAGGAGAAGTTCTGATGGGAGACGAACGGTCACAGGAAGTGGGCCGTACTGTTGTAGGAGGTGAACCATCGTGGGGAAGGCCTATGGTTATGGGAGATGAACCATCGTCCTTTGAAATCGTGTGACTATTAAGGAGGTGTGAAATATTAAGCTTTGAAAAATGAGGAGTCCCGGTAAGCGATCAGTTGCAATAGGGTCGGCGCTAATAGAAGTGCAGCCAGTGTTGAGACAACCAGCACTAATGATTTGAAGTGCTGGCCTTCAGAGGACTCAGCTGGCACTAGCTTCAGTTGGCGCTCATCATCACGTGTGCCTTATCATGATGCGGAGAGGGTTGTTCGCATGTGGCAGTAAGTCATGTGAGGGATTTGAGGCGCTTGGTGATGAACTACATAAGGCGATGTTCATGGGCCGACAAAAGTGGTGAATGATGATAAGGCGTGGCTTGTAGCACCATGTATGTTTGATATACATGTTGAATGAATCTTATGTTTGATATACACGTTAGATGAGATATCTAGGTTGTATGTTTGATAGACACGTCGAATGGACCGAGGCTAACTTCTGGGAGTGGCTCTACTTTGTCTTCTAGCCTGTAACCATCCTCTTACTCGTCGGATGAGATAAAGCTAATCTCTATTGCTTCTTCTTCATGAGAAGGGACTTTCTTTCGTGGGTTTGCTTCTTCTTCATGAGGAGGGCCTTCCTTTCGTAGGTTTGCTTCTTCCTCATGGGAAATGCATTTGTTTTGGCTTGTAACCCTCCTCTTATCCTCAGATGCAAGAGCAAAAGTACAAGTTTTGATTTGTAACTGTCCTCTTATCCTCAGACGTAAGAGACTTGTAACCTCCCTAGTAATGAGTTCTTAGAACTTGTAAGTCATTTTTACTGCAATAAAAAGAGTTAGAAGTTTGTTTGGACTGTCTTGCTTATTTTCGTGTTGAGTTCCTTTCTTTTGAATATGCGTAAAGGATAGTAATTTTTTAAGTATCGTCCATTGATGGGGGGGAATGCTTCCTCTCCTTCAGGATGTGCCTGTATGTAGGCTCCATTGGGCCCGACCTTTTTGACTATAAAGGGACCTTCCCACTTAGGCTCAAACTTCCCTTTACGCCGGCCATGCATAACAATAGGCCCTTTAACAGCTAAGACTAGATCGCCACGAGTGAATGAGTGGATTTTGATAGACTTGTCAAAAGCCCTCTTCATTCTCCCTTGGTTAAGTTCGAGGTTCTGCTGAGCCACTAACCTCTTTCCATCGAATGCATCCAATTCTTGATACCAGAGCTTGACTCTTTCATCTTCGGTTATTCCTTGGTGAATAGAGACTCGCAGCCAAGGGATTTGTATTTCGAGAAGTAAGACTGCTTCACCCCCATAGACTAGAGAATAAGGAGTAGAATCAGTACCATTTCGTGTAGTAGAAGTACGATAAGCCCATAGTGCTTCAAAAGCTTCTTATGCCAGTTCTTGCTTGTTTGGTATACTGAATTTCCCAAAACATTACACATAGTCTTATTGAAGGCCTCAACTAATCCATTCGCCTGAAGTGGTACATAATCAAGTACCTTCATTCGAAAACGAATTTGTTAACTAAGCAATCGATGTGATGACTCCTAAATTTAGGATCGATATAATCTGATCGAGCACTCCGAAGCAATATATGATATGATGTCCAACAAAGTAGGCCACCGTTGTCCCAGGAACACGCTTAAGGGGAACCGCTTCAGCCCACTTAGAGAAATAATCTATTGCAGCTAGGATAAAAACATGGCCCATTGTGGAAGGGAGGTCAATAGGCCCTACATTGTCCATACCCCATTATGAGAAGGGCCATGATGCAATCGTAGGGTGTAAAGGCTCTAGAGGCTGGTGAACCAGGCTGGAGTGTAGTTAGCATACTTGGCAGTTTTTAGCATAGTTTAAGGAATCGAAGATCATGGAAGGCAAATAGTATCCCAACTTGCGTATTCATTCATAGAGCTTAGGGCCAGACTGGTGTAGTCCCCAAATACCTAAGTGGACTTCTTCTAACACCTTATTTTCTTCTTGGATATCAACGCATCTAAGAAGGATGTCGTCAAGTGACCATCTAAAGAGAGCATCTGCTTCAAGGAGGGTATACTTGGTGGACATTTGACGTATGCTGTTGCATTCAGCACGATCTTTCGGGGGACCTGGCAGGTTTTATGAAACTAGTGATGGGCTCTCTCCAATCTTCTACCTGTTCAATTTCTATGTATATTGGGTCGAAGGATTCTGGTTCTTGATTTCAACCCTTAGTCCCTTGACTTTGTGCTATTTCTTATTGAGTCTTGAGTACTTCTTTGGTTAATAGAAGTGCTCCAAATGGATAAGGAGGCCACTTGGGGAAGATATTTGTCTCGTCATAAGCATCGACCTCGGTTCTTAGCTCGATGTGTCTCCATTCTGCCACCCAAACAAGCGTGGGTCCTGATGAGGACAACTGAATTGTATCATCGAGTATTGCAACTGCATCAGCCTATGAATTTAGCCTCCTGAGGATGTGATTCAAGGATATGTCCTCGAACTGGGCCATCTATGATTTTGCAGTATCATGATATGGCTTGAGAGTGTCTTTTCTCACATCATAGATCCCTTTGAGTTGTCGGATAACCAACTCAGAGTCTCCATAGATCTTAAGCTGCTCCAAATCGAGATCGAAGGCTATCTCTAGTCTGATTATGAGGGCCTGATATTCTACCTCATTATGAGAACCAGCTTGAGCTAGAGAGAGAGAAAGTGGCAATATTCCTCCTCTTGGAGTTAGGAATACTACTCCAGCGCCTCCTCGATCTAATTGGAATGCTCCGTCAAAGTATAAATCTCACACATGACCAAGGTCAGCACAAAATACTTCTTCATCAGGGACGTCGCTTGATAGAGGAGATTCTGTCGGTATGGGGTGTGCTGTGAGAAAGTCAGCCAAGGTCTGGCCCATGATGGCCTTCTACTGGAAATATTTGTTGTCAAACTCCATCAGCAATAATCCCCACTTAGCGAGGCGTCTCGACAAACATGGACGTGTCATGAGATACTTTACAGGATTGGCTTTTGATATAAGTTTAACTTCATGACCAAGTAGGTAATGGCGGAGTCTTTGTATTGCAAAGATCAGGGCCAGACACATCTTTTTATCGGGGGATAATTCTTCTCAGCCCCTTGCATCCTACGACTGAGTTAATATAAAGCAGTCTCTTTTCCCTCTTCATTGTTTTGCTCCAACAATGCCCCAAGTGACTCGTCTAAAGTAGTCACATATAGAATGATGGGCTTTCCAGTTACTGGTGTAGAGAGTACTGGAGAGTTTAGTAAATAATGCTTGATGTCGTCAAGGGTTGTCTGACCTGCTTCGTCTCAGATGAATGACATATCTTTCTTTAAGAGGTGTGTGAGAGGTTTGAGATGAACTTGCGAATGTATGTCAGTTTCCCTTGGAGGGAGGGCAGTTCTTGAAGTATAGTCGATAATGACATTTCTTGGATTGCCTTGATCATGACTGGCTCAACTTCAAGCCTTTGATGTTTGATGATGAACCCCAAGAATTTTTCGGAGCACACGTTGAAAGCACATTTTAGCGGGTTCATTTTAAGTTGATGAAGACGCAAACGCTTGAATACCTTTTCAAGGTCTCTCATGTGAGCATCTGTCTCTTCATATTTTACCACCAAATCATTTACATAGCATTCCACTTCTTTGTGCATCATATCTTTGAAGATGATCGTCATTGCTCTCTGGTATGTGGCACCAGCGTTCTTTAATAAAAAAGTAATCATCGTGTAATAGAAGACCCCTTTCGGAGTTAAGAACGCAGTAGCTTCTTCATCTTCAGGTGCCATCCTTATCTGGTTATACCCGGAGTAACCGTCCATGAAGAAAAAGATTTGACACTGAGCTGTAGAGTCGATGAGCATTTCGGTGAATGGCAACGGGAAGTCAACCTTGGGAAATCATGAAAGTCAATACACACCCTGATTTGACCATTCTTCTTTTGGGCTGTAACAACATTTGCTAGCCATTTCGAGTATTTGACTTCATGCATGAAACCTGCTTGTTTGAGTTTGGTCACCTCGGCATCTAACTGAATCTCGAGGTCAGGCCTGAACCTTCTCGATTTCTGTTTACGGATTTGATAGTCGAATCGATGCTGAGATGGTGAACAACTACTTGAGGGTCTAAGCCAGGCATCTCATGATAATGCCAAGCAAAGACGTCATGGTTTGCTCACAAGAAAGTAGTGAAATCCTCTTTCTCTTCTAGAGACATATTCGCTGAAATGAAAGTGGGTCTAGGATCCAACTCGTCTCCAATACTTATCTCCTCAAGCTCGTCAACTGTGGCTTGACCGCCTTCTTCCCATTCGTCCAGGGCTTCTTGCAACTCTTCCTCATTGTTCTTAGAGGCCTTTTCCCCAACTTCATACGCAGAGACCCATGACCCTGGCATCTCTATTTCTGATAGAGCTCCAGGGTTGGTCATGCTTCTTGTGTTTTTCTCGAACCGAGTGATGGAGAGGTCAACTCCAAATGTAGAAAGCACGTCAGGTTGGAGAAGCTTGTCTCGAAAGTTAGAGGGAACTTGAGATTCAGCAGTGTTTGGGCAGGAAGCGTGTTCATATGAATCATACGGTATTTGTACGAGTGCTTGCAGTGATTGCCCTGTGCTAGCTGGTGCTTCATAAACTTGTAGCATGTGGCAAGCTTCCTGAGAATAGAAGCTTTGCCCTCTTTATTCAATTAGTCTCTACTCAAAGTCAGGCTTAGGTGGCCACTAGGATTTTTTTCGCTTCGACCTCTTCTGCTTCTTTGAAGAAGGTGGATCTGCCTTGGCTTTAGCTGCCCGGGCATCAGCAACTGTTAGAAATCCTACTGCCTACGCCAAGGTCTTTCTCATTCGCTTCTGTTGAGTCTTAGTTATGTTCAATCCCTCAAGTTCTTTATCGAAAGCCTCAAAGTCCGAACATAACAAGCTTGTACCTGCAGGGAACGTAGAAGAGGAAGAATGAGAAGCAGGTGCAGAAGGAGTAGGGTTAGAAGGTGGGGGACTTTTAAGGTCGTTTCCCTCATCAGACCAATCTGGGTAGCTTTTCACGTCATCACCAAGATTGGATGTGTGTAGGGAGTCTTTTAGGTCTTTCCCTTTCTTAGACCGCTGGGGAGTGCTTTTAACGTTGTCACCCTCATCGGACGTGTGCAGGGGGCCTTTTAGGTCTTCCCCTTACTTAAACCATTGGGGAGTGCTTTTAATGTCGTCGCCCTCATTAGACGTCTGCTGAGTGGGAGATGGCACGAGAACGTCTTCTTAACAGGATGAAGAAGGAAGAAGGATCATTCCGGGGATGAAATCCAGTAAAGTTGGCAGTGGAGGGAGGGGCCTGAGAAATTCCTGCTCGACTATAGGTTGCGCGGTCTTGTTTCTTCGACAAGCAGCCCTTGGTGCCCGTCTCTTTCTGGTTTTATGAAGTGATGTGTGATTCATCTCGTTGGGGTGGCAAACCACTCTTTCTTGGAGAACCTCTTCTCGCCTTAAGGACTTGAGTATGCTTCAGCCATGGTAGATTATCCATGACTGGGAAGTCGAGGGTTTCGCAGAGTCTGAGTCATTGATAGGAAGGTACTACTTTGTGAGATCTTCTTGCCCCAATGGAGAAGTGATTGGGGATCACTTATGGGGAGGTTGTAAAATTCTTGACACTCCTGCATCTTCTTTGCGAATATATCAAGAAAAGTTGTGCATTATGAAAAGTAATGACCTCCTACCTGATCGTTCGGGCACCAACGATCTTTAGTCCCCTTAGTAAGGAGACGGGGTTGCCTTGCCTGCTTCAATGTGATTATGCCTTCCTGAAGCATTATAATGAAGAAGGCATAGAGGATACCAAACATTTCGTCCTCCTCTTGGATGGTTACGGTAAGAGAGGCCTCAGCTGCCCCGAAGGCCTTCTTTAAGTCTTCTAGCTTTATTTGACCCTTCTGATTCAGGGCCTCGATAATTTCCTTCAGCGTGTAGCAGTCATATGTGGGATGATTGATCCTCCGATGGTAGGCACAACAATTCATCTGAGTGTCAAGGCTAGTTTGCTTAAGGAACTTGGTTTCTGAAAGCTGAATCATATTCTATTCCAATAATAACCGGAACAACGCAGGGACCCATTCCTTCTCGAAGGGATAGACCTTGTTCCTATGCCTGGTGAAATAATCGCCCCGATCAAGGTTCGCAGGTGGGGGTACCCAATTGTATGACTGTTGTTGGATGCCAGCTTGGGGTATTACGTTCACCGCACTTACCCCTTTAGAGAGGCCCAAATTTTGGGAGGAAGCATTCTTTGAATCAGTGACCAAGACGACTGCACTGATTACCTCTTTCTGTTGGCTGCCCTGTGTGTTATTCTGAGAGCTACCATTGCCCCGATTGTTTGTTGAACTGGTAGATGGTTTTCATGTCCGACCATGGTGGCATGATAAACTTTCTATGCGAACTAATTTAGATATCAACTCTGACATGGAGGTCGGGTTAAAGGCCTCGACATGTAAAGCGATTTCGGGTCACATGTTCCGCATGAAAGTTTGGACTGCTTCCTTCTCAAGCATAGGATTATGATCTGATCCACGGGCTCATCAGGGTCTTGAGTCAGGGTGAGAAGTTCAATGGTTTGAACCTCTCTCTCAACCTTATAGAAGCGTTGATGGAATAGTTTCTCCATCTCCCCCCATATATGCACTGAGTTTGGAGGAAGTCGGGCATACCATTAGAATGTTGGGCCATCAAGGGTCTCAACGAACTGTCAGAGAAGAAGTCTCCCGTTAGCCGTTGTTTCCTGACATGCTATCTAGAAGTGGGCAATATGCTGGTTTGGGGAGGTGGTTCTGTTGAATAAAGGAAACTTCCCTTTTTTATAATTTGAGGGGAATGGGACATGATCAATATAGGAGGGGTATGGTCTTTGATAAGGCGTCGCACCCTGTATCCCCAAAATTTGTCTGTTCTTTAGGCTATGGGTGACCATAGTGTCAATATTTGACTGAGAGGCTGGATGAGGGACAAAATTGTCCTGTGAGGCAGATGGAGGGGGCTGCCGTGGAGGTGCACCATCAGAGTGATTGGAATGGACTTCTTGGTTTGCCGATTGGCATGAGGCATAGATACGATTGATCTTTTCCATCATCGCGAGCACCATATCCTCAAACTTGTTCATGCGCTCTTCCTACGCATCACCGGGCTCGCTTACGACCATTATGCTGACCGTTTCTCTATGGAGGTTGTAACTGAGGGCTTGCGAGCTTGATGGGTCGTATGTGGAAGGTCAGTTAGTAGGGGGACTAGCATGCTCTGACTGAACTCGACTCTGGTATGCGGATCGCGTTTAGACTGGTTCTTGATGGTCTTGGGACCATCGCTGCTGAGTGACAAAGTCTTCTTCTATGACAGTAAACACAACACAAGACTCATGGAGCTCTTGTTCAGGCTTCATCTTTTGAAGGGGGCAAAAGGGATTCAGGTGAAGAGGGTCGTCAAAATTGGTTGTTTTGACTCCCTTAGTCAAAATGTGCAGACCTTTATCATGTTTGGCCTTGAGGTTTTGATGGACTTCGCACCAAAACTACGATCTAGAGCATAGCTGGTCAGCTCCTCTTGCACAAGAGAGAGCTGTCTCTATCAGGTGTGGCAATGGATAAGGGCCAGACACTAGAGTCATCTTGGGCCGGGGAGGATGAAGGACTCGATCTTCCATCAGGTCCATGCTCTGAGCTCTCTTATGGGCTCCAAAGACATGACCAAAGTGATGGGGCTGGTTCAGGATGATACTCTTGGGGAAAATATTTGAGTACCAAGGCTGAAGGTGCTTTCTCGATGAAGGAGGAGCAGGCAGGAGCAGGGTTGACTCATGAGGAGGCCTGAGTCAAGGGCCAGAAGACGTCTGAGATGGTGATGCGTATGCACCCTTTGAAGAAGGATTATGGGAGACCTGAGGGTCAACCCAGGCTCATGCAAGGGATCTAGCCTTATGAGGCCGAGAATTACGAGCAAGTGTTTGTAAGAGAATAGGTACAAGCCTGCCCCTTACAAGGTGCACTTATGTGTGCATGGTAGGAAGAAGAGGAGGTCATCTCCTGTATACTCGGGTTGACATAACAATGGAATTACCCCTAGTAGTGAGATGCATATGAGTAGCATGTGCAGGACCTGACCTTAGAGGTTTCGATCTTGGACACGCTCTCGAGGTAACAGAAGGGTTGCCCCGAGGTGTGGCTCGAGTGGGTGACCCATGAGCCTTGTGGCGTGTATGACGGTGGAGACTGTGGGGTTTCCACCTCGATGTGTTGAGCCTCTAGAGATAACGACCAATGATGCAGAAATGTGGGGGGTAGCCTTATTGCGACCCAAAGAAGCAACGATAAATTGCTTGCCTTTTGCAAAAAGGAACTGGGCAGCCTTCCGGCGTACCTTAGGAACACGACCGGCAAGTAGGTTGTCGGTGGCTGGGTTCATGCTATGTGGGGTAATAGAAGTGTTGCCGATGCAGGGTGCCTTGGTGGAGTTTCCACCAGAGCGAGGAGATGGGGAGTGAGGGACCTTCAAGTCCCACCTCACACTGGTGCAGGTTAAGACCTGGGAGCTAGACAAGGGGTCTTTACTCAAGAGGATGGTCGGGAACAAAGTCTAAGGAACTTGTTTCTTAGGGACACTCTCGAATACAGGGATAAGAAAATCCCCAATCCAGATAAATGGGTTACAAAACCCGCAAACTACAAATAAAATGTGAAAAGATAATAAAAGTAGATAAAGAAGAATCTAGCCAAACAAGAACGATCCGACTAGGGGGTAGTTATTCCCCAGTGGACTTGCTAAGCTAGTTAGGTGCCCCGATCTCGCCCTCCAAGTTTGGATGATCAAGCGGCACCCGTCTCGGGTTTCGAGGGAAGACCCAGGACATTTTTGAGATTGCTCCCTCGGGAGCCTCGTTCGAGAATGGAGGCAGGTGTTACCAACCGGTGAGAGAGGAATTTAAGGTCGGTACGGGACTTACTCGGGCTGGCTCTCATGGACGCCCTCTTAGATCACGAAGAAAGTCCCCCAGTAATAAAACTGGTTCAAAATCGCTTCCCTTGGCTTGTATTCTTCTTGTTTTCTGCAATCACACACATATATGGCAAAGGTTATAAGACAGGTCAAACCTCACCTTTTTCCTCTCTGATGAACGTACACAAGCATGGGCATTCAAAAAGAAGAAGAGAAGAAAGACAGGGGAGAGAAGAGTTTCGACTGAGCGAGAGGGCTAAGCTGGTGAGTAATTAGTCTGACGTGATACCAAAACGGGCTCGATAACTAAGAATGGCTCACAGGATCACTATTAGACATCATTACTAATATCGACTAGCTAGGCACGATGGTCAATAAAGCGGGCCAAGTAACCTGACACAACAACATTACAGCTAAACGACAGAACTACTATGAGAGGCTAACTTCAATCCCTCTTAGTCAAACGAAAGAGTAGCAGAGTGACAGTTATGAGGATAGAATGAAGTAAGAGAAGAAGGGAGCAGATAGAAGGAGAAAGAAGAAAAGAAGAGAAGAGACGAGAGGATAAAACAGAGAGAGGGAATGAAGATGCAGTCGGTGCTAGACATTGTCGATTGTGTTAGAAGAAGAGGGAGAAAACGAAGTCGCCACTAAGGTTCGTTGATTGCGTCAGAATACGAGAGAAAAAAAGGCAGTCGGCACTAGGGTTCGCAGACTGTGTCAGAAGAGAAGAGAACCAACGGGCGCTAGGCTTGTTCCAATTGTGATGGGAGAGAAGCGAGGGAGAGAGATCCAGCCGGGGCTATGCTTCGTCAACGACAATAGAGGAGAGAGAGAAATCCAACCGACACTAAGCCTCGTCGATTATATTAAAAGAAAAGAGAGAGAAATTCACCTGGTGTTGGGAATGAAAAAAGAGGAGAGAGAGAAGAGAACCAATCGGCATTAGGCTTGCACCAGTTGTGGTGGGAGAGAAAGAGAGAGATGAGAAGAAGAGAGAGAGATAGAGACAAGATGAAGAGAGAGATAGAGATAAAGATGTGAAGAAAAGAGAGAAAGAGATAGAGATGAGATGAATAGAGAGATAAAGATGTAAAAAAGAGAGAGAAAGAGATAGATATGAGAAGAAGAGAGAGATAAAGATAAGAAGAAGAGAGAGAAAGAGATGAGAAGAAAGATGAGTGAGAAAGAGATAGAGATGAGAAGAAGAAAGATATAGATGAGAAAGAGGGGAGGAGAAAGAAAGTTACTTGCCCGAAGGGTACCGACCCTTTTCTTCTCTCTCCTCTCTCTCTCTCTCTCTGAGACGTACTCATAGGCTCAAGTAAAAATCAGAATTTTAATGATTGATCCAAAGAGAATGAATCCATCCTTTTTTGTAAAATGAGGTAGTGCCTGTTTATATGGAATTGGGCTAAAACATGGGTGTACACCCAAAAACTACCTAGAATTAAAGATAATTACAATTTAATTGAATTTAAAGAAATTCTAGAAATGGGTGCAAAATGGTTGCTGCCTAACAATGTGTGGAATTCCATAACAGTCCCTACTGCTGCTCGAGAACTTGAGTGATTTTCCATGGCAGACCCAGAGTCGTTCTAATGCCCATTTGATCGAAAGATTATTGTTTTCTTGTAGAGTTCGGTATGGCGATCATTTTGATACCAACTTCGCGTCATGAATCATGTTTTTGAGCCATGATCATGAGACTTGAATTTTAATGATTCTTGAAAACTTCAGATCGATTGTGTCCTCGTTCCTTGATGTTTCTTTGTGATTTCATCATTGGATCACATTGAGCATTCCATCACGACCACGTTCCAACAAACGTAGCTTGGTTTCGTGTCCCGATGAAGATTTTGTTTTCTTGAGTTTTTTACCAGAATTTTGAAATCCGGTGCCATAATTTACAACAACTTTAGTTCCTTCGTGTGTGAAATCCAACCATACACGAGGTTTGGACCAGAGATAGTCTCGAACCTCATGCACATAACGCAATTGGTTTCGTGTCGATCGGGTATGCATGCATCATGATCTGACTGCTCGAATGAGGCATGCTGTTGCTGAATTTTCTACAACTTCCTTCATGGAACAATGACTTTCATTTAGTTTCTCTTTGCTCGGGTGTTGTCACAAGGCCTACCGCATATCCAATTGCTCGTATTGATGAGACGAACACGCTCACCAAAATTGGAAGCGATCTGACTTGGAACAAGTGAGTTATAGGCCCCAAAATTTACTGCCCATGACTATAAAAGAAGCCACCTTTAATGGTGTTTTGATGGAGTGAGGCCACATGGGAATAGTGTGCGGCCTACCCTTTATCGGTATTTTACTCATAACTTCATCTTAGAGTGCCCAATTAAGCCGAAACTTGACCCATAAGGGTTTTTGACCATTTTGAATCTAATACGGTGATTCTATAGCTGTTTGACATACTAAAAGTATGGCTATAGTTACAGGGTCCATTTCAGGGTGCAAGAGATCGATTTCACTGAAATTATTTCTTTGTGTTCACTGCCTTGGACATGTCTGATCGTGATGAAACTTAGCAGGTGGTCTTTTGAAGTACTGATGAAGATCTTGACCAATTATGGGGCCATTCTGAGACTGTTAGGAACTTTCACTATTTTGTAGGCTTTATTAACCTGCTTCCTACTTATTCATAATCAGGGATCAAGGTGCTGAAAAATACGTTCAAATAGCCATCCGAATCCCATGCATAAGAAGGAAGCAGTCCAAACTTGCGTGCGGAACATGCGACCTGAAATTGCTCTACACCTCGAGGCCTCTAATCCGACTTCCATGTCAGAGCTGATTTCTAAATCAGTCTGCATAGAAAGTTTATCATGCCACCACGACGGGTCACGACAACCGTCTGCAAACTCGAGGAACAACTAGGGCAATGGCAGCTCTCGGACTAACATCCGAGACAAAACAAAAAGGAGTGATCAGTGCAGCCGTCGCAGTCACTGATCAAAAGAAGGATCCCTCTTAGGCTTTGAACCTCTCAAAAGGAGTGACCACAATAAAGACGACTCGTCAGACAGCCAAGCAAAAACAGTAGTATAATCGAGTACCCCCACTGATGAATCTTAATCGAGATGATTATTTCACCGGCATAGGAACAAGGTCTACCCCTTTTAGAAAGAATGGGTCCCTGCACTATTCCGGTTATTATTGAAACAAAATATGATTGAGCTTCTAGAAGCCAAGTTCCCTGAGCAAGCTGGGCTCGATACTTAGGCAAATTATTGTGCCTATCATTGAAGGATCAATCACCCCACAGATGACTGCTTCACACTAAAAGATATCATTGTGGCCCCGATTCAGAAGGGTCGGATAAAGCTTGAGGGCTTAATGAAGGAATTCAGGACAGCAAAAGCCTCCTATGCAGTAACTGTCTAAGAGGAAGGTGCTTCAAAAAGGTCTAATCACACCGAAACAGGCAATGCAGCCCTGATGCCTGGCTCAGGGGACTGAGGATCGTTGGAGCTCGTACCTTCAGGTATGGGGCCACTACCTGTTGGAATGCACCAGTTTCCATGATATATTCACAAAGAAAATGTGGGAATGTTAAGTGTTTTACAACGTCCAAGTATATGATCCCCAAGCCACTGCTCCATTGGTGCAAGAGGATATCTCAACACAAGACCTTCCTAATAATGATTTAGATTTTATTGAACCCTCGACTTCCCAGCCATGGATAGTCCACCATGGGTGAAGTAGACTGAAGTCTTTAAGATGAGAAACAGTCCGCCAAGCTAGGGTTGTTCACAAGCCTAGTGAGACAAATCAAACACCACCTCAGAAAACCAGAAGGAGATGGTCACCATGAGTTGCTCGCCGGAGAAACAAGACTGCTCAACATCTAGTTGAGCAGGAATTTCTCAGGCCCCTTCCCCCACTGTCGACTTTATTGGACTTTATCCCTGACATGATCCTCCTTCCTTCTCATCAAGAAGACATCCCCATGTCATGTTCTCTTCAGAGTATGTCCAATGAGGGTGACGACATTAAAAGCACTCCCTAACGGTCTAAGCAAGAGAAAGACCTAAAAGACCCCCTGCATATGTCCAATGAGGGTGATGACGTTAAAAGCACTCTCCAATGGTCTAAGCAAGGGAAAGACCTAAAAGACCCCCTGCATACGTCCAATGAGGGTGACGATGTTAAAAGCACTCCCCAATGGTCTAAGTAAGGGAAAGACCTAAAAGACCCCCTCCACTCGTCCAACCCTGGTGATGAGGGGAATGACTTGAAAAGTACCCCAGTTTCTAATCCTTCTCCTTCTTCTTCCTCTACTTCTCACCCTTCCTCTTCTCTGTTTCCTCTAGGTATGACCTTGAAATGTCCGTACTTCGAAGCTTTCAACAGAGAACTTGAAGGATCTAATATAACTAGGACTCAATGGAAGTGGTTGAAAAAAGACCCTGGCCCAGGAAGCTGGATTCTTAACAATTGTTGATGCCTTGCTAGCTAAAGCTAAAGTAGGGCAACATTCTTCAAAGAAGTACAAAAAGTCAAAATCGAAGAAACCCCATTTGCCCCCTAAGCCTGACTTCGAATAAAGATTAAGAGAATCAAGAGGGCAGAGCCTCCATGATCAAGAGGCTTGTAAAATAGTGCAAATCTCATGAGCATCACTAAGCAAATGACAGATAAGCCTAAGTTTTGAGAAAACACTGTAGCCTCCACCTCAGAAGTCAGGCACCTTGAAATTTGATAGTTCGCAACTACCCCCTAATCCAAATACCAGTTTGCCTATCCTCCAGCTCCCTGGACTCCTTCCTAATCCTAGTACCTCAAACAATCCACCTATTCTCCAATTCCCTGCGATACCTCTGACTCAATCGCTTCCAAAGCCTCAAACATCCATCACCCCAACCAAGCTCGCTATGCAATCGAGTCAACCGGTGGGCCAAAATAAACCTCTTCCGCCAAAACCTACTCCTCAACCCAACGTATCACCCAAATCAGTGGCAGGACTAGGAGCACAAATCCTTGACCAAGAAAAGGTGAAATATGATGTGATAGAGCATCTGTGGAAGCTTCCAGCTCTCCTTATCGGATGGCTTTGGTTCAGGCTCTCTCCAACCCAGGGGTTTATGAGACCGAAGTAGAACCTATTGAAGTGGACCCGACGATTTTAGAAGGATGTATGCCAATAACCTTTTCAGAGGATGATCTGCAGCTGGGAGAAAAGTTTCATAATCTCCCTCTCTTTGTCACTGGAAAATTACATGCATGCCCCATCAATAGAATTATGTTAGATGGAGGGTCCACTGTCAATCTTATTCCAAGGAGGATCCTTACTCTATTAGGGTTAGGGATTGAAGATCTTACTCCGAGCCACATCACAGTTCAAGGATTCAACCAGTTAGGAGAAAAGCCAACTAGCACGGTTCACCTTCTTTTCAAGATCTGTGAACTAAACGATTACACCCAGTTACATGTAATCGACATCAACACTTCTTATAACAGTCTCCTCGGTCGACCATGGCTCCATGACCAGGGGGTGGTTCCATCGACATTGCACTAGTGCTTCAAGTATGGTCGAGATGGGAGACAACATACAGTCCATGCTGACAAAAGATCGTTCCCTATAGTAGAAACCCATCATGCGGATGCTAAATATTAATTCACAAATCTAGTGTCGCCTCATAAGCTGAATGAGGGGGATCACAAGTCTACAACAATGATGTGATCTTCGCCCCATGAAGATGTTAAGGACGTGGGGAGAACATTGGTAAGAATGTTCAAAGAGGAAGAAAGGCAAGGCAAATCTCTCCCTTTAGCCCTTATTCACTATAACATCCCCACAATCATCCTGGAAGAAACTTTGGTTTCACTTTAAGGGAAGTCCTCGACCTCTAACCCCAGTTCTTGGGTCATCTTGGCCAGAAGATGAACTAGAAGTCATTCATGAGATTGAGTAAGTCATGTGGATAGAATTCCCAGCTTCAAAGATCACCTATACGCGGACCATCAAAAAGTCCTGCATATCCCCATTTCACTCGTGAAAGAAGAAGTGGCACTCCAACTGCCGCTAAAGATTTTTAAAACTCTAGGTGTTATAAGCATAAAGGACGGTCCTCGGACTAGTGACCAGCAGCAAGTTATACTCTTCCCAGGTTTGGCGAGAGGAGAGCCATTTGGGAAAGGCCAATCTTCTTCCCTTCAAGAGTAGGATCCCTTAGCAAACTTAAGAAGCGAAGTTCTCAGTCTCCAGAGCCAATTAGAGGTTATGGGTACTGCTTCAAAACATCTCAAGGAGTTCATGCCTGAGACCAAAGCTATGATGGGTTTAAAGTGAATGCACCACTAATAGAGGCCAAAGCCCCACCTGACTGGACTATCTATAGTAAGTAGGCTCATCAAATGATGAGGAAATTGAACTATGAGCCCTTGGCCAATCAAACACTAAGAGGAGAAAAGGCAATGACTCCCCATTTAGAAACTATCCAAGCCACGACATCTCGTCATGGGACTAAGAAAGGATATTAGCCCTTGGAGACAATAAACATCTTACATGAGGTGCAGCAAAGTAAGAGGAGAGTGCCTTAATATTCGCATCTCTTCTCTTCTTTTGATCATCCTCTTATAGTTGTCTTACGCCTCCTTATTGAGATCCTGCTGACGGTCAGTGATAGTGGCCTTCTTCCCACTGCAGGAATCTATTTCTTCGCGACGACACAAGATGGACTCCTCTAAGAAGGCTAACCAACTGGTCTCCGCTTCATGATGCAGTATTCCTGATCGCCAGCTCTTCAGCTCATTTAACTTTACATCAAAATGGGAAAGGACTTTTGACGCACTCCCAACCACAGTAGTCGCGGTAGCAAATTCCTTAAGCTTGGCTAAGGCCTCGCCCAGCTCATTGAAAGGCAGCTCCCTTAGACCCTGAAGGCCTGCACAAAGCATGCCTGCAACCAAACCAGAAACCCCGCTAAAATGGGCCTAGATGATGTTGCTGGGATTACTACCGCCGAAGAAACTTCGACTTCAAGGGCCAAGCTTGTCGAAGTGGTAGCCATCTGAGCCACTGGCTCCTTTGAAACAATGACATTGTCCAGAGCTTCTTGAACCTCAGACCCCGAGACAGCCCCAGCCTCGATCTACTTATATTCTTCAACACCAGTCTTGTCTCCTTGACCCTCACTTTTGGGGGCCTCCTCTTCTGTCCCATTAGGCTTTGAAGAATCCTGTGCACCTTGCTTCTCAACCCCCTGAACTGCCACATTAGTATTGGCAAGTTCAAAAACAGCCGCTTCCCTTTGGCCTTCGCACCTATTCAACGTCAACCATGATTTCTTCCATCTGGACTGCACCCTCACGGTCACAAAAAGCTCAACCCCTACATCCCCACTATCTGTGCCCTCAGGGGCAGCAGCCTCTTGGTACTCAGGGGCTTCCTGAACCATTGGCCCTTCTTCTTGAACCATCATCCCTGCCTCAGTAGGGGCACTAAACCCTTGAAGCATAGAGGTCACATTAGCATCATATTGCCTCCTTGGAGGATTTTCTTTGGGGCCTTCAGCCTTGTCAGTCTCCATCGGAGCCGGCTCTGACTCAAGAGCTGCCCTTGGACCTAGAGATGCCTCCCCAAGATCTGGAGTAATTTCAAGGTCAGAGGCAATAGCAATGGGCTCAGAAGGGCTGGAGTCGTTTGCTTTAGTCTCTGAAGAGGAAGAAAACATTTCAAGGGAGACAGAAGATGGTGGAGAAAGTGCAGAAGATGACATTGGGAGAGTTGTTAAATGATCAGAGGAGGAAGAGCTACCTTCTGGTTCTGAGATCACAGGAAGTTTGACACCCCTATGCCTCCTAGTACAGCCACTAACTTGAGCTGGTGCATGAATCCTGGTAGGGGTAGATTGTTTCCTTTTCTTTGACCCCGTTGAAGGACGAGCAACCTCTTCAGAACTCCCTCGTTGAGAAGGGCCTCCAGCCAGCCTGTTATGAGGACCACTCCCGAACAGTGCATTTTGGTCTTGAATGGGATGCCTCTCATAACCTTGGACCTTTTGGCCCTCACGCCATTCAAATATGGAACCGAGTTTATAAAAAATGCTCCTAGTTTTCATCTTCATCACAATAAATTCTGGCGAGGTGTCATCAGCCTCTATCTCGTGTGGAATCCCTAAAGATTGACAGTTAGAGGGATATTCTAAGACAAAAACCTCGCCAAGAGCAGGAGTATCCACCAGTCTCCTCTGCCTGGTATCCTGATGTCAGTTACCATTCTCCCCTTTTTAGGGGTGAATAGCATCCCAATATCCATTGCTGATAATTCTCCACCAGTTTGCATAAGCCTCAGTCATTCGAATCCTCCTGTCAAAGTGAGGTAACACATACTTGTTGATCTCTGTCATTTCTAGACATGTGAACCAAGCGGTCCGTATGTGTTCTGGCAACCAACACTCGAGGAGAGTCCCAAGCTCTTTCGTTTTCCCCATGTTCACCTTGCCCGGTGCTTTTCAAAAAACACGGAGAAGGGGTAGCTCTGATCAAGCCCTTACTGATGGGCGAAGCGGTAGGGGAAATAACCTTCTAATTTGGCATTGTGCTGAGTCCGATAAGGTAGAACGCCTCCTCTAATGCTCAGGATGAACATGAGTTCCTTAATGGTTGTTGGATCATCGTCTAGCTCCTTCCCCAATTCATCAATGAAAGCACGATCCGTGAACCCGATCAGAAATGGGACCCTCCACATCTTTAGGGAGTCATTCCCAAACATGCTCCGAGCTTCCCTAGGGGCACGGAAGATAGCCTTTTGGTCAGCAATCCTCATCAAGAAGGTCCATAGTTTGTTCCCCGTACCCTGGCTCCTTACATAAGTGTAAAGGAAATAGGCCCTTAGTCCCCCATATATGTAATGGATGGGGAATGGAGTCTTAAATTCTTAGGAAATGCCTCTCCTCCTACAATGCCATTCCCTCCTTTTTTGCCTTTATAAGCCTTTCCACGGGAGATGGCCCACAAGGCATGGTAGATATTGCACAAAATTGGCTGAACAAGGGCATACTCACGGTCCCATGCCCAAGAAGCTAGGTATTGTTGACGTGACTCCATGTCTCAAGAAGTACCATGATCGTATTGGAGCACCGATCATAGTAGCTACCCGAACACTGGACCGCTGTTAGCTGAGAAACACGTTCAAGAATGCTTTTGTTTGACACCATCACCTTGACGGTTCAGGAAGAGTATCCCTTCAAATATTGGTGCTCCCCCTGTATTCAAAGGCACCTCCCAAACAAAATTAATCCCTTTGTATGCACCATTCACTTTCCTAGGGTGGGCAAGTTCTCCCCAGCAGCTATATTCCTGTGCATACAATGAAGGAGCACCATCCCTTCTTCGATACTGACATTGTTGTCATTAGCACCGGCTGAGTCTGCCAATGCTTATTGTCTATTGCGTTTGCTAATGCTTAGCACCTGTTGCGTCTGCTAATGCTTATCACCGACTGTGTTTACTAACACCTACCACCAACTATCTATGCCAACATCTAGCATCGGCTGTGTTCAAATTTCTCACATGTGTCGTGGATTCTGTGCGTGGCACCTCGAGCCCTGCTACACTGCCTGATGACTATCGCCATGTTCTGCTACATTGCCTGACACATGTCTCGCAGGTGCAGATGGCAACCGTTCGCCTCCCCAGTGGTTGCACACCTTCCAAGCGCAACCGTTCACCTTCAGTGACAGTCTGTTTCCTTGACCCTTCAGTTTCTAACGGAAACTCCCCTTCCACTGTCGAAAAACCTCTACAACTCTTCCCCAAAACACCAAGAAACCATGCGCACCTGCCAGAAAACCGCTAAAACCAGCGGAAGTTCACCCAGCAGCCTCTCACTGCAACTTCCTTCCCTTCACCAAAACCCTAAAAATCACTGCCAGAATCACAGAAAACTCCTTAGAATCACGGCTAGAAGCTCTTTGTTGTCCCTGGAAACTCACTGTTTCCATGAAAAAACTCCCTAGTGTCTTTTCTACGCTCACTCCAAACTCCCACAACTTCACCACAACCTCCCTTGCTTGCTGAAAAACCTCCGGCTAACTCTTGCCAAAACACCCCCTATTTGTTGGAGCTTCCATCGAAACCCTCTTCTCGTCATTAAATTCTTTTTTTCTTAAGTCCTTTTTACCTTCGGTGAAAAATTGTGGAAATGGGGTTTTACCCCCTTTATATAGCCAACACTATTCCCAAATTACCCTCACAAACTAGGAATCCCAGTCGCGTCCTAGAAGGCCAAACAATGATGGGCTAGGTCGGGCTTTGACCTGAGGCCCAAGGCAAGTTTTACTGCATTTCAATAGAAGCCGGGACTAGGTCGGGCTCGGGTCGGAGCCCAAATACTGAACCACACCTACCACTAGTGTTGTTGGTGACTTCAACGCCAGCTGTGTTAGTAACTTCAGTGCCGACTGTGTGCTTAGTGACCCAGCACTAGTTGTGTGCTCAGCGACTCAGTGCCGGCTCTGTTAAAGATATAGCACGGGCTGTCCTCAGCGTCGACTATGTTTTTAACAATTCCAACACTGCTTGACTAGTAAACGAAGCAGTGTTGGCTGTTCTCAATGCCGGCTGCATTTTAGAAAGGTCTCAGTTTTTCAAGTGGTGATGGTTGTTGTGCCTGCCGCTGGCTGCGTTTTAAAACAGTCTTTTGTTGCACACCCCATGCTGAAGTCGTGTGTGTCCTACTACAGTTATCCCCGCTAAAGTTGCACCTTGACTGTGACTTATTATCCCCGGCAAAGTGGTACCTAGGTTGTTCAAGCTCATGACTTCTCATCCTCAGTAGGAGAGTCATACTCGTACTGCAGTCTTTTTATCCCCAATAGAGTTAGGGTCATTTTTGCTACTGCAATCCCCAGTGGTCTGCCTCACACCTAGTAATTATGTCCTCAAGAATGTAAAGGACCCACATTTGTCCCCTTTTCCCCAATGAATTTGGCCTTCCCACGGGAACCTCTTGCAAGCTTTAATCATTTTATCCGTAGGGAGTCACACTTGCCCTCTTAACTCCCAGTAAAGTTTGCCACTCCTTGTAGGGCCACCATCTCCATCTAAAAAGCTCTCTGCTTGTGTATAGCCTTAACCATTTTATCCATAGGGGGTCAGATTGTTATCCACAGACCTATTGCATGTGGAGATTCACCCACACAATGGTCCGTACTGCATAATGTTAAACTGCACAGCTTCGGTGTAGCTGCACGACCTTAAACTACATAGTCCAAACTTTATGACCTTAAACTCTAGTGGAGGTCTAGTTCCACGACCTAAAACTGTATAGTCCAAGCCACAAGACGCTAAATCATACGATCCAAGCTATATGACTTTAAACTATAGTACACGTCCTTGCCACATGACGTTAAAAGGCTTGGCACTATGGTCCAAACTATACGACCATAAATTGTAGTGGTGGTCTAGTTGCATGAACTTAAACTGCATGGTCTTAGTTGCATGACTTTAAAGTGCATATCCATGATCCAAGCTAAACCATAGTGGCTGTTCTGGCCGCATGACGATAAACTGCTTTGCACAGGTCTTAGAGGTATGACGATAAAATCGCCCCCACATACGCGCACACACTTTTTACGTGAATCTTCATGCATGTCTTCCCTAACCGACCCATTCATGCGCGTGCACCACCTTCACTACTTCCCCAGTGAGTCCATTCATTTCACCATCCTCCATCATTCCCCAGTGAGTCTCACCCATGCTCACAAAATTGTGAACGATCCCGCCACCTATACTGGTCGTAAGCTAGTGGGTGACCATTTGTCACCCACCTTTCATACATCATTCATCTTTCATATGTAGCCTTGTGCCATCTCCCTAAACTACTATACTCACTCCATGACCTCTACAGACTACCATCCATCTCCACTACGGTCCAACTGTATGACGTTAAACTGTACTACACATCTTGACCGCATGATGTTAAAAGGCTTCGCACAGGTCCCAAAGGCATGACCTTAAACACGCCTTCACACAAAAAAATAATAATAACGGATATGGTGTATACCTAGCCAAGGGAACGCCATGAGTAAAAATGATGGACGGGCATGGTTCCGAACCAAGAGTAAAAGAGTTTCGAAAATGAAAACCCAGGCACGGTGAAAACCGGAAAGGGCATCATGAGTAAAAATGGAAGAATAAAAGGAAATTAGTGAAAACCATCTCTACGGCTCCTCTTCTTAAGTTCAAGTGAAAATCCACAAAGGACACTTGGGCCAATAAACAGGTTGATACAGCACTCGCCTCAACAAGCGGCCTTAGCCCACACTCAAAAAAAGAAAAATCCTTGGTGTCACCATACTCGGACCCAAAAAATACGAGCTTCAAAGAAAAGATTTTGACAATCTGAGTGCAGTTGCAAAAAGAGACTTGAAAGACAAAATACTTGCCCAGACGACAAGACCAGTCTCATGAGGAAGAACACTATTCTCACGAGGTCACAAACACAATCTAAAAATGCTAAAGACCACTACGAAGGCAAGAAACTAACAAAGCCAGGACGAACTTGCTAGAGACTCTAGTCTACCTCGCCACAATTCTCTCTAACCGACAACCCCAGACTTTCGAGAACGGCTAGCAAAATGCCTCCCATTGGACTTAGCAGATGGGGCCCACAGAGGTATCCTGACTGTCAAAAGCAAATCGAGTGTAGCAGCAAACAACACCAACCAAAGGCTCTTCAGCAAACCATCAATAAAATCATTCCGACAAACCAAAAGATGCCCCAAGAAGGCAAAGTCAGCCACGACTTTGGACCTACTATGTAACAACCTGCTAGCGGTGGGTAGGGGTTATACTCAAAGTTGGTCACCTTGATAAACTGAGGTACCCTACTCACCAAGGAACCAACCTTGACTTTGGACCTACTATGTAACGACCTCTTAGCAGTGGGTAGGGGTTATACCCAAAGCTGGTCACCTAGATAAACTGAGGTACCTACCCACCAAAGAATAACTGGTGCACGACATAGACGAGTGCTAACTAAATGCTCTTTCGTTTTCTATCCAATATAAAGAAACCCAGACCAAATGGGAACTATTCCCTTCGACATGGCACTCATTTGCCAGACGAACCTGATTATGACTGACGAGGTCTGTACAAAATCCTTTGCTTTAGAATCACAAACAGTCCACACAAGGGTGAGGACTTCGATAAGATCCCTCAAAAAAGTATATTCTCCCCCTAAAGTCTCCATGGACGGACCTACGAGCAATGCATCCCTACGTCTGAGCATCTTAGTTGCACCATTGTGTGAATCTCCTCGGCATTCACGTGATCCTGTGGCTCGGGAGAAAAAAATTAATAAAGCCGTAGGAAATTTTTTGAATGTCATCCTTCTTGCTTCTCTCGAAGCACAACATTCGGCTGGGCAAGCTGTTTGAACGCATTTTTCAGCACCTTTGTCCTTGATGCGGAATAAAGAGGAAGCAGGTCAATAAAGCCTACAAAATAGTGGAAATGTTGGTAGTCTCAGAATTATCCCAGAATTGATCAAGATCTTCATAAGAACTCTAAAAGGCCACCTGCCAAGTTTTATCATGATCAGATATGTGTAAGGCATGAGCAAAATGAAACAATTTCAAAAAAATTGGCATCGAGCACCTTGAAATGGACCCTGTAACTAGAACTATATTTTTGGTGTGTCAAATAGTTGTGAGACCACCACCATTGGATCCAACATAGTTGAAAATCCCTTTAGGGCAAGTTTCGACTTAATTGGGCTCTCTAAGACAAAGTTATGGGAAAAATACCGAAAAGGGGTAGGCCGAACACTATTTCCGTGTTGTTTTCACAGTCACAGGCAATGACGTTTGGGGTCCATATCTCTCCCGTTCCAAGTCGAATCGCACTCAAATTTTGTGAGCATGTTCGTCTTATTGAGACGAGCATTTTGATAAGTGGTACGCCCCCATGATGATGCCTGAGCAAGGAGAAAAACTAGAGAGAAGTTGCTGATCTAAGAAAAAAGTTACAAAAAATTCAGCAGTAGCATGCCTCACTCCGGCGGCCAAATCACGACGCTTGTATACCCAATCGACACAAAACCAATTGCATTATGTGCGTAAGGTTTGAGGCTATCTTTGGTCTGAACCCTATGTACGATGAATGGCTTGATTTCACACACGAAGGAGTCAAAATTGTTGTAAATTCCAGTAAAAAACCCAAGATGACAAAATCTTCATCCGGACATCAGATCAAGTTGCATTTGTTGCAACCTGATCGTGACGTTCACTGTGATTCAGTGAAGAAAAAAAAGAAAAACCTTAAGGAACGAGTGCACTATCGATCCGAAGTTTTCAAGGTTCATCCAAAATTCAAGTCTCATGATCATGGCTTAAAAACATGATTCATGGCTCGAATTTGGTATCAAATAGATCGCTATGCCGAGCCTTACAAGGAAACAATTATATTTTGATCAAACGGGCATTAAAGAAACCCCAGATCAGTCATGGAAGATCACACAAGTTCTCGAGCATCAGCAGGGACTGTTATGGCATTCCACACATTGTTAGGCAAGGGCAAAATAGTCCTTTTACACCCATTTTTAGAAATTTTTTTAATTCAATTAAATTATAATTATCTTCAATTTGAATTAGTTTTCGGGCGTCCACCCATGTTTGGGCCCAATTCTATATAAACATGCAAAGCTTCATTGTAAAAAAAAACCTTCGGTTCAACTTTCATTTGTTCAATAAAAGTTCGCTTATTGCTTGAGTTCGTTGGTGCGTCTTGGAGAGAGAGAGAGAGGAGAGAGAAAAAAAGATCCAGTACCCTTTGATAAGGTAATTTTCTCTCTCATTCTCATTTCTCTCATTCTCTCTCCTCCCCTCTTTCTCTTTGCTTTTTTCTCATCTTTCTTTATCTTTCTCTCTCCTCTTTTCTCATCTTTATCTTTATTTCTCTCTCTTCTATTCATCTTTATCTCTCTCTCTATTCCTCCTCTGGTCTATCATGTCCCTCATTACCTGCTTATCTTTCTCCATTCACGCATGGCGGACCTATCGCCTAGTGTGATGCCTTCCAGCTCTTGAGACGTGAACAGTGAGCCAGGCCTTAGCCCAGTCGACGTAAGCCTAGTGCCCACCGAGTTTCTCTCTCTTTCTTCTCTTCTCTTTTATTTCTTCACAACCGACGCAAGCCTAGCACCTGCTGGGTTTTCTCTCTCTTCACTTCTGTCCCAACTGGTGCAAGCCTAGCACTGACTGGGTTTCTCTCTCTTTCTTCTCATTTCTTCTGTTATGTGACAATCGGTGCAAACCTAGCACTGGTTGTGTTCCTCTCTTTTTCTTCTCTTTTATCACAGCTGACGCAAGCCTATCGCCGGCTGGGTTTTCTCCCTCTTTCTTTTCTTCTTTCTCAGCCAGTAGAAGTCATCACCGACTGAGCTTTCCCTCTCCTCTTTCTTATGACATAGCTGGCGTAAGCCCTTTTCCTCTTGCATGTTTTTTCTTTCCTCTTTCTTTATTTCACAGTCGGTGGAAGCCATCGTCGTTTGAGTTTTCCCTCTCCTCTTATTCCCGTTTGTGTCCTCCTCCTCCTTTCCTTCCCTTCTCTCTCTTCTTCTTCTCTCATGGTTTTTTATCCTACTCTGTTTATTCTTTTCTTTTATCTTCTTCTTTTTTCTCTCCTCATCTCTCTCTTCTTTTCTTTCTCTCTCTAATCTCTCTTCTTTCGTTTACTCTCTCCTTTGATCAAGAATGGTTGAGATTGGCCTTCAATGGTAGTCCTGTCATTTAGATTTGATCTTTTTGTGTCGGTCATAGTTAATGTGCCCGCTTTATTGTCAAGACAGACAAGTCATTGTGTCTAGTTAGTCGGTATTGGTACAATCATCTAGTAGTAACTTTGTTGAGCCCGTCTAAGTTATGAGAGCGAGTTTTACTACCACGATAAGTCAATTACCTACTAGTCAAGTCAATGTGTCGGTCTCACCACTCGATCGAATTCGTCTTACCCCAATCTTTATTTTCCCATTCTTCTCATCCTTTGAATGTGCACACCTGTGTACATTCACCTGAAGGCAAGGTATGGTCCCTTGACCACTTGTCTTGTAACATTTGCCATATGTGTGTGATTGCAATAAAATGAGAATACGAGCTAAGGGAGGCGATTTCAAACTAGTTTTACTACTTGGGGGCTTTCTTCATGATATAAGAGGGTACCCAAGTGAGCCAGCCCGAGTAAGCCCCCAAAACACCTTAAATTCCTCTTTCATCAGATGGTAATTCCTGCCCTTGTTCTCTCGAGAGAGCGATCTCAAAAAGTCCCGGGTCTCATCAAAACCCGAGATGAGTGCCGCTCGATCATCTTGATCCGGAGGGCAAGATCGAGGCACCTAACCAGAGGGAAGGTTGGTTGCTGAGTAGCAGGCGGTAGGAGAGAGAGGGTGGGTTAGTGATGGCCGAGAAAAGTGATGATTGGAGTTGGCTCGACAGTGGAGTTGGACAGAGCACAAGAGTGTGAAGGAGTTGTGCACGGCAATGGGGTGGCAGTCATGCACGATGATGGGATGTGGTTGGTCACAAGGATCGATGGGGTTGGTGTCCTAAATGGCGTTAGGGGTTGATTGCACTCGCGACGTTACGGGTTGGTTGCACATAGTGATGGGGTTATGTTTACACACGACGATGGGGTTGGTTGCACACGGCGATGGGGTTATGTTTGCACATGACGATGAGAAGAAAAGGTTTGCAAAATGGTGGTCGCACAAGACTACAGAGCATGAGTGGGAAAAAGGGGCACGATGGTGCACAATAGGGGTGATGTGAGGGATCATAACAAAAGAAGGGAATGGTAGGTGGACATGAGGGAATATAAAAAAGAAAAGGAGAAGGTGGACTCGAGGGTGCATAGGAAGCAAGTGGATGTGCAAGGAGCATAAGGAGTGAGAAGGGAAGGGTGGTCATGAGGGACCACAGGGAAGGAAGGAGAGAAGAAGAGATGGAGAAAGAATGAAATATGGACGACGACTCATGCTACCGTCCATGAAAGAGGAGAGAGAAAGAGGAGAGAGAAAGAGGGAGAAAGAGAAGAGAGAGGAGAGAGAAATATAAGAGAGATAGAAAGAGAGTTACCTTAAGCTCAAGGGTACCGACCTAAAATTTTATCTCTCCTTCCTCTCTCTTCAAAAATTTTACCCAATAATGAAGAAAGTTATAAATTTTATTAAGCAAAGTCGGGTCCATTACCATGAACTATAACATGATATATATAGACTTTCACCCAAACATGGGTGGATTAATCAAAATCTACCCTAATTGCTAAAAAAATAAAATTTATTTGAATTAAAGAAAAACCTAAAAATATAGGAAAAATGATGATTTTGCACTTGCCCAACAATACAAAAAATTTCAAAATTGTCCCTGCTGCACCCAAGGAATGTGTGTAATTTTTCTAGGCCAAATCGGGTTTGCTTCCGTGCCTGTTTGGGAAAAAGATGATTGTTTTCTCATTGAGCTCGGCATGACGATCAATTTGATACTAGCTTCGAGTCACGGATTGTGTATTTAGGCCACGATCATGTGACTTGAAATTTGTACGAATCTTGGAAACTTCCAATCGATAGCGTACTTGTTTCTTGAAATATTTCTTTGAATTCTTTGCTGAATTGCACTAAGCATGCCGTCACAATCTCATTGCAACAAACACATATTGATTTCATTCCCGAACAAAGATTTTACCATCTTGGGTTTTTCGCCGGAACTTGGATTTCGGCTACCGGAATTTTGTAGCAACTTCAATACCTTTGTTCACCAAATCGTTCATCATGTACGGGGTTTGAACTAGACATAGCCCCGGACCTTACGCATGCAATCCAACTTGTTTTGCGTCGATCGAGTATGTGAGCATCATGATACAACCGCTCGAGTGAGTCGTGCTACTGCTGACTTTTCTGCAACCTTGATCACGAATCATCATCTTCTCTCTAGCTTTTCTCGGACATCATCACGGGATGTACCACATATCAAAACGCTCGTCTTGAAGAGACTGTGATGACCCAAAGTTTTCCTGGCCAGTTAGAAGGCAATGTGGGATAGGTAAGTGAGGAGCCCAGCGTTGGTTGGGTTGTCCAACGCCGGTTCTGAAGGAGAAGAAGCATCAGCGCCTGTTGAGTTACCCCACACAGGTTGGATTGTGTAGCGCCAACTAGGTAGGAATGAGAGGCTAGCGCCAACTGGAGCTAAGTGAAGAGGCCAGCTCTTGTTGATGTTCTCAACGCCCGTTGAGAAGTGCAGCGCCGACTGGGTAGGAGTGAGAGGCCAGTGCTGAATGGAGCTAAGTGAAGAAGCCAGCGCCAGTTGGGAAGTGCAACGCTGGCTGAGGTAGTGAGCCCAGCACCGGCATTGTAGAGGGCCAATGCCGGCTGTGTCTCTGAAATGCATGAGTCAGAGGTGACACTTGTTTAATACAAGCTGATGTGAGTGTCATTTATCTAGATTTTTGAGCCCCTTGGTGACACTTGGCCAGCAACCCCAAATATGAGAGTACCTAAGCCCCTTCTCTCACCCACGCCTCTCATTCTTACATCTCTCTCTCTCTCTCTCTCTAAGACACAAAGTGGAGGAAGTGACTTTGTGAGCACCCATTGTTGGGCAGGTGAGAGCTATGAGCAAAGGTTGGAGAAGGCCCCATTGTTAATTAGGTAAGTGGATCCATTACTCTTGTATCGTAGTCATGGGAATGCATGGAAACTTAGGTATATGAATGAGCAATAGAAGTGTATGCAATGTAAAAAAACCTTACACCCATTTCAATGGAAATTTGGGGTTTTTGTTCTATGATATTGATGACTGTAAAAATGGAGTTGTGATTCCTAGATTATGTAAGAAATGCATGTTATATGTGTTAACATTGTGAGAGAATGGATGTTATCATGCTCTGCATTATGAAATGATAGTTATGGAAGGCATTCTTGACACCTGTTAAATGAAACCATGAAATTGCAAGAATATGTGTGTTCTTGAATGAGGCTTTTGGACAATCAAATGGAGTCCGATTGATCTCAAACTACTACCGTTGGAAAGATACACGAGCCTAGTAAAATTTTTATTTTTTACCACGATTAAAATTCTTTACAAATATGAAGTTATATTTTGAAATGAGAGGGTATGTCATCGTGGACTATTTTTCTGGATTTGTCATTAATACTATTATGTCCATCGATTTTAACTAACTAAACAACGTCCATTGTCGGCCAAACCACAGCCATTTGAAATTTATTTTAATGGTTTAAAAGTTGCATGAGAAAATATTTTGAAATTCTCTTTATATTCAAAGCTACGCTTCAATTTATGATGGTATGTTGATGTGGGCAATTTTAGAAAAAAGCACAGATTTAATGCCTCAGATGTCATTGAATTTGACCAACCAAAAGTATCCATTTTAGCCAAAATCCCTGCCATTGGAACCGATCATGAGTCACCTTTAATTCAAATATTGGGCACTTTTCAAGGTTCCTTCTCGATTTTGAAACAAGGGCAAACATTCAAAGACATGTCACTGTCTTCACTACACAACAGATTTCAGACTAAGTGTCTCTGTTCTTGGGTTCCTTTGAGGGGCCAAATAGGGTCCAATTGCGCTCAAACCACCCTATTAGAAAGATAGCTGTGTCTAACATAAAATAGATTTTGGAACTATCTTCAAATTCCAAATGAATTGAAAGCTATAGCCTTGTTTGACTTGGATGTCACTGCCTGAATTTTTAGAAAGCATGAAATCGATACTTTGATTATGTTATATGAACTCTGATTCTGTTATATGAACTCTGATTCTATTATATGAACTCTGATTCTCTTATATGAGATCTGATTCTATTAGATGGACTCAGATTCTGACTACTACACGATGGATCGTCCATTGGTAGTGAGCCCTCTGATTTTGTATGTGTGAGCATGGACTTGCCGCACAATGATATATATGTGATATTCTGTCTGACTCTGTAAATGTGAGCGTGGACTTGCCACATGATCCTTCACTGACTCCCGATGATAGGAAGGGAGCTAGGCTCTGATTATACTTGGGAGGGTCGCACTCCCCAAGATTTCTAGGCACTATCCATTTGAACCCTTTTGGTAGTGTAATGTCCTCTAGTGGTGAGAGAGTAAGAGGGTAGTATCTTGCAAGGCTTCAGCCTATCGAAAACCCCAAAGCGCACTGGGGATGTGTGCGTAAGTGAGGACATTACAAGTAGGGCCTCTACTGTTCATTGTCCTCCCTCCGGAATGAGGAAAGAAGTCCCAAGCTGAAGATTGACTTAGCATGATCATTATGGCTTCTACTTCAAGAGTTAACTACTCTGTTCTGCTTGTCTGACTTCTGTATTCTATAAGATTATCTGATTGTAACTATGATATGAATGTAATGCTCCGTTAACTGATTCTGATTCATTTATATGGTCTTCATGTACACTCTGATATGCGACCATACTATGTAAGACAAAATGTGATTCTCGATGAACTACGAGCATGTTATTATGTACTAATAATCAAGAATGCAAGGGTAGTGATATGCTTACTAGGCTTTTAGCTCATTCCATCTTAATTTCATAACTGTAGAGTGAAGGGTGGTGGCAGTTGTGCCTAAGGTGGGTGGCAGATTGAGGGCCAAAAGCCTGGGGTTAAGAAGTTTGCGAATCTACCTTCCAAGACTTTCGCAGTATGTTTTGGTGATTTATGTGATATGATGTATTTCTCATTTTGTGTATTTTTGGGCTAGTAGTGCCTTAACGAACTTGTAAAGACTTTTGATTTGGGAAGGAATGAATTGGTTGTACTTTTTGGATTGATAATTGTTGGATGTATGGATTTATCTTAGTTTTCTTTCATGGTTTTCTCTCGATTTCGTGTTTCATGCGTTGAGTCACTCCCACCTGAGTGACATTCGCGACCTCCGGTTGTGACCCCATGCTCTGTCGCCCTCTGGCAGGGGTCAGGGAGTGGGGTCATGATAAAGATGAATACGCTCGCAAAATTTGAGCTCGATTCTACTCAAAACGAGGGAGATATGAGTCTTCAAAGTTTCTATTTGTGAATGTGAAAACCAGTCTCATTTAATGGAGGTTGGTGCAGGGAGGGTGCACGGGAATAGCGTGCAGCCTCTCCTTTTTCAATTTTTTCCCCATAACTTTGTCCTCGAATATCTGTTAAGCCGAAATTTGACCCCTAGGGGTTTTCGACCATGTCGGATCAAATGGCTATGGTCCCATAACCATCTGATATTCCGAAAATAGGGTTCCAATTATAGGGTCCGTTTCTGGGTATTAAAGACCTATTTTTCTGAAACTATTTCTTTGTTTGCAATACCTCAGACATGTTGGATTATGATAAAACTTGGCAGGTGTCTTTTTGAAGTGCTTAGGAACATTCTTATTCGTTCTGGGGAAATTCTGAGATTGTAAAAAATTCCACTATGAGTTAGGGCTTTATTGACTAGATTCTCCTTTATTCCGCATCTGGGACCCAAGATGCTGAAAAATGTCTTCAAACACATGCATGAACAGAGAGAAGGAGTAAATCTACATGTGAAGTAAGAGAAAGAGCAACACCAAGCGTGAAGAGAGAGAAGGAGCAGCATCGTGCATGAAGAGAGAGAGAGGCAACGCTACGGGTGTAAGGAGAAGAAGGAAATTTCACAAACGGTAGTAAGATGGAGCATATGGACTAGTGTCATGCGTGTAGTGCCGTGTGTGAGACTGTTGTGCATGAACAATGACTGCCACCTGCTGAGTGCATGCAGCCACACATTGCTACGTGTTCAATTGCATATGTGGTGTATGCCACCTATCAACACTTGGGCTGCAACCTCCCATCAAGGGAGTACTTAAGCCTCTACCTCTCCCTCGCACCATTCACTTCACTTTCCCTCTCTCTAGAGCCTTTCAACCTTCATTGTTCACCATTGAAGAGCTTTGTTAGAAGCTTCAAGGAGGAGACTATGGGAGAAGATTTGGAGACACAATGCACCTAAGGTAAGTGGATCATCTACCTTGTAGATGGATTGGACATGAATCAATATTGATAATTTGCATTAGTGCCACGATTAATGGATTCATATTAAATTCTAGCAATTTAGCTTGCCTTTGCATGACAAAAAAGAGTATCAAATCTTCCTTGTTTTTCATGAAAGGTCTGTGATTATGTGTTTTTGTGTATCTAATGAGAAAGGTTTATGTTAAGAATTAGCATAATTAGAAGCTAATTGATTGTCATGTTGAGTGTTGATGTGACTGCACGTTAATTTCCAGGAAGATTTGATGTGTTTCTAATCTACTTTTGACCTATCAAATGAGGTCCAAATGATCTCAAATTACTACCATTGAAAATATATTTGTGTCTACTAAAATTTTCATGTTTGAATCTTGCTCAAATTCTTTATGTATGAAGAGTTAGGCTTCAAAATGTGCAAGTAGGTCACTGTTGATAGATATAGTAAAAGTGTAGAACTGATGTCTTTGTTGTCACTAATTTTGAATAACCAAATGGTGTCTGTTTTCTTCTAAACCAATGCCATTTGATATATTTATGAGTATGATTAAAATAACATGTTGAACACATTTCGAAATTCTTCATAGATTGTAAGTTATTACTGTGCTAAGTGGGGTATGTCACTGTCCCAACTGCACAACAGGTTTCAGATGGAATGCTTCCTTTCTAATGAGCTTTTGAGGGACAAACGGGGTCCAAACGCCTTCAAACCACCCCCATTTGAAAGATACTCATGTTTAGTACAAAATTGGTTTCAAAACTATTTTAAAATTCTGAATGGATCAAGCAATATGACCCTATTTATGGCTGGACGTCACTGTCTGAAATTGTAGAAAGTATGAGACTGTGATACTGAAAATATGAGACTGTGATACTGAAAATATGATATTGTGATATTGAAAATTTGATACTGTGATACTAAAAATATGACGTTGTGATATGGTGGCACTGATTAATATATGTGATCTTGTTATATTGAAACTGTTATATGTGTCATGACCGCTACGCAATGGGTCCTCCATTGGTAGTGGATACTGTGATTCTGTTATATTGAAATTGTTATATTTGCCATGACCGCTAAGCAATGGGTCCTCCAATGGTAGTGGATACCATGATTATGTTATATTGAAACTGTTATATGTACCATGACCGCTACACAATGGGTCTTCCATTTGTAGTGGATATTGTGATTCTGTTATATCAAAATCGTTATATGTGCCATGACCGCTACACTTTGGGTCCTCCATTGGTAGTTAGGTATATTGTATCTCGACTCCGATGATAGGAGTGGAGTCAAGAAGTGACTATGAATTACAGGGAAGGTCGCGCCCCCCAAATTTTTATGGGCACTACGCATTGGGGCCTCCAATGGTAGTGTAATGCCATCTACGCATTGTGTTCGTGAGTGAGGACATTACGATTTGGTACCTCCATTTTCCATTGTCCTCCCTCTTGAATGAGGGTAGCAGTTCCAAGTTACATGATTGGCTTAACCTGATCGATGTGGTTTCTACTTTGGGAGTAAATAGATTTGTTCTCCCTGTCTAAATTAAGCATTTTGTGTGAATATCTGACTGTAACTGTGACAACCATAGATGTATTTACTATCTCAAGAATAATTGATACCCTGATACCGGATTATTACTCTCTTTATACGACAAATATGTATTCTAATGCACGATCCTACTCTGTGATGCCAGTATGATTTCTAATGAATCATAGATGTTATTATGTATATGCATGTTGGTGGGAATACAAGGGTAATGATCTACTAAAAGGGCTTATAAGTCACTCCGCTTACTTTCATCTGTGTAAAGTGATAGCACTTGACTGTAGGAGTCAAGCAGCAGAGTGGTGGCGGTAGACATTTGAAACTTTAGACCTGTCAGGGATCCCTTTTTGCATAGTAGGTGTCTGGTGACTAGGCCATCGTGTTATTTTGATGTGATGTACTGTAAAGTCAAGCTTGTAAGCCTTGAACTATATTGTAAAGAATCTTGGAGTTTGAATGAAAATTTAATGGTTTTAATTTATTCATTTTATATTTCTTAATGTATGATTTTTATTTACTTTTTCTTGGTTGTTTGAAGACATTTTTTAGCACCATGGGCCCCCGATGAGAAATAAAAGAGAGTAGCCGGTCAATAAATCTTGACAAATAGTGGAAATTTGACAGTCCTATACTGGCCCCAAAACATTTCAAGGTCTTCATAAGGACTCCTAAAAGTGTTTTGCTAAGTTTCGTCACATTCCGACATGTCTAAAGTAGTGTAGACTGAGAAACAGTTTCGGTAAAATCAGACTCTAGCAACCTGAAATGGACCCCTATAATTGGAACCTTACTTTTGGAGTATCAAAAGGCTGTGGGACCACTGCCATTGGATCTGACACCGTTGACAACCCCAAGGCATCAAATTTCAACTTAAACATATACTCCAGGAAGAAGTTATGGGCAAAACATTAAAACATGAGGAGCCGCATACTATTCCCGTGTGGCCACCCTACAACTAAGCTCTATTAAAGAACAGTCTCAAACAGTGAACTTACGACATCTATATCTCCCTTGTCCGAGATCGGATCATGCTCAAACTTTTTGGAGTGTATTCGTCACGTCGAAACGAGCGTTTTGATATGTGGCACATCCCATGACGATGTCGGAGTAAGGAGAAACGTTAAAGAGAAGTTCAATATTTGAAGCCACAAGTTACAAAAAATCAGCAAGACCTCCACTCACTTGAGAGGCAATATCACAGAGCCTGTGACACAAGACTAGTTGCATCACGTGTGTAAGGTTTGTGGCTATCACTGGTTCTAACCCCACGCGTGATGAGCGATCGAATTTCACCAAGATTTAGTTGAAGTCACTGCAGATTCCGGCCGTCAGAATTCTAAATTCTGGCCAAAATTTCAAGATTGTCAATTCTTCATTCGGACACCAAATCGCGTCCCATATGTCATAATGCAATCGTGGTGACATGCTTAGTGCAATTCAGTGAAGAAATCGAAGAAAAACATCAAGATGAAGGCACACTATCAATCAAAAGTTTTCTAGATCTATTCAAATTTCAAGTTACGTGATCATGCCTTTAAATTGTGATAAATTGTGATGTGTGGCTTAAAGTTTTTATCAAAATGATCGTAGCATCGAGCCCTACGCAATGGCAATCATCTTTTACTCATTTGGATGCCGGATCGACAATGGATCGTCGAAGAAGAATCAAGAACGTCGTAAGTTCTCAGCAGACTGTTTTGAAAATTTTTCAATTGTTAGGCAAGGGCAAATCAATCACTTTGCACCCTATTTTATTATTTTAAAATTCATTTAAACCTTAGTTATCATTAATTAGGGTTAGTTTTGGGCAGTCCACCAACATTTTAGCCTTAATCTATAAATAGATGCTTTGAGAGGGAGAGATAATAGAGGCTGGAAAATCATTGTACAAGAATTCATCTTTTGATGAATAAAAATTAAAGCTTTCTTCTTGAGTTCTCATGAGCACGTCTTGGAGAGAGAGAGGAGAGAGAAATTTTAGAGCAGTACCCCTCCTATCTTTTAAGGTATTTTCTCTCCCTTCCCTTCTTCTCTCTCTTCAATTTTATTTCTCTTTTCTCCTCTCTCTTCTTCTCTTTCTCCTTCTTCGTCTGCCTTCTTCTTCTCTACTGAGACTTTCTCAAAGGCCATGCACGGCAGTGGCAATGTCGTGCATGCCTCTTTCTTTCGTCCCCCATCATGTGGTTTCACAAGTCATGCATGGTGATGGTCGCCCTTGCGTGAACTTCTTTCTCTTTCGTTCTCTCTTGTTCATTTCTTTTCCTCAAAATAGTTCATGCAAAGAGTTAGTTGTTGTTTTACATAATGCCGTCTGAAGGAGCACGCGGTGAGCCAAGCTGTGCTCAAGTAGCGGGTCAGGCTCCTGTTTCGGTTCCAGGATTAGTGTCACGCGCAACGATATGCATCACCGACCGTGAACCATCTCTCTTTCTTATCATGGGTCGCAGATGAAACTGCTCATCGCCGTCTGTAGGTGTGTCTTTGGCGTCTTACATCAACACAGATGGTGATAGTTATTGTCGTCTACAGACGTGTCTTCGACATCCCACACTTATCGTAGATGGCATTGCCTATCGCTGCCCACAGGGGTCTCACCCGTGCTTCGTACCTATCGTAGACGACGATACTTATCGTTGCCCACGGGGTTCTCACCCTGCAGCTCACCTATCACAGACGGTGATGCCTATCACTACTCGTGAGGGTCTCACCCGTGCTTCGTGCTTATCACAGACAACGATGCTTATCGCCGGTAGCAGTGGTTCACCTTGTTGCACGCCTATCGCCACCCTCGAAGGGTTGTTGCTACCTTCTCGTGTCGCCGACGACGATGGCCAACGCCATCTGTAGTTCACTGCTCACCCATTCGTAGTGAGCAATAGTGCCCAGTGTTGTCCAGGGGCCACGACATTGTTCCTCCTTGGTTGTGGGAGGCTACGCCTAATGCTGTCGAGACTTTCTTACGCCATCTCACGTCTTCTCTTCGTTCTCTGTTCTTCTCTTGTCGCTTGACTAAAGGACAGATTCAGTCTAGCACTGTCATAGCGGTCTGGCTATCGAGCAGTATTGCCATCGTGCGGGTCAAGAGTACCATGCCCATCTTACTGCCACACCAGATTAGGATGGTCATATTCGCCTTGGTTTCGAGTAGTATTGCTGTCACGCCGGTCTAATTTACTTTGCCCGTCTTGCTACTACTCCGAGTTGATCACTATATTAGTCCAACTATCATGCTAGTCTCGTTCCCTTATGAGTTCCTCTTTACTTTCCTCCTCGTTATTCAAATTCTCTTCTTCATCACCCTAACTTCTCATCTTCTCTGCCATCTGAATGTGCACATTCGTGTCTGTTCGACCCAAAACAACGGTGGGTCACTCGGCCCACTTGTCTTGCAAATTAACCATGTTGGTGCTTTACAAAAAAAAAGGAGATTGCAGGTCAAGGGAGGCGCTTCTGAACCAGCTGAAGCAGCTGAGGAGCTTTCCGATGTGATCTAAGAGGCCACCCGCACGAGTCAGCCCGAGCAAGTCACGGACCTAAGTGAGGTTGGTCCCTACCTCACGGATAAAATTCCTCTCTCTCCAGTTGGGCACCTTCCCTTATTTTGTGAACAAGGTTCTAAAGAGAGCAGTCTTAGGTCTCGAGTCTTCTGAACCCGAGACACATGTTACCCAATCACCTAGATTCGAGGGACGAGATCGAGGCATCCGACCAGTTTGGCGACTCTCTACCCCTTCGTCAGTTTTCTCTTGCTTGATCGGCATCACCTTTTATTTTTTGCACTACATTCCATGGCATTTGGGTTATTCAACCCGTTCATCTAAGTTGGGGATTTGCTCAGCCCCGCACTCGTGACTGTCTAGGGGAAGCGAGTTTCTCAAGCCTCATTCCCTACACTCCTCTTGAGTCAGGACTCACAGTCTGGCTCGTAAGTTCTTTCCTGGATTAGTGCGAGAAGGAACTTGAAGATCCCTAACTCCCCACTTTCTAGTCCTGGTGGACCCTCCACCAAGGCCCTTCGCATTGATAGCACGTTTGCTACCCACCCACAGCACGCACCCTACTACTGGCAACTCCCTTGCTAATCATTTTGCTAAGGTACACCGAAAAGCTGCTCTGTCCGCTTTCGTGAAAGGTAAGCAGGTTGCCATCGCTCCAGAGGTTCACTGCAAGGCCACCCCCCATACTCCTTCACCACCCCAAACCTCTATGCTTAGAGGCTCGAAACACCGAGGAGGAGATCCTTGAGCCTCCACCTCTTGCACACATCTAAAGGCTCGTGGTACATCCACTCGAGCCATACCTCGTGGAAACTTTCATGTTGTATTGAGTTCACGTCCAAGGCTAGGCCTTCTCGGGCCCAACCCTACACGCGCAATGCATTTGCATCTCACGGCTTGGGGCAGCACTAGTTGTATGCCAGCTCGAGCACACTGGGATCAACCACTTCATCCTCCCTCTCATCACAAACGGCTTCACCCTGTGAGAGATAAGCTCCTACCCTATCCCTCACAGACACGCCCTCATAGGTCTCGGCCTCCTAAGGTCGAACCAGCTGACCAAGCCCGGACTGACCCCCAAGTCATCTGGAGGGTTGTCTCTAGAAGTGCACTCGCACCAGCATCACAGGTTCCTCCCCTATCCAGACTAAGGCGGAGTCACAAGCTAGTTCCTTCTTCTGTCACCCTTCTTTTGCTAGGAAAACACCTCAAGACCTAGTACTCAAAGGTTTTCCCCAAGAGTACTATCTTGAGTCAGCCACCTCAGGTCAGCCATGCACCCGGACCTCACAAGGGAATTTAGGGCAAAGGCCTGATGGCAGATAGAAGTCTACATACACTAAGGCAGCAGCCCAGATTGCCCTCTTTCCTTGGACCTCACTCTCTACTCCAGCTGATGGACACAGGCTCAAGAAAGATGGGGCAGTCCAAATCTCAGGCTCAATTCCGGAGTGAAGTCTCTTGTAGCCTCAAAGATAAAGCAGAAGCGAGGGCTGTAGCTCTTAACTAGAAAGGCCCCTAGGGTAGTTGAGGTTACCACTGTCGATGACCTCCTGCCCCACAATCCTTCTTCCCTCTTCGTATTCCAAAACCTGAGCAAGAAGTTCAAGAATATTGCTCGGTGGTTACCGTCGCAGGAAAAGACCGAGCTGCCAAGAAAGCGTGGTCCCAAGACCGTCAACAACCGATCCTCACAGGGTCGGCATACAAAACTCAAGTCCAGTCAGGCCACGCTGAGCCCTTATAGACTGACTTGCCGTGTATGACTCACCAACCTCGGCAGTCCACTACTCCACCTGACTCTGACCTTGCAGAAGAAACCATCAGCATCACAATGATCAACCAGCCGAGTGACATCCAAGAAGAGCGGATGAACAGGTTCAAGGTGATGATTCAGTCTAATCTAAAAAATATGGATCACTTGGAGGCCTCCAGACCCCCTTCTTTTCACAATGAGGCCAACTCCCCGCTTGGAGAGGACACAGCTCCCCAGAAAACACCCCCACCGGCCTCCCAAGATAGCTCTACTCCCCACATGGTTTCGAAAGCCAATATAGATGCCATGGTGACCCACAGTCTCAAGAGTAGGATCCCAAGCATGCAAGGGGCTCCGCTTTACCAAACGTTGTACCCCTCGTATATCGATCAGATGATGTTTCCCCCAGACTAACAAAAAGGCAAGCTCCCCTTGTTCAATGGTACCATATCCCCGCACCAGCATGTTGCTCACTTTCAAGTGACTTGTCAAGAGATGGCAGTTGATGGGCGACTCCTCCTCCCTCAGTTTGTCGAGATTCTCGAAGGGCCAGCCTTCCAGTGGTATGCTAAGCTACCTCCAAGCTCGGTACAAACATTGCTAGAAATGCAGCAATTGTTGTACTAACACTTCTATGAAGTTCAGAGAAATGTGGAACTTCTTACTCTCACTTAGGAACCTAGTGAGCCAATCGATAATATCATCACCCGATAGAGAGAGTTGACTACCTATCAGATCACTCCCATGACCGAAAGAGAAGCAGCTCAGACCTGCATATGAAATATGCTGCCCGAGATCACCCTGCATGTTAGAGCTAATCTCTAAAGCGGTTCGTATAGAAGGTCTGTCCAAACACCATGGTGGATCTCGTCAGCAGCCCTCTAGCTCGGGAAAAGGCCAAGGCAATGGCAATTCTCGCTCTAATAATTGGGGCAACCAGCAAAAAGGGGTGATTAGTGCAGCTGTCACTGTGATTGACACTAGGAAAGCCTCCCCTCAAAGCTTGCACCTCTCCAAAGGGATAGTCACAACCAAGGCACTGACAACACCTTAGATTGAAGGTGTAAGGATCCCAATTTTTTTGACTAGGACACTCACAGCAGTAGAGAGAAGGAAGCTCATGCCTGGCACTAACAAACAAGGCTAACACCATGTGCATAAGGTTAATGTCGTGAGAAGAAGAAGGGAGTATCGCCGCGCGACTAGGAGGCTAACGCCACACGGGGTGGACCCACGTCGTCTGGAGCATCGAAGTGAGGTAGCACCATCTGAGAGTTTGGAAAAATGCCATACGCATGAAGAAGTAACGTCATGCTCGTGGAGGAAGGATGCCACGCGTGATTTGGGGTGTCACCGTGCATGTCAAAAGTGTTATCACCATGAGTGCAACACCATCTGCAGCATCACCGCGTGTGGTGTATAGTAGTTTAGGGGAGTTTATTCTCTCTCATGTTCTCTCTCTCCCTCTATGTGCTAAGTGGCAAGGGCCTGCTGTACCCACAATGATGCTTGTCTCCCATTCTTACTGAGCTCATGATAATGATGTCCCCCATGGTTTCCCTTCTTTCTCTCCTCATGCATACCACTTGTTATTTGTGTGATGCCACTTGTCCCATGCTGCCACCACTTGTCCATTACATGCTGCCACCATATGTGATTATTTATGCACCCCACCACCCATGAAATGGGGTTTCTAGCTCTCTCACATGGTCACCTCTCCTCCCTTTGTCATTTAACCTCTTCAAGCCTTGTCCTTTAAGCTTGGACCTTAGCCTTTGGATCTAGGCAGTCAAGGTGAAGTTGGAGGAAGACTTTGAAGTTTCATTTGCAGTAAGGTAAGTAGATCTAGCTTCCATTCTTTCCTAATTTTGTTTGATGCATGCTATTTAGATCATCAAAGTGTGAAGTCCAAGCATGAATATGGATGTGATGGTAAATATGTGTGTGAATGTATGACATTGAGATATGACTGGAGTGTGCTCTGTAATTTACAGAACTATGACTCTTTTTCGTGTGAATAGAGTATGGAAAGTATCTATGATGGTTATGAAATTTGGTGGAAAAGAACCCCTGTGAATCTATCTTAAGATGGAAAATACCTTGTTTTAATATCTATTTTAGTTTGGATGTTATTAGTAATTTTCTGAAGTATGACAAAACTATGGTATGGAATTCCATGGATTTTACATATTTTTGTGTGGGCCTTTTCACTAACCAAAATATATCATAATGAGTTCAAACCATTTTTGAATGAAATATTATGAGTCTATTTTAAAAATGGTTTTGGAAGCACAGTAAAATTAAATGTATTTTGAAAGTTATCCCCAATTTCTATAAGTATGTCACACTGTGTTTTCTACTGTAAAGACTGGAGCTTTCTAGAACGATTGTGTCTTATGTGGAACTATTAACTGATCAAAATATATCAAAATGAGCTCAAACCACATAAAAATGAAATATTCATGAGTCTATTATAGAAATAGTTTGGGAAGTATATTAAAATTCAATGTATTTTGAAAGTTATGCCCAATTTCTATGAGTATGTCACACTGTGTTTTCTGCTGCAAAGACATGAACTTTATCCAAAGAGCACCAACCAGTTTGATGAGCTTTAAGCCAAATTTTGAGGTTACCCCCTCCACGAAATTTGTGTTTTTATGAGCCAAGTTTGTAATAAAAGTGATGTCAGGTCTAAATGGATTTTGAATCTCCCAATACATCTTTAGAAGTGGACTGTACGCATTGTGAAAAACCAAAAAATTGTAGGATGATGTCTTTTGTGTTAATGGGCCTAGAGGTATGATTTCATGTATGAATTTTTGATGTTTTATATAAGCCTGGAAAGTGTTGCTAATGAGAAATGAGTGCATGATATGCCCTATTATGATATGAATGCAAGTAGTACGACATGCCCTATTATGATATGAATGCATGATAATGAGTTAGCTTTGTTATGATATGGAAGCATGATTATGATGTATGCCCTGTTGTGATATGAATGCATGATTTTGAGACATGCGCAGTGATGTGTGTGCATGATTTTGAGACGTGCTCAGTTATATATGTACATGATTCTACGACAAGTGCTATGTGATATGTGTCATGTGAATGGGTACCTACTATGTGAATGATGGTACCGTGCAGCTTATGTGTTGTGTGAATGGGTACAAACTGTATGAATGATGGTAGTGTGCTGCTTATGTGTCATGTGAATTGGTGCCTACTGTGTGAATGATGATACCATGCTGCTTATGTGTAATATAAATGGGTACTTACAGCGTGAATGATGGTACCGTGCATCTTATGTGTTATGTGAATGGGTACCTACTATGTGAATGATGGTACCCTGTAACTTGTGTTATGTGAATGGGTACCTACTGTGTGAATGATGGTACCGTACAGCCTGTGTGTTTTGTGAATGGGTACCTACTATGTGAATGATGGTACCGTGTTACTTATGTACTATGTAAATGAGCACCTACTGTGTGAATGATGGTGCATGCAGCTAAGATCTTTCCCTAACTCCCCATGATAAGACGGGAGTCAGGATGTGAATGTGAATATTTGGGAGTGTCGCCCCCCCCCCTAGATCTATATGGGTATTGCGCAATGGGTCACCCTTTTGTATTTGACTATTGTGATACCATGACTGTTATGTGATTACTTGAGATGTGAGATTGACCTGACATATATTATTACCGTAGTTATGTGACTGATTTGATATATGTGTTTGGCCTGATGAATTGGGCTAGAGGGTGGGTTATGTCTATTGATTTGGTTATCCTCTCTTGTTTGTGTGGATTTGTTGAAATCTAATAGATTGCTTGTGTATATGATATCTTACATCTTATATTGTGCCTGCTCTATCATGAAAAGTAGCATCCTATAATTGTGGCATAATTGTGATGCATGACTCCTGTTTATGAGCATGGCTTAGAACCTTGATTTGCAATGCCTGATAATATTCATAGGTAGGGAAGCATGATATTGTGATCTACTTACTGTGCTTTTTAGCTCATTCCTTTGCTTCCACCTTTGTAAATTAGCTGCTACAGGTTGAAGACAGGTGGGCGGTGATCGTGTTTGGTGGACTAAAGGCCCACGTTAGACTAGAAGATCTCCTTGTTTTTGTAGGTGTCAGCTGGCCGTCGGCCGTACTGGGTTGTTGCGAAGCTTTGAAATTTTGTTAATAGGCTTTGGTGCCTTCGATGAATTGTAATATTCAAGATATTGTAGTTATGACTTTTGGAGAATGCATATAGATATGAATGGTTTTAATTAATCCAGCCTTTGATGTTGTTTCTTGTGGGAGTTTGTGCTTTTCTCGTGGTTGCTTTGATTCCGCAATTATGACAAGTGTTGATGCCACTCCCACCTGAGTGACGTACGTGACCTCTGGTCGTGAACCCGCACTCTATCGTACTCTGATTTAAGACGGTAGGGGGTCAGGGGATGGGGTTATGACAGAAGGCAAGCTGCAACAGTCCTATAACAAGGTCCCGCCCCCTAGAAATATAAATCAAAGTGACTACTGAATCCAATACCAGAACAAGGTGTACCCCATAGAGATAGAGTGCGTTCCTGCACTGCTTTGATTACTACTAGAGCAAAACATGATCCAACTGTCGGAGACCAAATCCCCAGAGCAGGCTGGACAGGAGACACACGAGAGATACTGCACCTATCACAGAAGAGTAGGGTACCCTACTCAAGAGTGTTATACGCTCAAAGACATTATTGAAGTCCTTATTAACAAGGGTCAGATGAAGCTCGAAGAGCTAAAGAAAGCATTCGGGGCAACTGAGGCTTCCCACGTAGTGACAATCGAAGAGGATGACGAGGCACCTACCATACTCCATGTAGTATTCTCTGTAATGTTCGAAGAAGGTCTCATCACGCTGAGGTTGATAAGGCAGCCCAAGTTCTTGCCTCCAAGAACTGAGAACCTTTGGTGTCTATATCATCTGATACGAGGCCATGACTTGAGAGAATGCACTAGCTTCAAAAAGCTCTTGACAAAGAAGATGCAGCAGCACCAAGAAGTTCATGGTAACCCGGAAGGACACCCTTAAATCCCTGCTCCACCAGTGCAAGAAGGCCACTCGACACAAGCTCAGGGAAGTGAACTAGACCCTTTGCAGGCCCTCTTCGAGGTGATGCTCCAATAGGGTCTTGTCACTCCCAAATGCGCTAAGCAACCTAGGCGTCTTGCCTAGGGTATGGAAAATCTTTGATGCCCATATCATCAGGTATGGGGCCATGTGCTGACGGAATGCTCTGGGTTTGAAGCTGTAGTCATAGAAAAGGTACAGAAAGGTCACATTGTTGCACCGTTCTCCCAGAACGCTTCTAAGCCATCTCTCCCATCCAAGAGGAAATCCCACTACAGGTCCCCTATGAGCCTACACTACACCCTTCAAAGCCCTTGACTTCTCATCCTTGGGAAGTATACCAAGGACGAATTAAGCTCAAGTCTCTAAAGTGTGAGGTAGTCCGCGAAGCTAGGGTTACTCATCAGCCCGATAGAACCGACCAAACATCTCCTAAGGGATCCATAAGGAGATGAGCACTTAGGTGAGCTCACTGAAGAAAGAATTTCTCAAGCCCCTTACTCCACTGCCTACCTTAAAAGACTTCATCCAAAGCGCAACTCGCCTTATCCCTTCATTTAATTAGGTGGACGTCCTTGAGTCATCAACTGCTCGGGACTCGTTCAATACGGGTGACGATACTAAAAGCATCCCCTAATGGTCAGAGACGAGGCAAGACCTAAAATACCCCCTGCACATGCCCAATTCTGGTGACAATGTAAAAAGTTGCTCAAAACATTCTAACTCTGCTTCTTCCTCTTCTCTTCCCTCATCTTCTATCTCTTTCATAGGTACAGCTCAATAATGGTCAGACTTCGTAGCTCTAAATAAAGATCTCAAAGGGACCAACATCAGCAGGTTGCATCGAAAGAACCTAAGAAATATGCTGGCCCAAGCAGCTGGATTATTGACCGTTGCCAATGCCTTGACAGACCAAGCCAAGATCAAGCCATCTTCAAGCTCCTATGCTAAGGAAGCCTCCCATATGGTGCAGATCTCAGAAGTATCATCCAGCACGGGGAAAATGAGCCTAAGATCAGGAAAGGAGCTACAGTCCACACCTCAGAAGCTCAAGTCCTCAAGTTTCTTGATCCTTCACTTTTCCCGAAGCCTCAACCTCAAACCTCCACATCCGTAATACAAATCCCTATTACTTCTCCATCAGGTTAGACCGCACTGACCGAACAACAAAGTCGGCTGGTGTCACAATGTAAAACCTGCTCCTAAACCTACCCTACCACCTAAACTAGTGACAAGATCAGGAGCACAGAAGGCTGATGAGGATAAGGTGAAATGTGATGTAGTTGGGCATTTGATAAAGCTTCCAGCCCTTCTAAGTATCTATGACATCCTTATATTGTCCAGAGACTACCGTATGGCCCTAGTTCAAGGCCTTTCTAACCTGGAGGTGTACGAGACTGAAGTGGAGCCTGTTGAGGTGGACCGAGCGGTCCAAGGTGGGTGCTTCGTGATCATATTTTTTGAAGATGACCTTCATTTGGGAGGAAAATTTTAGAATCGCCTCCTCTTTGTGACTGGTGATTTACATGCCTGCCCTATTAACCAGATTATGCTGGATGGAGGGTCAGCAATCAACGTGACCCTAAGAAGGATCCTCACCAGATTGGGATTAGAATTAGGATTTAGGGACCTCACTCCTACCCACATCACTATGCAAGGGTTCAACAAATCAAGAGAAAAATCGGCTGAGACAGTACATCTTCGCCTCAAAATCGGTGACCTGAATGATTACGCTCAGTTTCACGTAATCGACACTGATACATCTTACAATGTCCTGCTTGGATCCCCTTGGCTTCATGATCAGGGGGTGGTTCATTCCACGCTCTATCAATCCTTTCACAGATCTTCTAGCACCAGAGAAGCCAAAGGATGATAATTGGAAGCCTGTGAGAGAGACATGACCCTCATCTCATGATGACGTCGAAGACCTTGAGCAAATGATTACGGACATGTTCAAAGAGGAGGAAAAACAAGGTAAGATCCTCCCCTTGAATCCTATTTACCCATGTATATCTTGCCACATCTCTAAGGTCATGGTGACATCCCCTGAAGAAGAAGCTTCCCCCTCTACCTCCACTTCTAATTCACCAGAACAAAATAATGAGCTAAAAGCAACTCCTGAGGTTGAGAAATCCCTAGAGGTAGGCCTTTCAGCATAGAGGGTCACCTATACGCCGGACCAGCAAAAATTCCTACATGTCCCCATTGCTCTCCTAGAAACAGAACTGACATACCAACCACCAAGGAAGGTACTCCACATCCCATCCTCCTTAAACAAGGACATCACCAGCAGCCAAAAGAAGGTCTTACACTACTTAAATGCTCTCGAAGAAGGATAGGTAGATGAGAGTCAAGCCTGAGGCCTGAATGCGAGTCGTTGCCGCCTGTGCCTCATGAACCTGTTGTCGTCTGTTGCTATCGCTTTGCCTTAACGCCGCACGCGTCCTCCAGACACTAACATCGTGGGCATTACTAAGCCTAGCGTCGTCCGTGCTCCACGACACCTAATGTCGTATTCCTCATCCAACTTATCGTCGTGCGTCCCTCAGGTGCCAACACATGCACTTCATCAGAGGCTTAACGTCGTGCACTTCACCGGAGGCCTAACGTCGTGTGCATCATCGACATGCCTAACGTCATGTGCATCATTCAAAACCTAGTGCCACGCGCACGCTATGGCACCACCATCTATGGATTTCTCTCACTATTATAGTGGAGTTGCACCCAGGCCGAGTCAGGAGCGGCCCACTATCCCTCATTCCCAGTAGGAGTCATACCCGTACCGCATCCCGTCATTCCTAGTGGAGTTAGGGTTTACGCTTACCTCTTCAATCCTTAGTGAGACTATTTCCCACCAAGCTATCTTATCTCCAGGGAGTCGGGACACCTTTCATAAACCTACCTTTCACCCCAAAAAATCACACTTACCCCCTAATCCACAGTGAAATCCGCTTCCATTTGCTACCCCTCCGGACACCACCTCCATCTGAGCCCTCTGCTTGTGTATGGCCTTAACCATTTTATCACTAGGGAGTCAGATTGCCATCCACAGACCTATTCCTCATGGAGCTTCACCTACATAACGACCCACACAATGGTTTAGGTGCATGACCCTAAACTGCATGGTCCAAACTATATGACCTTAAACTATAATGGAGGTCTAGCTGCATGACCTTAAACTACATTGTTCTAGCCGACTTTAAACTGCATAGTCATGGTCCAAACTATATGACCTTAAACGGTAGTGGTGGTATAGTTGCATCACCTTAAACTGCATAGTTCTAGCAGCATGACGTTAAACTGCATAGCCATGGGCCAAGCTACAAGACCTTAAAAACTGTAACACACGTCCCTGTAGAAAGTCGTTAAACCGGTGCGACAAATAGTCCATTCGCATGACTTTAATCTGTGAAATAGATGCACCTCTTCACCGGGTGTATTCCATCACTATCCCCAATGAGGTTGCATCTATGCTCTGGCTTGTCGTTCTCAATGGAGTTACATGCATACCATTTCTCATTATCCCCGTGGAGCTATATTGACCTAGATAATCTTCAGAGGATTCCCGTCATCAATGGTCCAAACTATATGACTTCAAACTGTAGCGAAGATCTAGTTTCATAACCTGAAACTGCATGGTCCAACTGTATGACTCAAAACTATAATGATGTATGAGCTATATGATGTTAAAAGGCTTTGCACATGGTCCAAGAGGCAAACTTTAAACATGCTTCCACACAGGATGAAATCCTCAGTGGATCCATTTCCCGCTACAACATTCACCATTCCCCATAGGTTTCACCCATGTTCACAAAAAGGCAAATTATTCCACCACTCCTACTCGCTACCAGCCAATGGGTAACCATTATCCACCATCCATGCCTACATCATCCATTTCCACCATGGTCGAGCTGTAAGACCCAAAACTATAGTGAACATCTTGATCACACGATGTTAAATTGCTTTGCACAGGTCCTGAAGGCATGACCTTAAATACGACTTCACAAAAAAAAACAAAAAAGAGAAAAAAAGAGAGAAAATAGTGGGCATGGTGTATACGTAGACAAGGGAGATCTATGAGAAAAAATGATGGACAGGCATGGTCATGAAACCATGAGTAAAAGAGTTCCATAAAAATAAAACCCAGGCACGGTGGAAACCTGAAAGGTGGCCATGAGAAAAAATGGATGAAGAATGGTGGACATGGCTGCAAGGTCATGGGTAAAATAGCTCATAAATAAAGAAGATTGGCTAAAATCGTCTTTACAGTGCCACTTCCCCAGTTTAGGTGAAAGTCACAAAGGGCACTTGGACCGATAAAGAAGGTTGACTCAACATCACAGCCTCAGCCATCATCTAATCGCCAAACAGACAGAATTATGGCTAACGAGGTCCACACAAAATCCTCGGCTATCAGAATCTAACCACGACACAAGATGGCTCACCCGGGAGTGAGAGCTTCACAAGTTCTCCCAAACTCCAAAATAAAAAATAGTCCCTAAGGGTGAGGACGATGAACAACTGATCCCTCAAAATGAAAAAGAGTCCCTAGAGTGAGGATGATGACTGAAAGATCCCTCCAAAAGCAACAAGAGTCCTTGAGGATGAGGACGATGAACAAAAGATCCCTCAAAATAAAAAAGAGTCCCTAGGGTGAGGACGATGACTGAAAGATCCCTCCAAAAACAAGAAGAGTCGTTGAGGGTCCGGACAATGACTGTATGATCCCTCTAAAAACAAAAAGATTCATTGAGGGTGAGGACGATGAACAAAAGATCCCTCAAAATAAAAAAGAGTCTCTAGGGTGAGGATGATGACCGAAAGATCCCTCAAAAAACAAGAAGAGTCATTGAGGGTAAGGACAATGAACAAAAGATCCCTCAAAATAAAAAAGAGTCTCTAGGGTGAGGATGATGACCACAACATCCCTCAAAAACACAAAATGACCTTCAGGGTGTGGACTGTAAATACCAATCTCTCCATGTTGCAAACTCGTCTGATAGGGTGAAGACATTAAAAACTAATACCTACAGTCCCGTGAGGTTGAGGACCGTGACAAGATCCCTCAAAGTATCTTCTCCTCCAAAGTCTCCACGGATGGATCTACGAAAAATGCGTCCAAATGTCTGAGCATCCTAGTTACAGCATTACATGGATTTCTCCTCGGGATTCATGTGGTCATGTGGCTAGGAAGCAAAAAGAAATAAAGGCGAAGGAAATTTTTCGAATGTTATTCCTCTCGCTTCTCTTGACGTACAACATTCAGTGGGGCATGTTGTTTGAAGATATTTTTCAGCACCATGGGCCATCAATGCTGAATAAAAGAGAGAAATCGATCAATAAAGCTTGACAAACATTGGAAATTTTGACAATCTCATAATGGCCCCAAAATAGGTCAAGATCTTCAAAAGGACTCCTAAAGGTCTCTTGCAAAGTTTTGTCGCATTCCGACATGTCTAGGACAGTGCAGACTGAGAAACAGTTTCAACATGTAACGGTGAATATTTTCTTCCAAGCCAGTATTGCCGTGTGGGAAGAGGGATGTAATGTCGAGTGAGAAGGTGTAAGGATTTTCTCCGAGCGTGAAGCCATCTGAGACATTATCCGGTGTGTCTAAGGAGCAACACTGGTTGGAGCAACGCCGATTGTAAGAGAAGAGAGTTGTGTGCCGGTTTGAACAACACTGGTTGGAAGAGAAGAGAGTAGTGCTCCGACTGGAGCAGTGTCGGTCGGAAGAGAAGAGAGTAGCATGTCGGTTGGAGCAGCGACGGTTGGAAGAGAAGAGAGTAACACGTCGGTTGGAGCAACGCCAGTTGGAAGAGAAGAGAGTAGCGTGTCGGTTGGAGCAACACCGGTTGGAGGAGAAGAGAGTAGTGTGTCAGTTGGAGCAGTGCAAGTTGGAAGAGAGAAGTGTAGCACGCAAGTTGGAGCTGCGCCAGTTGGCAGAGAAGAGAGTAGCACGCCGGTTGGAGTAGCGTCGATTGAAAGCATCTTGAGTAGCGTGCCGATTGGAGCAGCCTCGGTTGGAAGAGAAGAGAGTAGCGCGTCAGTTGGAGAATCGCCGATTGGAAGAGAAGAGAGTAGCGCACCGATTGGAGCAACGCAGGTTGGAAGAGAAGATACAACAACGCCTGCTGGAGCAATGCAATTGGAAGTTTGATAGTGCAGAGCTGAGAGTGTTTTAGTCAAATGTACAGCCTCTGTACATGTCAGAACCGCCCCGTACGTGTCAGAGCATTGATTGATTGCATCAGCCACAGTGTTTTCCAACCACCCTCTCCTTTTAAGCCTTGGGCAACGTGGTCTCTCCCATTTCTCTCAATTTTTCCCTCTCTTTAGAAGTTCACTGCTGCCCCTGCCCAGACAGCGCACTGGTGAAGCCAAGGACAGCCCATGAAGTCCCTGAGTGAGGATTTGTGATACCGTGAGAAGTTTAGGTAAGTGGGTTTAGCTTTATGCATCTATGAGTGCTGTAAAAATGTTGAAATGGATTAGATGATATAAAGGAAAATGTGAAGACTGAATGAGTTAACATGAGGTTGAAGTTTCAGTTTGTGCTACTCAATGCCATGACTGTGTCTACCACATGTTTGATCTTTTTATTTATGGAAACTCGTGAAATATCTCACTGTGATACTCCTTATCAGGAGTAAGGTTCCAAGCCCAAAGTTTAGCTTGGCTAGGAAATATTAAGTGTTCTTTAAAAGTATGTTAATTTGAGAATGTGGGTTTCCAGAACTTTGAATGTTTTTGCATCTATGTGTTCGATGACCAAATGGCATCAAAATAGGACCAAATCGGTCTCAAATGAAAGACATGTGTGTATGATTCAAGTTTTCTTTTTTCCATGATATAATTTTGTATGGATAAAAAGATATGATGCTAAATGTCGAGCCATGACAACGTTCATAGTCGTTGCTATTCCCAGCAATGGTGGCCCTCCTTAGGAAATTCTTTTGACTTAACTAATTGTATAAAAAAACCTTTAAATTACCGCCATTGCAAAGGTTTACGAATGCACTTAAAGTTGCATGTTTGGAGATTTTTTAAATTACCCACGGACTTTGAGCTCTGACCCAAAACGCACGGACATGTCACTGTGCACTGTTGCAGGGAAGTTTCCAGCAACTAAGTCTCACTTTGTACTGAGGTAACCCATCAAACGACACCGAAATTTCTTCAAATCACTTTTTTTGTAAATAAATGTGTATTAGCTCAAGGTTTCATGTTTGAGACATTGTGAAACACCCCCTACATCGGGAGCTATGCCCTGTGCTAAGAGGGGCATGTCACTGTTACTTGGCACTACATCATTGTAGGACCATGTGACGCTAAGTTATCTTGATATATGACAAATGTAAATTCCATATGAAAAATTCCATGTGAATGCCATAAAGATATCTAAATGATGATGTGTAAACTGCACTTTTAGAGAAAAAAGGGCCGCGAGCGTGATAATGATGAAATAAATTAACAATGAATGCCAAATGCTACAGAGAAAGCTTATGTGTAAATGCCCTGTGATAGCTTATGAAATGCATGTCTTTTGCTAAATGCTATTACATTATGACGAAATATGATTCATCTGTTATGAGGCAATGAATGGCCACTGCTTATATTGTTAATGACCACTACGTGGTGGGACACTCACCGGTAGTGGATATTGTGCTGTTATATTGATGAGAGTGTTGGCCACTATGCATTTGGACCTGTGCCCTTTGGTAGCAAATATTGGACTTATTGATGGGAACATTGGCCGCTACGCAGTGGGACCTGAGCCCATCGGTAGCGAGAGCTAGGTTCACCAAGATATTGATGAGGATATTGGCCACTACGGGGTGGGACAGTCATCTGTAGTGGATGCTACTATGATATTGCCTGCTACGCGATGGGACACTTATCGGTAGTAAGGAAAGAGATGCTGGCCTACCCCCTAACCTGCATAATGATAGGAACGGTTTAAGGGAGAGGATAAAGGTTCGCACGCTAAATTTATGAAATGATATATGATTGATTCCTTACAAGGTAAGGGCTTATTGAAACCCCAATGCACGCTGGGGACTGTGTGAGTGTGTTGAGGGTATTACGAAGTGGACATCCCACTTGTCATTACCCTCCCTCTTGTGTGATGGTAGAGGTCCTAATGGATAGGGACCCTACTGCAAGAGTAGGTGCTTCAGGGAGTGTGTGGGTAATGATTGAATTTCTTCATAAGGAATGTTTAACATTATAATGATGGAAATATTTATGATTTCATTAATGGAAGGCTCTTATCGCACTGGTTTAGTGATGACTTCCATTTAAATGAAATGTTTATATACGACGTCTTGACTTGATATGCATTTATGCTAAATTATGATTTTATATTGATAAACTGTACTATTGTCACATATGGATAGCACCACCATAGATGTATAACACTAGACCTGCTTACTGAGCTGTATAGCTCATCTCATTATTTCTCCTGTACTTGTAGATTGATAGCAGTAGGTATAGGGCTGGAAGTTCATGTTTGGTGGCTGGAAGACAAAGTTAGTGTTCTTGTAGAAGGTGTTTAGACCTTGTTTATGTCTGGGCTGTTTGACTCTGGTTTTGTTTTGTTCTTGGTGGATATGTGTAATATTGGCCCCAGGTTCCCCGAACTGAATGTAATATTTTGGAATATTTTTATATTATGAATTTTGATGTGCGGAGTTTTCCTTACTCTTCTGATAGTTAAACTTCTCCCTTTAGCTCTCTTTCATAGTTTGCTTGATTTTCGAATATAAATGCATTGAGTCCACTCCTACCTGAGTGACAAACGTAACATTGAATCACGAGCCCATGCTCGATCGCTCGTCGCCGCGTAAGGCGAGGTGGACGGGGGTGGGGTAGTGACAAATATGGTATCAGAGTAGCCAGGAGAGGATTCTTAGCTTAGTAAGTTTAGGAGAGTCCTTAGATTAGTTTTGGGATAGGCATGTGACTGGGTCTTCTTGTGACCAGGTTAAAGGATGTCAAGAGCTCGTAACCACAACGTGAGTTTCAGTAATGAAAACATCGAGGCGCTCGGCGAGTTTTACAAGATTCTGGGGGCTATGACCCAAATGATGAAAGAATCGACGCCAACACAGTCGACCCTACACCAGGGCAGAATGACAGTATCCTCATGGAGAGGTTTAGCAGAATGGCACCCCCAACCTTTTTGGGGCATGGAGGAGTGGAGAAGACTAAGAGGTGGAAGAAATAGATAGGGAAGATCTTAGAGGTGTTACACTGTTTGGATAAGCAAAACGTCAGGCTAGGGGCCTTTATGCTAGAAGGAGAAGTAGAGTACTGGTGGGACTCGGTAAAGTAGGCTTGGAGCAAGACAAGGACCTAGGTCACCTAGGAAAACCTCTTGACAGCATTTGACGTGAAGTACTTCCCCGATTCAGTCAAAGAAAGGAAGGAAGTGGGATTCATTGAACTCCAGCAAGGGGGCATGACTGTTGAATAATATGCCGCCTGATTCGCAGAGCTCTCTAAGTATGGACCCCACATCATAAATATCGAGGCGCGAGAGGCAGCTAAATTTGAAAGGGGCTACGACCAGATATCAAGAGTAGGGTGATGTCGGCCAATATAAATTCGTACACCCAGATGGTAAACCATGCTCTGAAGATGAAAAAAAGATTGCGAGGATCGCAGGTTAAGAGACGAAAGAAAGAGGAAAACAGTGTCGTTGGGAAAGTTTAGGAAGAAACCCTGACAGTCTTTTAAGAGAAACGCCAGAGGGAGGCCATACCCACCTAACCCAAGAATCCTGAAGAGTCTTCCGGGCAATATGGGCAATGACCGACGCTCGATTTGTACTTATTGTGGGAGAAGCAATCACACTACTGCGGAATGCTACCGAAAGAAGAATGTATGTCTGAAACGAGGCAAGCCTGGCCACTGGGCGAAGGACTGCCCAATGATAAAGACCGAGAATCTTTTGAAGACCCACAAATGAGTGTTCGCACTCACTGAACAAGAGGTTAAGGCATCCACCTCGGTGATCAAAGGTATCATCTCAATTTATGATATTAATGCTAAAGTCTTAATTGACCCTGAATCTTCTCATTCATTTGTTGCACCCCATTTTTCTCTTTAAATGAATGTTGCGCCTACATGCCTTAATTACACTTTAGTAGTATGTACATCTGTGGGAGGCTTTATGGACACTGATAAAGTATATAAACAATGTAACAATTGATGGGTGTGACCTGCTAGTAGACTTCATCCACCTCGATATTCAAGACTTTGATGTAATTCTAGGCATGGATTGTTAGTTTACACACCATTCCACTTCGACTTCCATGAAAAGACGGTAACTTTTAAACATCCGGATCAAGTGAAAGTGTACCTTGAGGGCATTAGGGATACTTCTCCTCTGCACTTTATCTCTACCCTCTGGGCCTCTCGCCTCTTGGCTAAGAGATGTGTAGGATATTTGGCATATGTAGTAGAGAATCAGGATGTTCAGACCCAGTTAGAAGAGATACCCGTAGTAAAAGAATACCCTAAAGTGTTCCTAGAAGAATTGCCATCCCTACCTTCAGAAAGAGAAATTGAGTTTGAGATAGAGGTAGTGCCTGACACCACCCCTATCGAATGGCCCCAGCGTAAGTGAAACAGTTAAAGGAGCAGTTGCAGGAATTCTTGGATAAGGGATTTATTCGACCTAGTGTATTACCCTGGGGTGAACCGGTCCTGTTTGTGAAGAAAAAGGATGGGTCCTTGAGATTATGTATTGACTATAGGCAGTTGAACTAAGTGACGGTGAAAAATAAGTACCCTCTGTCTAGGATTGACGACCTCTTTGACTAGCTCCAAGGGGGCCAAGTGTTTTCAAAGATTGATGTCATATCAGGTTATCATCAGTTGCGGGTCAAGGAGGAAGACATTCCAAAGACCACTTTTAGAACGTGATACGGTCACTATGAGTTTCTTGAGATGCCGTTTGGGTTAACCAACGCCCTTGCTGTGTTCATGGATTTGATGAATAGGGTGTTCAAACCCTTCCTAGATGACTTTGTAGTGGTGTTTATCAATGATATCGTGAAATATTTGAAGAGTCAAGAACTGCATGAACAACATCTAAGGATGGTCTTGCAAACTTTGAAGTTGGAAAGATTGTATGCTAAGTTGAGCAAGAGCAAGTTTTGGCTCCCTAGTGTGGCCTTCCTTGAACACATTATTTCTAAGGATGAGATCATGATAGACCTCTTTAAGATCGAAGCTGTACTTAAGTTGGAAAGGCCAACAAATGTGACTAAGGTTCGTAGCTTCTTGAGACTGACAGGGTACTATAGGCGCTTTGTAGAAGGATTCTCAAAGATAGCGCTTCCCCTAACTTGATTGACCCAGAAGAATCCAAAATTTGTATGATCAGAAGAGTGTGAGAGGAGTTTCCAAGAGTTTAAGAAGAGACTAGTCACAGCTCCAATATTAGTCTTGCCCGAAGGAAATGAAGATTTCGTGGTTTATACCGATGCATCCCATAAAGGGCTCGGATGTGTACTTATGCAGAGAGATAAAGTTATTGCTTATACCTCAAGACAACTAAAGCCGTATGAATAGAACTATCCTACTCACGACTTGGAGCTTGCAGCAGTAGTGTTCTCGTTAAAAATCTAGAGACACTACTATGGGGCTCAATTTAAGGTGTTCACAGACCACAAGAGTCTCAAGTACCTATTTTCCCAGAAAGATCGAAACATGAGGCAAAGAAGATGGATGGACTTATTGAATGATTATGATTGTACAATTGATTACCAACCTTGCAAGACTAATGTAGTAGCTGACGCTTTAAGTCAAAAAGCTTTCGTCTCCGTGGCACATTTGATGGTTCGAGAGATGAAGCTATTAGAAGATGTGGTGGAGTGGCACCCATCTCAGCCCCGTAGCGAGGGGGAACGAATGCTATCATGTTTAAGAATGGAACCCCAAGTCCTTCAACAAATCTGAGCGGCCCAAAAAGGAGATCCCCAGCTAAAAAAAATCATTGAAGACATAAAAATGAATGGAAAAGGAGATTTTTTTATGAGAAATGATGATTTGTTAAGATTTAGAGGCTAAGTGTGTATTCCTAATGATGAGAAGATAAAAAGGGATGTTCCAGAGGAAGCACACCACTCCCACTACGCAGTACACCTAGGGAGTACGAAGATGTACCAAGATTTGAAAAAGACTTTCTGGTGGAACAACATGAAGCGAGATGTAGCATCGTTTGTCACTAAGTGTTTGACATGCTCGCAAGTGAAGGCAGAATATCAGAGACCCGCATGACTATTACAGCCCCTACCCATACCAAAATGGAAATGGGAACACATCACGATGAACTTTGTTTCTGGATTACGGAGATCAAGTGCAGGGCATGATGGTATCTGGGTCAGAGTCGATTGATTAACTAAGGCTGCTCACTTCTTATTGGTTTGCACGACCTATACTCTAGATAAATTGGCCCACTTTTACATCAGAGAAATTGTGAGATTGCACGGAGTTCCCATCAGCATTGTGTCAAACAGGGACACTAGATTCACCTTCAGATTTTGGACAAGTCTGCAGTCCGCATTGGGAACCAGACTTACATTTAGCATCCCCTTTCACCCCCAAACAGATGGACAGTCAGAGAGAATCATTGAAATCTTGGAGGACATGTTAAGGGCATGTGTCATGGACTTTAAGGGAAGCTGGGAAGATCATCTACCCTGGATATAATTTGCCTACAATAACAGCTTCCAAGTCAGTATTCAGATGGCACCTTATGAGGCCCTATATTGAAGAAAGTATAGGTCGCCCATCTGTTGGGACGAGGTGGACGAAAGAATATTAATACGGCCTAAAATTGTTCTGATGACTTCAGAGAGGATTTCCTTGATTAGAGAGCCGCTCAAGATAGCCCAAAGTCAGCAAAAATGCTACGCCGATAATCATCGGAGAAATCTCAAGTTTGAAGTAGGAGATAGAGTCTTCCAAAAAGTATCACAAACCAAGGATGTTACGAGAATTGGTAAAAAGGGGAAATTGAGCCCACGATTCATTGGACCTTTTGAAGTCCTGGAAAGAATTGGAACCGTGGCTTACCGACTTGCCGTACCACTTAAACTGGCAAGCATCCACAATGTCTTCCATATATCACTGCTAAGGAAATATCAACCTGACCCATCCCATGTCTTGGAGGATAAACCAATCCCGCTTAGGGAAGACTTGACCTATGTTGAGCAACCAATTGGGATTTTGGACAGAAGAGTACAGGTGTTGCACAATAAAAAAATTCCCCTAGTCCGGGTACAATGGCAATATCATTCAAGGGAAGAATTGACATGGGAATGAGAGGATGAGATTAGGGAGAAATACCCCCACCATTTTAGTTAATGTTAATATGATTTTGAGGACAAAGTCCAGTTAAAGGGGGGGATGATGTAAGGGCCACAATTTTCTCCCAAGCCAGTATCGCCGCACGGGAAGACGGATGTAATGTCGAGCGAGAAGGTGTAAGGATTTTCACCGTGCATGAAATGTGTACGGAGTATCACTGTCTGAGACATTGACGCACGTGTTTAAGGAGCAACGCTGGTTCGAATTGCGCCGGTTGGAGCAGCACCGGTTGGAAGAGAAGAGAGTAGCACGCTGGTTGGAGCAACTCCGGTTGGAAGAGAAGAGAGTAGCACACCGGTTGGAGCAGCGCCGGTAGGAAGAGAAGAGAGTGGCATGCCGGTTGAAGTAGCGTCATTTGAAAGAGAAGAGAGTAGCATGTCGGTTCCAGCAGCGTTGGTTGGAAGAGAAGAGTAGTGCGCTGATTGGAGGAGTGCCGGTTGGAAGAGAAGAGAGTAGCGCATCGATTGGAGCAGCGCCAGTTGGAAGAGAAGAGAGTAGCGCATCGATTGGAGCAGCGCTGGTTGGAAGAGAAGAGAGTGGCGTGTCAATTGGAGCAGTGCCGGTTGGAAGAGAAGAGAGTAGTGCGCCGGTTGGAGCAACACCAGTCGAAAAAGAAGAAAGTAACGCACCAGTTGAAGCAGCACCGGTTGGAAGAGTAGTGAGTATCGCTCCGGTTGGAGCAGCACCGATTGGAAGAGAAGAGAGTAGCACGCCGATTGGAGCTGCACCGGTTGGAAGAGAAGAGAGTAGCATGCGGGTTGGAAGAGAAAAGAGTGCCGCACCAGTTGGAGCAACACCGGTTGGAAGAGAAGAGAGTAGCACGCTGGTTCGAGCAACGCCGATTGGAAGAGAAGAGAGTAGCGCACCGGTTCGAGCAGCACCGGTTGAAAGAGAAGAAAGTAGCGCGTCGATTGGAGCAGCACTGGGAGTGTCTTAGTCAAACGAACAACTTCTGTACATGTTAGAGTCGCCTCGTAGTAGTCAGAGCAATGAGTGATTGCGTCGGCCACAGTGTTTTGCAACCACCCTCTTCTTTTAAGCCTTGTGCAACACGGGTCTCTCCCATTTTTCCCAAATTTTCCGTCTCTCTTGAAGTTCACAGCTGCCCCTTCCCGGACAGCCCACTAGTGAAGCCATGGAAAGCTCGTGAAGGCCCTGAGTGAGGATTTGTGACACCATGAGAAGTCAAGGTAAGTGGGTTTAGCTTTATGCATCCATGAGTGTTGTAAAAAGGTTGAAATGGATTAGATGATATAAAGGAAAATGTGAAGACTGAATGGGTTAACATGAGGTTGAACTTTCAGTTTGTGCTTTTCAATGCCATGATTGTGTCCACCACATGTTTGATCTTTTTATTCATTGATCTTTTTATTCATGGAAACTCATGAAATCACTCACTGTGAGACTCCTTATCATGAATAAGGCTCCAAGCCCAAAGTGTAGCTTGGCTAGGGAATATTAAGTGTTCTTTAAAATTATGTTAATTTGAGAATCTGAAGGTACGGAACTATGAATGTTTTTGCAACTATATGTTCGATGACCAAATGGCATCCAAATAGGAACAAATCAGTCTCAAATGAAAGACATGTGTGTATGATCCAAGTTTCCTTTTTGTCTTGATAAAATTTTGTATGGATAAAAAGATACGGCCCTAAATGTCGAGGCATGACACTGTTCATAGTTGCCGCTATTCCTCGCAACTGTGGCCCTCTTTGGGCAATGCTTTTGACCTATGTAATGCTATCCAAAAACCTTGAAATTACTGTCATTGGAAAGGTCTAGGAATGCACTTAAAGTTGCATGTTTTGAGATGTTTGAAATTTCCAACGGATTTTGAGCTATGACCCGAAACATGCAGACATGTCACTGCTCACTATTGCAGGGAAATTTCCAACAACTTAGGCTCACTTTGTACTACGCTATTGACCATCAAACGACACCTAAATTTCTTTAAATCACTGTTTTGTAAAGAAATGTGTATTAGCTCAAGGTTTTATGTTTGAGGAATCCTGAAACTCCCCCTACATCGGAAGCTATGCCATCGCTAAGAGGGGCATCTCACCGCTACTTGTCACTGCATCATTGTATGACTATGTGATGCTAAGTTATCTTAGTATATGATAAATGTAAATGCCATATGATAAATTCCATGAGAATGCCATAAAGATATGTGAATGATGTCGTGTGAGCTGCACTTTGAGAGAAAAAGGAGCCACGAGAGCAATAATGATGAAATGAATTAACATTGAATGCCAAAGGATACTGAGAAAGCTTATGTGTAAATTCCCTATGATAGCTTATGAAATTCATGTCTTTTGCTAAATGTTATGACGTTATGATCAAATATGATTCATCTGTTATGAGGAAATGAATGGCGACTGCTTTTATTGTTATTGACCACTACGCGGTGGGATACTCAAGTGGATACTGTTGTTAAATTGATGAGAGTGTTGACCACAATGCATTGGGACTCGAGCCCTTTGTAGTGGATATTGGACTTATTGATGGGAACATTGGCCGCTACGTGGTGGGACTCGATCCCATCGGTAGCGAGAGTTAGGCTCACCAAGATATTGATGAGGATATTGCCCATTACACGGTGGGACAGTCACCGGTAGTAGATGCTACTATGATATTGCCTGCTCTGCGATGGGACACTTATCGGTAGTAAGGAAAGAGATATTGGCCTACCCCCTAACCTGCATAATGATAGGAACGAGTTAAGGAAAATGATAAAGGGTCGCACCCTAGTTTTATGAAATGATATGTGATTGATGCCTTGCAAGGTAAGGGCATATCGAAACCCCAATGCGCTCTGGGGACTGTGTGAGTGTGTTGACGATATTACGAAGTGGACACCCCACTTGTCATTACCCTCCCTCCTGTGTGAAGGTAGAGGTCTTAAGCAATGGGATTGGCTTAGCCTGATGGATAGGACCTCTATTGCGTGAGTAAGTGATTCAGGAAGTGCATGTATAATGATTGAATTTCTTTATAAGGAATGTTTAGCATTACAATGATGGAACGATTTACGATTTCATTAATGGAAGGCTCTTATCGCACTGATTTAGTGATGACTGACGTTTACATGAAATGTTCATATTCGATGTCTTGACTTGATATGCATTTATACTAAATTATGACTCTATATTGATTAACTGTTCTATTGTCACATATGGATAGCACCACCACACATAAATAACACTAGACTTGCTTACTGGGTTGTATAGCTCATCTCATTATTTCTCCTCTACTTGTAGATTGATAGCAGCAGGTATATGGGTAGAAGTTCGTGTTTGGCGGCTAGAGACAGAGTTGGTGTTCTTAAAGAATGTCCTTAAACCTTGTTTATGTTTGGGCTGTTTGGCTCTGGCTTTGTTTTGTTCTCGGTGGATATGTGTAATATTGGGCCTAGAAGCCCCGAACTTAATGTAATATTTTGGAATATTTTTAAATTATGAATTTTGGTGTGCGGAGGTTTTCCTTACTCTTATGCTAGTTAAGCTTGTCACTTTAGCTCTCTTCCATGGTTTGCTCGATTTCTGAATATAAAGGGGTTGAGTCCACTCCAACCTGAGTGAAAAATGTTACATTGAATCATGAGCCCACGCTCAATCGCCCATCGCCATGTAAGGTACGGTGGTCGGAGGTGGGGTCGTGACACGGTAGAATCAGCCTCTAGCACCTTGAAATTGACCCCTATAAATGGAACCCTACTTTTGAAGCATCAAAAGGCCATGGGACCACTGCCATTTGATCCTGCACAGTCGAAAACCCCTAGACATCAAATTTCAGCTTAAACAGATACTCCATGAAGAAGTTATAGGCAAAAAATTAAAGCAGGAGCTGCACACTATTCCTATGTGGCCAACCTGCAACTAAACTCCATTAAAGCACAATCATGAATAGTGAAATTTCAACCTCCATATCTCCCTCGTCTGAGATCGGATTGTGCTCAAACTTATTGGGGCTTGTTCGTCTTGTTGAAACGAGCGTTTTTATATGTGGTACATCCTATGACGATGTTGGAGCAGGGAGAAAAGCTAAAGAGAAGTTCGTTATTCAAAGCCGCAAGTTGCAGAAAATCAGAAAGACCTCCACTCACTTGAACGACCATGTCACAGTGCTCGTGACCCGATCGACATGAGACCGGTTGCATCGCGTGTTTAAGGTCTGTGGCTATCGCTGGTCCGAACCCTACGCATGATGAATGATAGGATTTCGCACAAGATTCAGTTGAAGTCATTACAGATTCCGGCAGCCGAAATTCTAAATTCTGGCAAAAATTTTGAAGATTGTCAATTCTTCGTTCGGGCACCAAATAACATCCCATTTGTCACAACACGATAGTGGTAACATGCTCAATGCAATTCAGCAAAGAAATCAAAGAAAAACACCAAGATGAAATCGCACTATCAATCAAAAGTTTTCATGATCTATTCAAATTTCAAGTTACGAGATCATGCCTTGTGATTCGTGGCTTAAAATTATTATCAAAATGATCGTAGCATCGAGCCCTACGTAATGGCAATCATCATTTGTTCATTCAGATCCTGAATCGACAATGGATCGTCCGAGAAGAATCCAGAACGTCCCTAGTTCCATGCATGGACTGATTTGGAATTTTTCCAATTGTTAGGCTGGGGCAAATCAGTCATTTTGCACCCCATTTTCTTAATTGTTTTAATTCAAATAAACCTTAATTGTCATCAATTAGGGTTAGTTTTGGTCCACCCATGTTTTAGCCCTAGTCTATAAATAGACAGTACCTCTTATTGAGAGGGAGAGACAGTAGAGGCTGGAAAATCATTGTACAAGGATTCAGCTTTTGATTAATAAAAATTAAAGCTTTCGTCTTGAGTTCTCTTGAGCACGTCTTGGAGAGAGAGATGAGAGGGAAAGTTTAGAGCGGTACCCCTCCTATATTCAAGGTATTTTCTCTTCCTTCCCTTCTTTTCTCTCTTCAATTTTCTTTCTCTTTTCTTCTCTCTTTTTCTCTTTCTCCTTCTTCGTCTGTTTTCTTCTTCTCTGCTGAGTCTTTCTCATAGGTCATGCGCGGCAGTAGCAGTGTCGTGCATGCCTCTTTCCTCAACATAGTTCACACATGGTCTTTCTTCTCTACTAAGTCTTCCCCCCTCCTGTGGTTTAGCAGGTCGTGCATGGTGATGGCTGCCCATGCGTGAACTTCTCTCTCATTCCTTCTCTCTTCTTCATCTCTTTCCTCAACATAATGCATGCACAACGTTAGTTGTTGTTGTATGTAATGCCGTCTAAAGGAGCACACAGTGAGCCAAGCTATGCTCAAGTAGGGGGTCAGGCTCATGTTTCGGTTCCAGGACTGGTGTCACACATGGCGATATGCATCGCCGACCACGAACCATCTCTCTTTCTTCTCACGGGTCATAAATGGCGCTGCTCATCACTGTCTGCAAGCATGTCCTTGGAGTCCTGTGCCAGTGCAGATGGCAATAGTTATTACCGTCTGCAGACAACATGTCTTTGGCATCCCACACCTATCGCAGAGAGCGATCCCTATCGCCGCCTGAGGGGTCTCACCCATGCTTCGAGCCTATCACAAACGGTGATGCTTATATCCACCCGCGGGAGTGTCCGCATGTTGCGTGCCTATCACAGATGGTGATGCCTATCGCCTCTTACGAAGGGTCGTTGCTACCTTCTCGTGTCACCGACGGCGATGGCTAACACCATCTGCAATTCATTGCTCACCCCTCTGCCACGAGCAGCTATGCCCAGCGCCGTCCAAGGGCAACGACACTATTACTCCTTAGCACTGGGTGGTGATGCCTAATGCCGTCGGGACCTACTTACATTGTCTTGCACCTTCTCTTCATTCTATTTTCTTCTCTTCTAGCTTGACTAAAGCACAGACTCAGTCTAGCACTGATATTGTGGTCTAGCTATGGAGCAGTATTGTCATCGTGCTGGTCAAGAGTGTCATGCCTATCTTACTGTCACACGAGATTAGGACGGTCATATTGGCCTTGGTTTCAAGTAGTATTGTTGTCGCGCCGATCTAAGTTACTATGCTCGTCTTGCTACAGCTACGAGTTGGTCACTGTACTGGTCCAGCTATCATGCTAGTCTTGTTGCCTTGTCAAGTCCTCTTTTATTTTCTCCTCCTTATTCAAATTCTCTTCTTCATCACCCTAACTTCTCATCTTCTCTACCATATAAATGTGAACTTCTGGGCATGTTCGCCCCAAGACAAGGGTGCTCGACCCACTTGTCTTGCAAATTAACTGTGTTGGTGCTTTACAGAAAACAAAGAGATTGTAGGTCAAGGAGGCAATTCTGAACCAGCTGGGGAGCTTTCCGTCGTGATCTAAGAGGGCACCCGCGCAAGTCAACCCGAGTAAGTCGTGGATCCAAGTGTGGTTGGTCCCCACCTCATGATTAAAATTCCTCTCTCACCAGTTGGGCCCTGCCCTTATTCTGTGAAAAAGGTTCTCGAGAGAGTGGTCTCAAGTCTTAGGTCTTCTTAACCCGAGACATGTGTCACTCGATCACCTAGATCAGGGGCACAAGAGCGAGGCATCCAACCAGTGGTTTGCTTTGATTTCGCACTTCTAACACATGTTGAGCCACTCCCACCTGAGTGACGTTAACGACCTCTGGTCACGATCTTGCACTTTGTCGCCCTCCGGTAGAGTACAATAGGGGTTAGGGGGCGTGGTCGTGACAGTTATGATATCAGAGCAGCCAGGATAAGATTCTTGGCCTTGAATGTTCTAGAAGTGTCCTTATAATAGTTTTGGGTAGAATAGTAACGGAATGCTTGTGGCTTAGGTTGAAGATGCCGAGGACATGAGCTAATAATGCAAGCTTTAGTAATGAAAACACCGAGGCCCTCGGTGAATTCGTCAGAACATTATGGGCCATGGCCCAGATGATGAAAGAAGCAATGCCGGCCCCATTTACCCTTGCCTTTGATCAGAATGACAGTAGTCTACTAGCGAAGTTTAGAAGGCTGGCTCCTTCGAATTTCTTAGGGCTCGAGGGAGTAGAGAAATCATAACGATGGAGAAGGCAAGTAGAAAAGATCTTTGAGGTGTTACACTGTACGGATGAACAGAAGGTCAGGCTGGGGACCTTCATGTTAGAGGAAGATGCTGAGCACTGGTGGAGCTCAATGAAGCAATATGGGAGGAGTCAGGGACATATGTAAGTTGAAGAAATTTTCAAGAAGCATTCAATGAGATTGGGGAAATTTTTTAGAAGCATTCAATGAGAAGTAGTTCCCTGACTCTGTACGGGAAAGAAAATAAATAGAGTTCATTAAGCTGCAACAAGGAAATCTATCGGTGGAACAATATGTGGCTAAGTTTCCTGAACTGTCATGGTATGTGCCACACATTATCAAAACCGAAGCACGGAAGGTGAACAAATTTGAGAGGGGCCTTAGGCAAGAAATAAGGGGGAGGGTGATATCAGCAAATCTCAAGACCTTCTTCCCTTTAGTAGATTTGGCCTTGAAGATTGAGAGGGACTGTGAAGAGTCTCGGGTTGGGGGAAACTAGAAGATGGGACCAGCCCAGCTTGGAAACTTGGGGAGAAAGGCTCGACCACCACCAAGGCGAAACTTCAAGGGAAGAGATAACCATAGACATAAGAAGAATTACAGAACCTTGCCAGACAAAATAAGAGAGAATCGGTGCCCAATGTGCCCACATTGTGGGAAGGACAATCACTCGTTGGCTGAGTGTCGAAGAAGGACAGGGGCGTGCTTTAAATGTGGCAAACCCGGCCACCAGATTAGAGATTGCTCAGTGAAAGGACCTGAAAACCGATCGAAGACTCAAGGTTGGGTATTTGCCCTCACTGAACAAGAAACTAAGGCATCTGCTTCAAAAATTTGAAGTACGCTCTCCGTTTGTGGCATGGAAGCTAAAATTCTGGTTGACCTTGGATCAACGCATCCTTTTGTTGCACCTCACTTTGCATGTGACATAAATACTAGACCTTCACTTCTTGACTGGACATTGGTGGTATGCACACCTATGGGGAAATCTAGAGAAACTGATATTGTTTACAAATATTGTGGGGTTTTACTTGAAGGGTATAGATTTGATACTGTTAGACATTCAAGACTTTGAGGTTATTTTGGGCATGGATTGGTTGTCCACACACCATGCTGCATTAAATTGTCATGATAAGACTATAACCCTTAGACGCCTAAACGAACCTAAGTTGAATCTTGTTGGCCTTAGTACCCCTTGCTAAGAATTGATGACCTTTTGACCAACTGCAAGGGGCCCAAGTGTTTTTCGCGATTGACCTTCAGTCAGATTATCATCAACTGCGTGTCAAGGAATAAGATGTCCCTATGACCGCATTCAGGACTCTATATGGTCACTACGAGTTCTTAATAATGCCGTTTGGATTAACAAATGCCCCGACTATCTTTATGGATCTGATGAATCCAGTCTTTAAACCCTTTCTGAATGATTTTGTTGTGGTCTTTATAGATAATATTTTGGTATATTCAAGGAATCTACAAGAACATGAATGACATTTAAGAATGCCCCCCCAAACTCTAAAGACAGAGAACTGAGAAAGAGCGAGTTTTGGCTTCCAAGCGTGGCCTTCCTTGGGCACGTTATTTCTAAGGACGGGGTCGCAGTTGACACTTGCAAAATGGAAGCCGTACTTAAGTGCGAAAGGTCAACAAATGTGACGGAAGTCTGTAGTTTTCTAAGTCTTGCTGGATTCTATAGGTGTTTTGTAGAAGGTTTTTCGAAGATAACACTCCCCTTGGCTCGCTTAACTTAGAAGGAGGTAAAATTTATATGGTCGAATGACTATAAGAAGAGTTTTCAAGAATTAAAGAAGAGATTAAGTACGTCCTCAATACTAACCTCACCTGAAGGAAATGATGGCTTTGTGGTCTATGCCAATGTTTCTCATAAAGGACTTGGATGTGTGTTAATGCAGCAAGAGAAGAACATAGCTTACGCCTCCAGACAGATAAAGTCGCATGAGAAAAATTACCCAACTCTCTGGTTTTTGCCTTGAAAGTTTGGAGACATTACCTCTATGGGGCCCAGTTTAAGATATTTACAAACCATAAGAGCCTCAAGTATTTGTTTTCTCAGAAGAAGATGAATAAGAGGCAAATAAGATGGATGGACCTACTGAATGATTATGACTGCGCCATTAACTATCACCTGGGTAAGACAAACGTCGTAGCAGATGCCTTGAGTAGGAAGTCCATGGTATCAGTGGCTCACATGATGGTCTAAGAGATGAAACTGATAGAAGATGCAGTGGATTGGCACCCAACACTACCCCTAGTGATGGGGTAGAAATAACTGCGGGTATAAGGATGGAACCTCAACTCTTTCAACCAATCCAGGCGGCACAAAAGATAGACCCCCAGCTCATGAAAATCCTAGAAGACATAAAGCTGGTAAAAAAAGATGATTTCTCTGTCAGCAGTGATGATTTCTTGAAATTTAAAGATCTGGTATGTGTTCCAAGTGATGAGAATATAAAAAGAACTATTCTAGACGAAGCACACCGGTCTCATTATACTGTGCACCATGAGAGCACAAAAATGTATCAGGATTTAAATAAAACATTCTGGTGGAATAGCATGAAGAGGGATGTGGCACAATTTGTTTCTAAGTGTTGACATGTCAGCAACTGAAGGATGAACAGCAAAAACATGCCGGAGTGTTACAACCCTTACATGTGTTGGAGTGGAAATGGGAACACATCACTATGGACCTTGTGTCTAGGTTGCTAAGATCAGGAACTAGACACAATGGTATTTGGGTTATTGTAGACTGTTTAACTAAAGCCGTTCATTTCTTATCGGTCTACACCACCTATACCCTAGATAAACTGGCTCAATTATACATCAAGGAGATAGTAAGGTTGCATGAGGTACTTGTTAGCATTGTGTCTGACATGGACTCTAGATTTACTTCAAGATTTTGGAACAGTTTGGAATCAGCCTTGGGAACAAAACTCACTTTCAGTACTACTTTCCACCCCCAAATTGATGGATAGTCAGAGAGAACCATTTAGACCCTGGAGGATATGTTGAGGGCCAGTGTTATAGACTTTAAAGGAAACTTGGATGATCACTTACCTCTAATAGAGTTTGCATATAACAACAGTTTTCAGGTCAGTATTCAATGGACCTTTTGAGGCCCTGTATGGGAGGAAGTGCAGATCGCCAGTATTTGGGATGAAGTCGGTGAAAGGAGATTGTTAGGGCCAGAGATTGTTCAGATAACATCAGAAAATATTGCTTTAATTCGAGAAAAGTTCAAAACAGCTCAGAGTCGGCCGAAGAGTTATGCTGATAATCGCCAAAGGGACTTCGAATTTAATATGGGTGATCGGGTCTGTTTGAAAGTGTCACCAACTAAGGGCATTATGAGGTTCATCAAGAAAGGAAAACTAAGTCCACGATTCATTGGACGCTTTGAAATTTTAGAAAGAATCAAAGTCGCAGCATATCGACGTACCGCCCGAGTTGGCCAATATTCATGATGTCTTCCATGTATCTTTGTTGATAAAGTATCAGCTCGATCCATCCCACATCTTGAACTATGAGCCAATTCCGATCAAGGAAGACTTAACTTATGTTGAACAATAGATTGAGATACTGGACATGTGGGTTCAAGGATTGCGCAATAAAGAGATTCCCCTGGTCTGGGTTCTATGACACTATCATTCGAGAGAAGAATCGACAAGGGAGCGAGAAGATGAGATCCAAGATAAATACTCCCATTTGTTTTATTAGCTAAGTTAATTATTTTTAGGACAAAATCTTTATTTTAAGTGGGGGGGTGATGTAAGGACCAAGGTTTTCCTGACCAGGGAAACACAAATGGCAGTAGGAGCATGAAAGAGAGGGTAATGTCATCTGTGAAGTGAAAAGGTAGTGCCAAGCATGAAGAGAGAGAAAGAGCAGTGCCACTTGTGAAGAGAGAGGAGTAACACTGCAGGTGAAGAAAGAGAAAGAGCAACATCGTGCATGAAGAGAGAGGAGCAGCACTATGCATGAAGAGAGAGAGGCAACGCCGCGGGTGTAAGGAGAAGAAGAAAATTTCACAAACGGCAGTAAGATGGAGCATATAAATTGCACCGTGCATGTAGCGCCGTGTATGACACTGTCGTGCATGAACAATGACTGCCACCTGCTGAGTGCATGCAACCACACATTGCCACTTGTTCAGTTGCATATGTGGTGTATGCCACCTGTAAATACTTGGGCTGCCACCTCCCATCAAGGGAGTACTTAAGCCTCTCCCTCTCCCTCATGCATTCACTTCACTCTCCCTCTCTCTAGAGCCTTTCAACCTTGAGCCCCTTTGTTAGCCATTGTTCACCATTGAAGAGCCTTGTTAGAAACTTAAAGGAGGAGACTGTGAGAGAAGATTCAGAGACACAGTGCACCTAAGGTAAGTGGATCATCTACCTTATAGATGGATTGGACATGAATCAAGCCTGATAATTTGCATAAGTAGTGGCATGATTAATGGATGTACGTGCACACTGTTGCACAGTAAATTCCAGCAATTTAGCTTGCCTTTGCATGACCAAAACGAGTATCAAATCTTCCTTATTTTTCATGGAAAGTCTGTGATTATGTTTTTTATGTATCTAATGCAAAATGAGAAAGGTTTATGTTAAGAATTAGCATAATTAGAAGCTAATTGATTATCATGTTGAGTGATGATATGACTACACAGTAATTTCCACAAAGATTCAATGTTTTTCTAATCTACTTTTGACAGACCAAATGAGGTCCAAATGAACTCAAATTACTGTCATTAGAAAGATATCTAGGTCTACTAAAATGTTTATGCTTGAATCTTGCTCAAATTCTTTAGGCATGAAGAGTTATGCTTCAAAATATGCAAGTAGGTCACTATTGAAAAATTTAGTAAACGTGCAGAACTGATGTCTCTGTTATCATGAATTTTGAATTACCAAATGGCGTCTATTTTCTTCTAACCACTACCATTTGACATATTTATGAGTATTATTAAAATCAGATCTTGAACACATTTCGAAATTCTTCTTAGAATGAAAGCTATTACTGTGCAAAGTGGGAGGTGTCATTGTCTCAACTGCAAAACAGGTTTCAGATGGAATGCTTTCTTTCTAACAAGCTTTTGAGGGCCAAACGGGGTCCAAACGCCTTCAAATTTGAAAGATACGCATGTTTAGTGCAAAATTAGTTTTGGAGCCATTTCCATATTCTAAATGGATCTATCATTATGACCCTGTTTATGGCTGGACACCACTGTTTGAAATTACAAAAACATATGAGACTTTGATACTGAAAATATGAGACTGTGATACTGAAAATATGATATTGTGATACTGAAAATGTGATATTGTGATACTGAAAATATGATACTATGATATGGTGGCACTGATTAATATATGTGATCCTATTATATTGAAACTGTTATGTGTCATGGCCGCTACGCAATGGGTCCTCTATTGGTAGTGGATATTGTGATTCTGTTATATTGAAACTATTATATGTGCCATGACCGCTACATAATGGGTCCTCCATTGGTAGTAGATACTATGATTATGTTATATTAAAAATATTATATGTGTCATGACTGCTACGCAATGGGTTCTCGATTCGTAGTGGATATTGTGATTCTGTTATATTGAAACTGTTATATGTGCCATGATCGCTACGGAATGGGTCCTCCATTGGTACTGGATACTGTGATTCTATTATATTGAAACTGTTATATGTGCCATGACCGCTACGTAATGGGTCCTCCTTTGGTAGTGCATATTGTGATTGTGTTATTGTGAAACTATTATATGTTCCATGGCTGCTACGTAATGGGTCCTCCATTAGTAGTGGATACTGTGATTTTGTTATATTGAAACTGTTATATGTGCCATGACTATTATGCAATGGGTCCTCCATTTCTAGTTGAGTATATTATATCTCGACTCCTATGATAGGAGTGGAGTCGAGAAGTGACTATGAATGACAGGGAGGGTCGCGCCCCCCCAAATTGTTATGGGCACAATGCATTGGGGCCTCCAATGGTAGTGTAATGCCCTTTTGCCTGAAGGCATAAGGAGAGGGTCGTGTCTTGCAAGGCCTTAGCCTATCGAAAACCTGAAAGCACAATAGGAATTGTGTGCGTGAATGTGGAAATTACAAATGGGACCTCCATTTGTCATTGTCCTCATTCCTAAATGAGGTTAGAAGTTCCAAGCTATAGGATTGGTTTAATCTGATCGATGTGGCTTCTACTTCAGTGGTAAATAGATATGCTCTGCCTATCTGAGTTAGGCATTCTGTGTGAACGTCTGAGTTGGGCATTCTATGTGAACATCTGACTGATACTCTGATACTTGAATATTGCTCTCTTTATACAGAAAATATGTATTCTGATACACGATCCTAATCTGTGATGCCAGTATGATTTTTGATGAACTGCATACCATATTATTATGTATATGCATGTAGGCGGGAATACAAGGGTAGTGATCTACTTACTGGGTTTATAACTCACTCCGCTTACTTTCATCTGTGGAGAGTGATAACACTTGACTGTGGGAGTTGAGCAGCAAAGTGGTGGCGGCAGACATTTGAAGCTTTAGACCTGTTAGGGACCCCTTCTACATAATAGGTGTCTGGTGGTGAGGCCTCTGTGTTGTTTTTATGTGATGTACTGTAAATTTAGGCTTGTAAGCCTTGAACTGTATTGTAAAGCATCTTGGAGTTTGCATGAAAATTTAATGGTTTTAATTTATTCAATTTATAATGCTTGATGTATGACTTTTATTTACTTTTTCGTGGTTTGCTTTGATTCCACACTTCTAACACACTTTGATCCACTCCCACCTCAAAGACGTTCGAGACCTCCGGTCATGATCTTGCACTCTGTCGTCCTCCGGAAGAGTACGGTAGGGGTCAGGGGGAGGGGTCATGACTTTACGTACGCGCACTTGCAAGTGTACGACGTGCGCAGACCCTTTGCGGTTGTTTGAGAGAGGATCTCCTCCCCGTGCACACATTCCCTTGCGCGAGGGCCGAAGGAAATCAGGCCCCGACTAATTGGCGACTCCACTGGGGACACGCCACCCTATAGTTGGCTCGGATAGTTTTAAGGCGAAAACTTCTCATATTTGCAATGGGGTTCCATTATCCCTCCTTTGTCCATATCGGGGATTTCTTCATCCCGATATTTGAGACCTCATCTGGGGAGAGCAGATATCTTGCCTCCCCCCTATTCTACTCAAGCGATCTGACTGACCCTGCTATCCTAGTTCGACCTAAGAAAACTCGAGGCATGGGTGCTCATACCCCTTGTCCCTCCTCCTCCGACATCAAAGGGAAATCCATTGATGTCAACTGCATGGGTGGCACCACAACAACCCCCTTGCATAAGCCCCCTATCACTGGTGAGCACCCCTCCAGTCACAAGCTTCAACGTGGTCCTTGCACCACTGCTCCGTTGCGCTTAGTGGGTCTCAATAAGACCACCATCTCTATGGGTAACTAAAAGGTAACCCCACCCGTGTCACACAAGGTCGTCGCTAACACTAGCACGCCATTTCACACACCACGCTCTAGCAATTCTTACACCCATCCGCAAGACCCTGCAACTGCCGCGTACACATGCACTCACGTCATGGTTGATGGTCTAACCATAACCGTGATGAGACGGGGCAAACAACAGCCCGCCCCGGCCACCTCAACTACTTCGGGTTTCTTCAGACTTGGACTCAACACAAGTGGTTCTAATGCCACCAAATCCATGCATGTTAATCCTACAGCTTGGGGCAGTGCAAAGGCTATAACCAAACGAGCACACGACTTTCGAGACTATCGAAGGTATCACAAATAAGTGCACATGCATGCTGAAGGCCCTAAGGCCTCTCAAACTAAACAAGAGAGTATATTTGAGGTCATTTTCCATCACTTGTATCCCCGGTACGAATAAAAAGAGAGCAGTTCGCGACCTAGGTTTGTAGGTACCAAAATGCATGTGGACTACGGAAGCTGTAGGTTAAAAAGCCCTGATCCGAATGTGAAATTTCAAAAAGTTACAAAATGGCCCAAGAAGGTTCAAGACTTTTCCAAAGGATCTCCTATGAACAACTGCCAAGTTTCGTCACAATCCGACGAGTTTAACGCAATGTAGACGACAAAATAGTTTTGGAAATTATGCTTCTATAATGCTAAAAATAGACTCTGAACTACAACACCATTATCAGAGCATCAAATAGTCTCCATACCATTACTGTTAGATTCAAATCATTTGAAAACCCTCGGGTACTAATTTTCAACGCATTCAGCTACTTCTGGAGCAAGTTATGAACAAATTACCCAAAATGGGTAGGTCGTACACTATTACGATGCACCCTCGGTGAACTAGTTTCCATTAATGGAAACTTTGGTTCTCAATTTCATGAGAAAACTTCATATAGCCCTATCTTCCTCAGCCCAGGTTGGATCAAGCCCAAATTTGGAGAGCATGTTCATCTTGTCCACCCGGTCGATTTGATATGTGGCACGCATGATGATAGAGCCCGAGCTAAGAGAAATCGAAGAGAGAAGTTCTTCGGAAAGTTTCAAAATTAGATCGACCTCAAACCAGACCTATTACAAGCACGAGATTAAAGGTTTCATATGAGCCAAACTTCACATGTGATGGATGGTCAGATTCGACACATGATGAGATTAAAGTTGCTGAAATTTCCAGCCATCGGAATCGAAACTCCAGCCAAAGTTTCCCAATTTGGAAAGTGATCGTTCGAGCACCAATTGAGCCATTCTTTTTGAAAAATGATCGTGGCAACATACTCATCATGGTATGACGAAGAAACTGGTGAAAAACACTGAGAAACGGGATGAATCCAAAATCTAGGGTCACATGTTTTCCCATGTTTTTACTGCGTCATGCTCTTAGCCCGAGAGTCCGATCCATGGCTCAAAAAGGATATCAAAATGATCATCTTCTTGAGTCGATCAAGAAAAGATTAATCTTTTAGCCGAATAAAGATCGGAAGGACCACGAGCAAATCTCGGAAGATCATGAAGATTGCATGGACACTACAGGCACTGATTTGAAATTTCACAGATTGTTGGTGCAGGGGCAGAATCATCATTTTGTCCCATTTTCTTAGAATTTATTTAATTCATTTAGTTGTTAATTTTCATCAATTAGGTTAGAATTTGGATATCCACCCATGTTTAGACCTAAAATCTATATAAACACGTGATGTGCTCATGTAAAAGACATTCTTTCATCAATTAAAAGTTCCCCTTTTTTGCTTGAGTTTTGGGTCACCACTTGGAGAGAGAGAGTAGAGAGAAAAGCTGGACGGGTACCCCTAGGCCTCATTTTCTTTCCTCGTTTATTTCTCTCCCTCCTTTTCTTTCCTTTCTCTCTCTTCTTCTTTTCTTCCTCTTTCTCCTTCTTTCCTATCTCTCTCATTTTCTTTCCCTTCTCACTCTTCTTCTTTGCTTCCTCTCTTCTTCTTTCCTTTCTCTTTCTTCTTCCTTCCTTTCTCCCTCTTCTTCTTTCCTTTTTTTCTCTTCTTCTTTCTCTTTCTCTGTTCTCTCTCTCTATCTCTCTCTTCACAAGGGCAGCGATGTGAGCCTACCCTTTTTGGCGGGCTTCGCTGCAGTCTCTGTATTCTCTCTCTATCTCTCTCCTTTCACAGGGGCAATGACATGAGCCTACCCTTTTTGGCAGGCTTCGCTATTGCCCCTGAACTCTCTCTTTCCTCTCTCTACTTTCTCTCTCTTTCTTCATAGACGACAGCTAAGCCGCAGTCTGTGCGTTCTCGTCTCTTTTCCCTCTCTTCGTTTTCCTCCTCTCTTTTCACAGACGATAGCATGCCACCATATGTGTTCTCTCTCTCTCTCTTATTTCTTCATATATGGCAGCATGCCACCTTTTGCATTCTCTCTCTCTCTTCTTTCTTCATAGACGGTAGCAAGCTGCTTTTTATGTTCCCTCTCTCTCCTATTTCTTCACTAATGACAGTAAGCTGCCATCTGTCTTTTCTCTCTCTCTTTTCTTTCTTTGTAGACGACAACAAGCTATCGTCAGTGCTTTCTCTCTCTTCTTTCTTGACAAATGGAAGCAAGTTGTTGTCTGTGTTCTCTCTCTCTCTTCTTTCTTCACAAACGGTAGCAACCCTCCGTCTGTGTTCTTTCTCTCCCTCTCTTCACAGACGGCAGCAAGCCGCAGTCTATGTTCTTGTCCCTAACCTACCCCCTAATCCCTACCATCCCAAATCGGAGGGCGACAAAGTGAGGGATCGCGACAGCAGGTCACGTACGTCACTCAGGTGGGAGTGGCATCAACATATGTTATAAATGCTGAATCAAAGCAAACCATGAGAAATAAATAAAACAAACTCCAAACACAACCATACAAGAAACTGGGTAAAATAAAACTGAAACTTATATTATTACATAAACAACTTGGAGTAATACAATTGTTCAGGGCACCTATGGCCTGGTACATAACATCTAACTTCAATACAGATAAAAACAAGGCCCATAGCCACAAAACACATAGAAGTAAAAGATCTCCTTGGCAGGAACAAGTCTTCATCGACACTAGCTGTTCTTGACCTGTAGCTTCTACTTTGATGAGAAAATGGTGCTCCTAACCCCTTCTTGCATAGTCTCCTCAAGCTTCCCTTGGTGAGCAGTAATGAGGCAACAATGGGTAAGGGACTTGAGAGTTAGCTCTAGTGAGAAATAAAAAATGAGAGAGTGTGAGTGGAAATGGCGTGAGGGAGTGGGAGAAGGCTTCAGTACTTCCTTGGGTAGCAGTTGGCAACCTAAAGTTGACAAGTGGCAAACAATCCCCTTGCAGCTGGACAAGTGGCAAACACTGACCACGCACGACAGTGCTACACACGGCAATTCACACAGCTGGTGCTGCCTCTCTCACTGTCTTCACAGTCGGTGCTGCCTCTCTCTTCTTCACAGTCGGCACTGACTCTCTCTCTTCTTCACAGCCGGTGTTGACTCTCTCTCTTCTTCACAACCAATGCTAGCTCTCTCTCTCTCTCTTCACAGTCAATGCTGGCTCTTTCCCTCTCTCTTCACAGTCGGTGCTAGCTCTCTCTTCTTCACAGTCGATGCTAACATTCTTTCTCTTCACGGGCAGTGTTCGCTCTTTCTCTCTCTCTTCACAGCCAACATTGGATCCTCTCTCTCTTCACTACCGGCACTAACTCTCTCTCTTCTTCACAGTCAACACTGGCTCTCTCTCTCTTCTTCACTGCTGGTGCTGGCTCTCTCTCTCTCTTCACAGTCAGCGTTGGCTTTTTCTCTCTCTCTTCTTCACAGCCTGCATGTCTTTTCCTTTTCTCTGACTTAGGAAAAATCTTGGGTCGTTACATCAGCCCCCCCCCCCCCCCCCAAGAAGGGATGTTGTCCTCAAAATCTTACCTTGAATAACTGGCGGTACTTATTTCGAATTTCATCTTACCGGTCCCAAGTTGATTCTCCTGGTGAATGGTGTTGCCACAAAGCAGGAACCAGAGGGATTTCTTTGTTACGTAATACTTGTACCCTCCGATCCAAAATTTCTATTGGTTGCTCAATGTAAGACAAGTATTCCCGGACCTGAATTGGTTCGTACCTTGTAACATGGGACGGGTCAAGCAGATACTTCCTTAATAAGGACACAGGAAAAACATTATGAACTTTTACCAGTTCAAGTGGTAGGGAATGTCGATAGGCCATACGCCCAATTTTTTCCAGAATTTTAAAAGGCCTAATGAAATGTGGGCTTAGTTTCCCTTTCTTACCAAACCTCATAATGCCCTTCGTTGGTGACACCTTCAAGAAAAACCGGCCGCCCGCTTCAAACTTAAGGTCACTTCTTATGTTATCGACATAGCCCTTTTGCCTACTCTGAGCTATCTTGAGCCTTTCCATAATTAAGGCAATATTTTTCGAGGTCTCTTGGACAATCTCCGGCCCCAAAAGCCTTCTTTCATCGACTTCATCCCAACAGATTAGGGATCTGTGCTTTCTCCCATATAGGGCCTCGAAAGGCGCCATCTGTATACTGACTTGGAAGCTGTTATTATAACCAGATTCTATCAGGGGTAAATGGTTATCCCAGCTTCCCTTAAAATCAGTTACATAAGCCCGTAACATATCTTCCAGAGTTTTAATGGTTCGCTCTGATTGTCCATCGATTTTGGGGTGAAAAGAAATATTAAAAGTAAGTCTTGTCCCCAAGGCTAACTATGAACTTGTCCAAAACCTTGAATTAAACCTAGTGTCCTTATCAAACACGATGTTGGCCGGTATACCGTGCAACCTGACGATCTCCTTGATATATAATTGGGCCAGTTTATCTAAGGTGTAAGTGGTGCAAATTGGTAGAAAATGTGCAGCCTTGGTCAATCGGTCCAAAATGACCCAAATACTGTCATGCCCTGTATTCGTCTTAGGTAAGCTCGACACAAAATCCATGGTAATATTCTCCCACTTCCATTAAGGCATGTGTAAGGGCTGTAATAATTCGGCGGGCCTCTGGTGCTCAGCTTTCACCTGTTGGCACTTTAAAACTTAGAAACAAATAGGGCCAGTTCCTTCTTCATGACATTCCAACATGATGTCCTTTCAAGTATTGATACATCTTAGTACTCCTGGGGTGAACAGAATAACGGGAGCGATGTGCTTCCTCTAGAACAGCCCCCGTTATATCCTCATCCTTCGGAACACAGACTCGACCTTTGAATCTTAACAAGCCATCACTACTCACAGAGAAACCATCCTTCTTTTCTGATTTCATTTCTCTCTGAATTTTTATAAGCTGGGGATCTTTCTCTTGTGTTAAGCGAATTTGTTGGAAGAGTCAGGATTCTACTCTTATCCCGGCAGTAATTCCTATCTCACTACCCATAGGTAAAGTTGGACACCAATTTACGACATCTTTTAACGTCTTCATCTCTTGAATCATCAAATATGCCATCGATACGAGGGACTTTCTGCTTAAAGCATCTGCTTCGACATTAGTCTTGCCCAGCTGGTAGTCAATAGTACAATCGTACTCATTTGATAGATCCATCCATCTTCTTTGCCACATATTTAACTCCTTCTGAGAGAATAGATACTTCAGGCTCTTATGATCTGTAAACATCTTAAATTGGGCCCTCGTAGAGGTAGTGTCTCTAGATTTTTAAAGCGAATACTACTGCCACAAGTTCCAAATCATAGGTTGGATAATTTTTCTCATACGGCTTTAATTTTCTGGAGGCATACGCAATAACTTTTCCACTCAACATAAGTACACCCCCGAGTCCTTTATGAGAGGCATCGGTAAAGACTACAATGTCCTCATTCCCTTCAGGTAGAGTTAGAACCGGGGATGTGGTCAATCTTTTCTTCAATCTTGAAAGCTCCCCTCACAATTATCCGACCACACAAATTTCACATTCTTCTGGGTCAGACGAGCCAGAGGAAGTGCTATCTTCGAGAAGCCTTCCACAAATTGCCTGTAGTATCATGCCAACCCCAGAAAACTCTGAACCTTGGTTATGTTTGTCATCCTTCCCCATTTAAGCACAACTTCAATCTTAGAAGGGTTGACCGCGATCCCGTCTTTAGTAATGATATGCCCCAAGAAGGTCACACTGGGAAGCTAGAATTCACTTTTACTCAACTTGGCATACAATTTCTCCGACTTTAGAGTTTCAAGGACCATTCTCAGGTGCTAGTCATGTTCTTCCAAATTCTTTGAATACACCAAAATATCACCAATGAAGACCACAACAAAATTATCCATCAAAGGTCGGAACACTCTATTCATTAGGTCCTTGAAAGCAGCTGGGGCATTAGTTAAACTGAATGGCATTACTAGAAACTAATAATGGCCATAACGGGTTCTAAATGCAGTCTTGGAAATATCTTCTTCCTTGACCTATAATTGGTGATAACCCGATCGAATATCGATCTTTAAAAATATTTGGGCCCCTTGCAACTGATAAAAAAGGTCATCAATTCTGGGTAAGGGATACTTGTTTTTCACTGTAACCCAATTTAATTGCCTGTAATCAATACAAAGTCTCAGGGATCCATCGTTCTTTTTCACAAACAAGACTGGTGCATCCTAAGGTCGAATGAACCCCTTATCCAACAGTTCCTGTAATTGTCCATTCAACTCTTTCAATTCTACTGGGGCCATCCTATAAGGGTCTTTAGAGATGGGAACAGTACTTGGGGCCACATCTACTTCAAACTCTATCTCTCTCATTGGAGGCAAAGAGGCTTATTCTTCATGGAACACTTCTGAGTATTCTCGTACCACTAGAATGTCTTCTAACTTAGATTGGACATACTACATAAGCTAAATACCCCACATCTTTTAGCCAAAAGGCGGGAAGCTTGAAGCGCTGAAATGAGATGTAGGGGAGAAACGTCGACAGTGCCGACAAGGTGTAATTCAGATTGTTAAGGGCGCCTAATGGCCACAGTCTTATCATCGAAGTTACTAGTAGCCTGATGGTTAGATAACCAGTCCATACCCAGAATAACATCAAAATCCTGAGTATTTAAAAATATTTATTCTGCGGGTAAGACACATCCTTCTACAAGGACTTCATATTGCTTAAATACCTTATCAGTTTCTATAAAATCTCCCACCGGTGTGTGCACTACTAGAGTATAATTAAGACATGCAGGTTTATCATTTAGGTGACATGTAAAATGTAGTGCAACAAAAGAGTGAGAGGAAACAAGGTTAATTAAGATTTTTGCTTCTCCACCATAGATAAAAAGCGTACCTCTTATCACCAAGGTAGATACATTGGCCTCTTATTCTATCAACGCAAACACCCAACCTTGAGCCCTTGGTCGGTCCACCGGCTTTATCATGGGGTAGTCTCGGATCCAGTGGCTAGGCTTGCCACACTTAAGGCACTTGTTCAGGTTCTTGTAACACTCAGTCTCAATGTGATTACCCATTCCACGGTATGTACACACAGGGCGTTGGTTGTCCCCTTTATTGCCTGGTAAGGTCCCCTGAGTCCTCAGATTACCCTGGTAGGGTCTTCCTTCAAAATCTCTCTTCGTGGTAAGCCGAATTGTCTTCCCAACATTTCCTGACCGGGCGGGTCTCGCCTTTCCTTCCTTTCTCAAGCGATACTCTTCACATTACCTTTCAATTTTCATCATGAGGTCTACCAAAGGGGCATACAACTTAAGATTGGCAGCTAACACCCTTCCTCTGATGTCTGATAGCACACCCCTCTTGAATTTACTTGCCTTTCGTGCCTCTGTATTGATGGTGTGAGGCGCATAGCGAGAAAGCTCTGCAAACTTGGCCGCATACTGCTCGACTGTTAATCTCCCCTGTGGGTGTTCAATAAACTCAACTTATTTTGTTTCCCTGATAGACTCAGGAAAGTATTTCTCATCAAACGCCACCAGGAAATTGTTCCACGTGGCTTCAGTCCATGATTCCCTCTAGAACTGCACTAAATTCCACCAATATTCTGCCTCCCCTTCCAGCATGAAGGCTCCTAGTCTAACTTTCTATTCCTCTGAGCACTGCAACACTTCTAGAATCTTCTCCATCGGTCTCTTCCATTTCGTTTTTCGACACCCCCATGCCTTGAGAATGCAATAGGTACCAACCTCCTGAATCTTTTGATTAACTCACTGTCTGCTAGGTTTAAGGCAAGGGTGGATGGGCCTCAAGTGTCCTAAAGAGTTCTCTAAATGCTTCAGTGTTCACATTGTTGGTGCTTGCTTTATTAGCACAAGTCCTTATCATCCTTTCTTCAACCTAACACAGAAACACTCAATCACTAATCCATCAAGAAACTGCCCTAAGGACACTTCTAAGGCTCCCTAGGCCAAGAATCCTATCCTGGTTGCTGTGATACCATAATTATCATGACCCCACCCCCTGACCCCTGCCTTCCCAAACCGGATGGCGACAGAGTGCAGGATCGTGACTGGAGGTCACGTACGTTACTTAGGTGAGAGTGCATCAACATGTGTTATAAATGCGAAATCAAAGCAAACCACGAGAAATAAATAAAACAAAGTCCGAACACAACCATATAAGAAATTGGGAAAAATAAACTGAAACTTATATTATTACATAAAAAACTTGGAGTAATACAATTGTTCAAGGCACCGATGGCCTGCTACACAACATCTAACTTCAGTATATACAAAAACATGCCCCACGATCACAAAACACGTACAAGCAAAAGATCTCTTTGGCAGGAACAAGCCTTCGTCAACCAGATCAATGACCCCACTGGCTGTTCTTGACCTGTAGCTTCTACTTTGATGAGAAAATGGTGCTCCTAAGCCCTTCTTGCACAGTCTCCTCAAGCTTCCCTCGGTGAGTAGTAATGAGGCAACAATGGGTAAGGGACTTGAAAGTTAGCTCTAGTGAGAGAGCGAATGAGAGAGTGTGAGTGGAAATTACGTGAGGGAGAGGGAGAAGACTTAAATACTCCCTCCGGTGGTAGGTGGCAACCTAAAGTTGATATGTGGCAAATAATCCCCATGCAGCTAGACAAATGGCAAACACTGCCCATGCACGGCACTGCTACGCACGGTGTTGCATGTGTCACTCTCTCTTCACAGACGGCACTGCCTGGCTCTCTCTTCACAGTTAGTGCTGGCTCTCTCTCTTCTTCACAGCTGGTGCTGGCTCTTTCTCTCTCTTCTACACAGCTGACACTAGCTCTCTCTCTCTTCTTCACAACCAGTACTGACTCTCTCTTCACAATCGATGTTGGCTCTTTCTCTCTCTACACATCTGGCACTGGCTCTCTCTCTTCTTCATAGTTAACACTGGCTCTCTCTCTCTTCACAGCCAACACTGGCTCTTTCTCTCTCTCTCCACAGATGGTGCTGGTTCTCTCTTCTTCACAATCGATGCTGGCTCTCTCTCTTCCTCATAGTCGGCGCTGGCTCTCTCTCTCTTCTTCACAGTCGATGCTGGCTCTCTCTCTCTTCACAGCCAATGCTAGCTCTCTCTATCTCTCTTCTTCACAGCCGTACATGTCTTTTCCTTTTCTCTGAATTGGGAAAACTCTTGGGTTGTTATAGTTCTTCCTCTTTTTCTCTTCACAGACGGCAGCAAGCTACTGTCTGTGCTCAGTCACCTTTTTTCTCTCTATTCACAGATGAGAGCGAGCCACCGTTTGCATTCTCTCTTTCTTTCTTCTCTCTTTTCATAGAGAGCAGTAAAGCCACAGTCTGTGTCTTCCTTTTCTTTTCTTTTTCTCTCTTATCTCTTTCTCCTTTCTCTCTTAATGTTAATGTATCTTTTATTATATTTTTGTTTGAAGGATCTGAGTGAAAAACAAACCAGCCTTCTCTCTCTTTATTTTCTCTTTGTTCATTCATATTCTGAAGGAGGAGTTCAAAAACATACTTTTCATTTCTTAAAAACCTTTCTCTTCACTTTCTCTCTGAAGGACTAGTTGAAAGACATATTAGCCCTTCGTTTCACTTCTCTTTACTTTCTTTTTGAAGGACTAATTGAAAGACATACTAGCCCTTCATTCCTCTTTTCTTTCCTCTTAAAAACACATTTTATCTCTGAAGGATCGGGGTGAAAAACAGACCAGCCTTTGTCTCTCTTTTTTCTTCTTTCTCTGAAGAGCTGGGTGAAAGTCAAACCATCCTTCGTCCCTCTTTTCTTTCTCTACTTCTTTCCTTCTTTCTTTGAAGAGCTTAGTGAAAGCTAAACCAGCGTCACAACCCCACTCCTTGACCCCTGTTGTCCCAAACCGAAGGGCGATAGAGTGCGGGATCACGACTAGAGGTCGTGTATGTCACTCAAGTAGGAGTGGCATCAACACGTGTTATAAATGCTGAATCAAAGCAAACCATGAAATGAAACTAAACGAAATCCATTCATCAGACAGATATTAACACAAAAACACATCCATTTTTATTGGCATCCACTATTCAAAAAATGCTTTTACAATCATTTCAAGGCACTACATGCCCACAGAATAAAGAGTACAAAAACATCCCGGTGGCACGGCTACTAAACACCTACTGTAAAAACCTTCTACATGATCTTTTCTCCAAAAATCTAAGCTTCACATGTTCGGCACGCAATCTCCTGTCTGTCCTTCAGATCAAGACTATCACTCCACAAACATGGGAGAAAACTATGGAATGAGCTAATAGCCCAGTAAGCAGATCTCCACTCTTGCATTTCAACTTCTATAAACGGTGATAGTAGTTAACAGTGCTCACTAATTTATAGAGATATCAATAAAGTTTCCTCTATTATGCTCTATAATACTCTCACAGTATACGGATAAACACAGATCAATAATCAAGAACATGTAGTGCATAAATCGTTTCATTTTAAGCAGCTGGTAAGACTAACAGTTCACAGTTTCACACAATAAAAGCTAAAAGAGCCTACTCTTGAAATAGAAGTTCCATGGATCAGGTCAAGCGAATCTTGTAGCATGGAACCTCTACTCTCATTCAGGAGGGAGGACAATGACAAGTGGGTGTCCTACTTTGTAATGCCCTCATACACACACACACGTCCCTAGCGCTCTTTGGGGTATTTGATAGGTAGAGGCCTTGCAAGACACGACCCTCTCATGTGCCCTTCTTGCGAGAGAGCGTTACACTACCATTGGGTAACCCAATGCATAGTGCCAATAAAGATTTAGTGGTGAGCAACCCACCCTGTTATCCAGTTTCACCTCCCGACTTCAGTCCTATCATTGGGGTCGAGGTACAGTCAACAAAAATGCTAACATAACAGTATTCAACAGTATATCGTAGTATAAAGCAATATCACAGTACCTACTACCAATGGGTGGCCTAATGCATAATGGTCAGTATCAGTATCAATTTCGTAGTCGGTAATAGCATAAGCAGCAGTAACAAAGCCGACGATAGCACAAGCGGTGGTAACACAATCGACGATAGCACAAGCCGCGGTTGCTCTCATACTATCTCATAGCCACGCGTGCTCCATCTCCATCAGACTTTTCCTATCGCGCACGTCTTCTTGGCTAGGAAAGGCTCAGTCCTTACATCATCCCCCCCTTAAAAATATTTTATCCTCAAAATTGTCTGCTAATCAAATAGATGGGGGTACTTATCTCGGATTTCATCCTCTCATTCCCACGCTAATTCTTCTCGCGAACGATACTGTCATAAAACCCGAACCAGGGGAAGCTCTTTATTACGAAATACCTAAATGCCCTTGTCCAGTATCTCAATTGATTGTTCAACATAAGTCAAATCTTCCCTGCTCGAGATTGGTTCATACTTCAAGACATGGGACGGATTAGGCTGATACTTCCTCAATAGTGACACATGAAAGACATCATGAATATTGGCCAACTCGGGCGGTAGGGCCAATCAATATGCGATGATTCCAATTCTTTCTAAAATCTCAAAGGGTCCAATAAATCGTGGACTCAGTTTCCCTTTCCTGCAAAATCTCATAATGCCCTTAGTTGGCGACACCTTCAAAAAGACCCGATCACCGACTTCAAATTCAAGATCTTTCCTCTTATTGTTGGCATAACGCTTCTGCCGACTTTGAGCCGTTTTGAGCCTTTCTCAGACTCAAGCAATCTTTTCTGATGTTCTTTGAACAATCTCTTGCCCTAATAGTTTCCTCTCACGGACTTCCTCCCAAAAGTGCCTCAAAAGGTGCCATCTGGATACTGGCTTGGAAACTATTGTTATAAGCAAATTCTATTAGAGGCAGATGATCATCCCAGTTTCCTTTAAAATCTATAATACAGGCCCTCAACATATCTTCTAAGGTCTGAGTAGTCCTTTCCTATTGTCCATCAGTCTGAGGGTGGAAAGCAGTATTGAAAGTAAGTTCGGTCGCCAAAGCTAACTGCAGACCTTACCAAAATCTTAAAGTAAATCTAGGGTCCTTATCGGACATAATATTGAGAGGTACTCCATGTAATCCTACTAAATCTTTGATGTAAAGCTGAGCAAGCTTATCCAGAGTATAAGTTGTGCGTACCGATAAGAAATGGGCGGCTTTGATTAATCAGTCCACAATGGCCCAAATGTTATCATGTCCCGAACCTGATTTAAGCTGGCCAGACACAAAGTCCATGGTGACATGTTCTCACTTCAATATCAAGGAATAGAGTTGGGTGTCATTCCACTCCATCTTCTAATAATTTCATCTCCCAGATGATCATGTGAGCCACTGATACCACGGGTTTCTTACTCAAGGCATCTGTTATGATGTTTGTTTTACCCGGGCAATAATTGATGGTACATTCATAATCATTTAACTAATCCATCCATCTTCTTCGCCGCATGTTCAAATCGTTTTTAGAAAATAAGTACTCAAGGCTCTTGTGGTCAGTGAATACTTTAAACTGGGCCCCATAAAGATAATGTCTCCAAATTGTTAAGGTGAAAACCACAGCTGCCAGTTCCAAATCATGAGTGGGGTAATTTTGCTCATTCGGCCTAACTGCCTAGTGGCATAAGCTATAACCTTCCCTCGTTGCATTAACACACATCCAAGCCCTTTGTGTGAAGCGTCAGTATAAACTAAAAAATCTTCATTTCGCCTTAAGCAAGGTCAGTATCGGGGTTCCAGTCAGTCTCTTCTTCAACTCTTGAAACTTTGCTCACAGGCATCTGACCACAGAAATTTACTTTCTTCTTGGTTAGGCGGGTCAGGGGAAGTGTTATTTTTTATTCTCCTCCGCCAGTTCGTCGAAACTCTCAAAGGACTAGCCTTTCAGTGGTATGCTTGGTTGCCGCCGAACTCGGTGAACACCTGGTAAGAAATGGAGCAGTTTTTCCACCAACGCTTCTACGAAATCCAAAGGAACGTGGAAATCATCGAGCTTCTCACCTTGATGCAAGACCCTGGTGAGTCGGCTGATAAATTTATCACCCGATGGAAAGAGTTGGCGACTTTTAACGCCACTCCCAAGATCAAGAAGGAAGCAGTCCAGACCTGCATACAGGACATGCTTCCTAACATCGTTCCACATTATGAGGCATCCAATCCACCCTCCATGTCAGAGCTCGTCTCTAAGGCTGTCTGTATTGAGGGATTGTTCAAGCACGACAACACCCGTCAGCAACCTACCAGCTCAAACTCATGCCTCAGCGGTCGGGGCAATCAAAAGGCAGTAATTAGCACGACCATCACCGTGGCTAACAGCAAGGCTCGGTTTCTCAATACTGGACTTCCCCAAGGCACAGGCGTCTCCGGCCAAGGGAAAATAACAGGCCTACAATAGTGTCCCACCTCCTAAAAACTCTGGGCAAAGCGACTACTTGGCCGAGCACCAAAATAAGGTTTACCCCTTCGACACGGAATGGACACCTGCACTACTTCGACTGCAGCTAGAACATAGCATGATACATTTTCCGGAGGGAAATACTATGGAGTTGGCTGGGTAGGAGGCAAATGAGAGGTACTGTGCCTATCATAGGAGGGTCAGCCACCCCACTCATGACTGCTATAAGCTCAACAACACTTTCAAAGTCCTTATCAACAAGGGTCAGATAAAGCTCGAAGAATTGAAAAAGGCATTCGAGGCAGTTGAGGCATCTCACATAATCACAATGCAAGAAGATGATGGGGCACCCGCTATGCTTCGTACGTTCTTCTCCATAATGATCAAAGAAGGAATCGCCACCCCAAATCGGACAAGGCAGCCTAAGTTCCTTCCTTCAGGGATCGAGAACCTCTGGTGCACATATCACTAGATATGAGGACATGACATCAACGAATGCACTGGCTTTCATAAGCTCTTGATCGAAAAGATGCAGCAGTACCAGGAAGTTCAAGGGGACTCAGCAAGACACCCTCCCTCTTCTGCCTGCATAAGAAGACCTCCCAATGCATGCCCAGGGAAGCGCTAAGCAAGACCCTCTCTAGGCCCTCTTCGAAGCGATGCTCCACCAAGGTCTCATCACTCCTAAGCTCTCTAGGCAGCCTAGATGCCTTGCCCGGGGCAAAAAAAAACTCTGGTGCCCCTATCACCAAGTGTGGGGCCACGAACTCAATGACTGCTTTGGGTTCGAGGCCATAGTGGCGGAGAAAGTTCAGCAAGGTCGCATCAACTGGGTGATCTTTCCAGAACACGTCCAAGCCCTCGCTCCCATTCAAGGAGAAGCCACGCTACAAGCCCCTCATGAGTACGCACTGACTCCTCAGGGCCTTCGACCTCTCAGCCCTAGGAAGTCTTCCATGGGTGAAGCAGGCTCAAGTCCCTGAGACCCGAGGTAGTCCTCCAGGCCACTGCCTCTCATCGGTCTGATAGGGCGGTCGAACACCCCCTTGGGGATCCCAAAGGAGACAGAAAACACCTAGGTCGGCCCGCTAAAGGAATCATCTTCCTCAGCCACCAGCCAAGGAAGAATTTCTCAAACCCCTTCCTCTGCTACCGACCTTGTGGGACTTCATCCCAAGCAAAGCTCACCTCATCTTATCGTCCAATCTGGCAGATGGCTCTGAGTCATCAATATGTCAGGAGTCGACCGAAATGGGTGACAACGTTAAAAGCGCCCCACAATGGTCAAAGTCGAGGAAAGACCTTAAATACCCCCTGCAAACATCCAACTCCAGCGATGACGTAAAAACCTGCTCGGAACATTCTAACCCTTCTTCTCCTTCCCACTCATCTTTTTATTCTACGTGTATCGCTCGGCAATTCCCAGACTTTGACTCTCTAAACAGGGAGTTCAGAGAAACCAGCCCCACCATGTCGCAGCAAGAACGCCTCAGAGAAATGTTGTCCCAAGCAATAGGATTCTCGACAACCGCCGATGCCCTGGCTACCCAGCCAAAACCAAGCCATCTCTAAGCTTCTACTCCCATGAAGCCTCCCACGTGGTGCAAAACTTAGAAGTACCTGCCAGCACAGGGCAAATGGGTCTAATATCGGGAAAGAAACTACATCCCACACCTCAAAAGTTAAAGGTCCTCAAATTTCCTAATCCTTCACTTTCCCCTAAGCCTAAAACTCAAACCTCTACATCTTTAGTATAAATTCCTATTACTGCCCCATCGGTTGAACAACAAAGTTAGCCAGTGTCACAAACCAAGACTCAACCAAAACATGTTCCTAAGACTATCTTACACCTACACCAGTGACTTGATCAAGAACACAAAAGACAAATGGGGATAAAGTAAAATACGATGTAATTGGGAACTTGAGAAAGTTTCCATCCCTTTTGAGCATCTATGATGCCCTCTTGCTGTCTGGAGACTACCGCATGGCTTTGGTCTAAGCACTCTCTAACCCAAAGGTGTACGAGACTGAGGTGGAACCCATCGAGATCGACCTAACCATTCTAAGCGGGTGCCTGACAATCTCCTTTTGTGAAGATGACCTTCACCTAGGAGGCGAATTCCACAATCGCCCCCTCTTCGTGAATGGTGAACTTCACGCTTACCCTCTCATTCGGATCATGCTAGATGGAGGGTCAATAGTTAACCTAATCCCAAGAAGGATTCTCACCCGACTGGGATTAAGATCTGATGACTTCATTACTACCGACATCACTGTGCAAGGGTTCAACCAGTGAGGAGAAAAGCCAGCCGACACGGTGTGCCTCCACCTCAAGATCAGTTACCTCAATGATTACACTCAGTTTCACGTAATCGACATCGATACCTCTTACAACATCCTGCTTGGTCCTCCTTGGCTTCACGGACAGGGGGTGGTTCTTTCCACGCTCCATCAATGTTTCAAGTACAATGAGACAGAAGACAACACACGGTCTATGATGACAAAAGATCACTCTATGTAGCTAAGGCTCACAATGTCGATGCCAAGTACTATTTCACAAACCTTCCTGATCAGAAAACTCAAAAGATGATGAGCGGAAGTCTATGAGAGAGACGGGCCCTTCGTCTCATGATGATGTTGAGGATCTGGGGCAGATGATTACAGACATGTTCAGAGAAGAGGAAAGACAAGGCAAGATCCTCCCTTTGACCCCTATCCACCCAAGTATGTCTTGCCACGTCTCCGAGGTCATGGTATCCTCTCCAGAAGGTGTAGCATCTCCCTTTAGTTCTGATTTGCTAGAACAAAATGACAAGTCAAAAGTAGCCCCTGAGTCTGAGGAAACCCCAGAGGTGGACCTACCAGCACCTAGGGTCACCTACACATCTGACTAGCAAAAGGTTTTGCATGTACCCATCGCCTTTCTCGAGATAGAACTGGTGCAGCAACCGCCACAGAAGGAGCTCTAGGTTTCATCCTCCCAGAACATGGGGATAGTCGATAGTCAAAAGAAGGTATTACACTTCTCTAGGTTAGTCGAAGAAGTACAGACGGATAGGAGTCAGCCCTCCAGCTCTCAAGAATGAGACCCTATGGCAGTGTTGAGAAGCGAGGTGGGTAGCCTCCAGAATCAATTGAAGGCTATGCGCATCGCTTTAAAGCATTTAAGGGAGTTTGTCCCCGAGACCAAGACTTACGACGAACACAAAAGAAATGTACCTCGAATCGAAGCCCAAGCTCCCTTAGACTGGAGAATTTGCAGCGAGCAGGCACATCAAATCATGAGAACCATGAACTATGAGCCCATCTCCAATCAAACACTCAGGGGTGAGGAAGCAACTGCTCCCCTATTCGAGGTCATTGAAGCCACAGCAGGCTGCCACAAGATGAAGCAAGGAGTGGGCTATTCTTCTTCATCTCAGACCACGAAAGGATGGAAGCAGTGAAACAAAAGAAAAGGGAAGAACAAAAGGTATGCCATTCACATGGAAGAGAAAAGAGGCACTTAATTCAACGATCAAAGATTGTTATAAATATTAGCGAAAAGGCAAAAGGAGGGGATTCTATCACTATTGCTAGCAATTTAGGTACGAAGAATTACAAATAGAAATATCTGCTCATATGTCAAAGCTAAGCCTATAATGGTCCTACTGCGCCCATTTGATCCCTTCTTTCAAAGCTGTTGCCTGGAGGAGTGCAAACTTTCTAACAAAAGGAGGATATTCCCCACGCTCCAACTGAGGTGAAAATGAGTCCTTTCCCACTCAGGGGCCACGATAATCAAGCTTTGCAAATCACCAATGTTACGTTCAATAATAGCCATGTCCTACTCATTTTCAAAACAGGTGACCTCTTTAAATATCAAAGAACTTCCAAGGGAAAAATCTCAAAATCCGAGTGAACGAACTGATGCAAAAGCAAGGTAGTTCTAAGGTTTCCCAAGCGTGTTACCGCATAATCTATAATAGTCAAAGGCCGAGGAAAGAACCTTAGTAGAGGTTTGATGGAGGGATATTCCTCAATAGAAGCCGACTCTTCTAAACACATAACTTCCCGAGCTTGTCGAGCCATCTCAATCATTTCTTTTTTTAACAAGTCCGTGCAAGGAACGTCGAAGTCTAAGAGGTTGTCTATCAGCCTCTTTGACAAAGAGGAGAACATGATCAGCTCTAAGAGAGAAGCCCAGTTGAAGAGTTGATAATCGGCTCTAAGAAGATTGCATCTATTGTCTGCAATGACATTGCGTCAGTTGAGCATGGTGATTTGTGCATGGAAAGGCATCACAGCTTACGAAAAAACAAATCCTCCCTGAATGCACCAAATACAAGGATGAATAACTTGTCCCGAAAAGGAGGTGACTACAAAACCCGAGCCTACGATGGGTTCCCTTCGAAAAGGAACATGAGTCCCACTCTCAAGGTTGCAAGGGGAATCGATCGGTTGCCCATAATTATTAGATCATACTCACTCTCACCTCCAAAGATAGGAGGATGAGGAAAGGGATGCGATACATTCGTAGTAATAAGAGGCTCTTCGTCCTCAATAACCATGAGGTCCCTGCCTAACGAAGCTTGTCTCTCGGAAGCTTGTCCCTGCTTGAAGAAGCTTGTCCCCCTCCTCAATCATCGAGAAGACATGTGTTGGGGGGGCATCAAATATCATTTTCTCACAGTCAAAGGCAAGACATCACCGTCTGCCACCAGGAGGGAATCGCCATCTCGCGATCAATCAAGGACCATCGACGACCCGTGAACCAAGGCGTATTAATGCCTCGCTCTAGCCATCAACACGTGTCGCACATACGACCCTTGAAATCTGAACACGTAGCTTGACACTTATGATGTGGCCTGTTACCACGCATGTGGAGGGTGACCGATGGCCGTCCCACGACTCCTCACCTCCTCGATCGTTACAGTCTTCCAACCCTTCGGTTTCCTACCGACACTTGTGGATTTCCCTTCTCCCTGGTTTCCCACTTCAGCAATCCACCAAAGCTCACCGAAATTTCGCTAAAATTTTGGTGAACTTAATACAGCCCCTTCTCCTTCTCCTCCGACATCTAGAGAGCTGACAGAGCCCTTTGAGCTCCCTGCGACCTCCCCTTCAGCAGTAGAATGATTGGAGAAGCACTCGAACTCCGGCAGGACACCTCTACAAATTCTGTCAAGGCTAAGAGAGATCCTCTTCCTTACTCATAAAGCTTTGATGCTGGCTGAAAACTGTTCGCAATCTTGCTGTGAAGCTTCACATCTCTTGAAGTTCGTCAGAAAAATCCCTAAGGACCTTTCTCTACAAGTTTTGGCTGAGAATTGCTCACTTGAAAACCCTCGCTAAGAGCTTTGACTCTCTCTATAAAGCCCTTTTACTATTTTACCCTTTGGTAAAATAGTAATGTGGGGTTTCTCCCCCTTTTATACCCTGTAGTACCGGAGACTGCCCCCGACAAACTCAGAATGACGCTCCAATCCCCATCTCTTAAAGGTGATAAGGCAAGGCCTGGGCTGCCAAACCCGACACTTGAAGCAACATCACAATGCGCCTCGTCAAGATTTCGTCCAGGGGACTAGCACCACATGCTTTGTTCAGAAGAATTTCACCGCGCATCTCATCCAAGGACTACCAATGAGCGCTTTGTCAGGAGGCTATTACCGCGTGCCCTGTCAAGGAGTTATCGCCCTGCGTTCGGCTAAGGGCTACTGCCGCGAGCTTCACTATGGGACCAGACGTCATCATTTTGTCTAATGCTACATACGGAGGCGTTGGCTCTCCCCTCTAGACCATCGGCCCATATCCTCAGGAAGTTCATTCCCTACACCACTACCTCGCCCCTCAGCGAACCCAGTTTCTGGTAATGGCTCTATTCCCCATGGGTCGCATCACCATGGTTCGTGCTGCATGATCTTAAATTGCATCACCATGGTCTACGCTGCATGACCTTAAACTGCATCGCCATGGTCTGCGCGGCACGACCTTACATTACATTGTCATGGTTTGCACTGCATGACCTTAAACTGCATCATCACGATCTACGCTGCATGACCTTAAACTGCATCACCATGGTCCATGCTGCATAACCTTAAACTGTATCGCCATGGTCTGCGATGCATGACCTTAAACTGCATCGTTATGGTCTGCGTTGCATGACCTTAAATTGCATCGCCATTGTCTATGCTGCAAGACCTTAAACCACATCGCCATGGTCTGCGCTACAAGACCTTGAACCGCATCACCATGGTCTGCACCGCATGACCTTAAACTGCATCGCTATGTCTGCACTGCATGACCTTAAACTGCATCGCCATGGTCTGCGCTGCATGACCTTAAACTGCATCATCATGGTCCGCGCTGCATGAACTTAAACTACATAGCCATAGTCCTTGTCTCACTACTCAAAATTGTATCACCACAGTCCAAACTATACGACCTTAAACTATAGCGGAGGTCTAGTTGCACGACCTCAAACTGCAAAGTCCTTGTCACATGACTTTAAACTTATGACCATGGTCAAGCTGTGTTACCTTAAACCATAGTGCACGTTCTGACTGCATGATGTTAAAAGGCTTAGCACCACGGTCCAAACTATATGACCCTAAAATATGGCGGAGATCTAGTTACATGACCACAAACTGAATGGTCTTAGCAGTATGACTTTAAACTGCACAGTTATGGTCCGCGTGCCTAATGGTCCATATGCATAAGTCCAACTAGACCCCTAATGGAGTTAGATGCATGTAAGGGTCGTACTCATCCTATCATCTCCAGAGAGTTAGAGACATTCTTCCTTCAACCCACGAGGGGATCCGTGCCCTGACCTCTCAGAGTTCCATGCACACCGATATTCATTATCCCCATGGAGTCACACCGGCCCTCCTAATCCTAACTGAAGCCTTTCCCGTTGACTACCCCTCGTAAGGTCACTACGTTCATCTACATCTCTTTACATGTGGATATCCTTAACTATCTTTATCCCTAGGGAGTCAGATTGTTAGCCACGTACCTACCCCCCATACAACCCTACTACATGGCAACTCATACACAGTCCATGCTGCATGACCAAAAACTGAAGAGCCATGGTCCAAACTATATGACCATAAATTATAGCGGAGGTCTAGTCGTACGACCTTAAATTCCACGATCTCAGTTGCATGAATTTAAATTGTGTAACCATGGTCCAAGCAATATGACCTTAAACCATAGTGCATGTCGTGGCCGCATGACGTCAAACTGCTTTGCCGAAGTTCAGGAGGCACGACCTTAAAGACGTCCCATGTGCGCGCACACTCCCTTTTTGCGTACATCTTCATGCACGTCTTCCCTAACCAGCCTATTGATGTGCGCATACCCTCTTCTTCTTCTCTCTAGTGAGTCTACATATGTGCATAAACCCTTCACATGCATCACCACACACGTCTTCCTCAGCCGGCCCATTTGTGTGTGTGGGCCACCTACACCACTTTCATTACCTCCCCAGTGAGTCTACTTACGTGCACACCCCCTTTACATGCATCACGACACACGTCTTCCCTAGCTGGCCCATTTGTGTGGGAGGGCTATCGTCACCATCTCTCATCTCATTCTCCAAAGTCTTACCCATGCTCACCAAACGGCAAGACATCTCGTCGCCAGCTAATGGGTCATCACTTTTCACCTACCACCCAATCAAATCTCTACAGACAACTTCATGCCACCTTCCCAAGTGAGTCAAACTCACCCCCACACTCACTCTATGGCCGCTACAGACTGCAGCTCCTTATCGCTACGGTCCAACTGTATGACTCTAAAACTATAGTTCACGTTCTGGCCGCATGATGTTAAAAGGCTTCACATAGGTCTCGAAGGCACAACCTTAAAACACGCCTTCTCTCAAAAAAAAGGGCATGGTGTACACCTGAACAAGGGAACGCGATGAGTAAAAATGACGGATGGGCATGGTCACGAAACCATGAGTAAGAGAGTTCCGTGGAAAAATAAACCCAAGCATCCAGAAAAAATGGATGAAAAGGGTGGACATGACCACAAAGTCATGTGTAAAAGAGCTTGAAAATAATGGAAGTTGGTGAAAGCCGTCTCCACGACGCCACTTTCCCTATTCAAGTGAAAACCCATGAAAGGGCGCTTTGATCGACACGCTTTGATCGACAAAGCAGGTTCACGTACTTCTACAATCTTAGCCGACTCTTCAGCAATCCATAACTCATCAGGGAGTGAGAGCCCCTTAAGATCTCCCCAGTTTCAACAGCTCGCCAGGGAGTGAGAGCCTCAAAAGATTTCCCTAGTTCAACAACAACAGAAGTCCTTGAGGGTGAGGATGATGACAAAAAGATCCCTTTAGAAATGCGAAGGGCCATTACAAAGGCAAGAGACTAACATGGCTAGCGTTGCTACAGGATTCAGGGTACATCTCGCTAAAGCCCTCTAGCCAGCAGGGGACCAAACTTTCGAACGGGCCAGAAGCCCCTGAATAAACTCTGTTAGACGAGACCTACTGGGATACCCTGCACATCAAAGGCAAACCTAGTGTAGCAGCAGTGCCGACCAGAGGTTCGTACCATTTGGCCTAAAAAAAAAAGGTCTGGTTCTGTACAAGGAGGTCTTGACAAAGGCCTCATGCTCCAGAACCATAGAGAGTCCTTGAGGGTAAGGATGATGACGAAAAGAACTGTCCATAAATGCAAAGGGCCATTACGAAGGCAAGAGACTGACAAGGCTAGGGTTGGTGCAGGATTCAGGTTACCTCTCACCAAAGCCCTCTAGCTAATAGGGGACCAAACTTTTGGACAAGACAGAAGCCCCCAACTGGACTCCGCTAGATGGGACCTACAGGGATACCCTCTCATCAAAGGAAAACCTGGCGTAGTAACATAGCCAACCAGAAGTTTGTAGCATTTGGCCTTAAAAAAAAAGGCCTGGTTCTGTATGAGGAGGTCTTGACAAAGGCCTCATGCTCCAGAACCATAAAAAGCCCTTGAGGGTGAGGATGATGACGAAACGATCCCTCCAGAAATGCTAAGGGCCATTACGAAGGAAAGAGATTGACATGGCCAGGGTTGCCGCATGATTCAGGGTATGTCTTGCCAAAGCCCTCTAGCCAGCAAGGGACCAAACTTTCGGACGGGCCAAAAGCCCCCGACTGGACTTTGTTAGACGGAACCTACAGGGATACCTTGCACATCAAAGCCAAACCTGGGGTAGCAGCAATGCCGACAAGAGAATCACAGAGAGTCCTTGAGGGTGAGAATGATAACGAAAAGATCCCTCCAAAAATGATAAGGACCATCACGAAGGCAAGAGACTGACAAGGCTAGGGTTGCCACAGGATTCAAGGTACGTCTCGTCGAAGCCCTCTAGCCAGCAGGGGATCAGACTTTTTGATGGGCCAGAAGCCCCCAAATGGACTCCACTAGACAGGGCCTACAAGGATACCCTACACATCAAAGGCAAACCTGGTGTAGCATCAGGGCCGACAAAAGGTTCATAGCATTTGGCCTTAAAAAAGGCCTGGTTTTGTACGAGGAGGTCTTGACAAAGGCATCATGCTCTAGAACCACATATAGTCTCTTGAGGGTGCAAACTCTATAAATATCCCTCAAACTTCTCGAATGATTGCACTTCTTGATTCTTTTGAAGCACAACATTCGGTGGGCCATTCTTTTGGAAGGTATTTTCCATCAACCTGAGGCCCCCACTGAATAAAGACCTAACAAGTAGTGGAAATTTTGATAGTCTCATGATAGCCCCTAAACTAGTCAGGATCTTCATGAGATCTCTCAAAGGTCCCCTGTCAAGTCTAAGGTAGTGCAAATTGAGAAACAATTCCAACACAATCGGCCTCTAGCACCCTAAAAGGGACCCTTATAACTAGAGGTACATTTTTCTTCATCTCAAATTGTTGTGGACGACCACCATTAGATACAACACGGTTGAAAACCCTCAAGGGTGGAGTTTCAGGCCAAATGGACACCCCAAGAAGAAGTTATAGGTGAAAGAGCGAAACAAAGGGAGCCGCACGCTATTCTCGTGCGGCCACCCTACAACACTACACCATTAAAGGGAGAGTCATGACCATTGACTTTTGACACTCATATCTCGACCGTCCCACGTCAGATTGTGCTCAAATTTGGTGAGCATGTTCGTCTAGTCAAGACGAGCGATTCGGTATGTGCCACGTCCGTGATGATACCATAGCGTGAAGACAAGCTAGAGAGAAGTTGCTGATCTGTGAAGAAAGTGCAAGAAATTCTCCAGCATCGTGCCTCACTCGAGTGTCCAAATCACGCCACTCGAGAGCCCGATCGATGCAAGACCAATTCCATTGCATGCGTAACGTCTAGGGCCATCTCTGTCCAGAACGTCGTACATGATGAACGTTTAGATTCTGCACACAAAACCGACAAACAGACTACAAATTCCCATCGCCGAAATCCTTGATTACGGCCAAATTTCCAAACTTGCAAAATCTTCATTTGGCCACTAAATGGGAGTTTGGTGCCCTATGATCGTAGTGGCATGCTCAGTGTGATTCAACAAAGAAAACATAGAAAAACATTAAGGAACGAATACATTATTGATTCAAAGTTTCAAGATCTACTCAAAATTCAAGTCACTTGATCGTGCACCAAAAACACGATCCATGGCTCAAAGTTGGTATCAAATCGATCGCCATACCTAGCCCTACATGAAAACAATCATCTTACGATCCACTGGGCATTAGAACAACCCCGAATCAGCAATACAAGCACACGCAAGTCCTAAGGCAGCACAAGGATTGTTCTGGAGTTCCACGACTTGTTAGGAAGGAGCAAATCTATCATTTTGTACCTTATTTTCTTATTTATTTTTAATTAATTTAATCTTAAATTTCAACAATTAGGGTTAATTTTGATCATCCACTCATGTTTGGGGAACACTCCTATATATACGTACCGCCATTGTACACAGAAAAAAAGAGAGAAGGCAAACACATACACACACAAGAGAGAGTTTCACTTAATACAAGTTTCTCTTTCTTACAATTGTATTGCTATGCTTGAGAGAGAGGGTGAGGTGAGAGAGACTTTCAACCAGTACATCTAGGGTTGAGGTTAATCTTCTCTCTCTTCTTTTTTGTTTCTTCTTCTCTCTCCCTTCTCCCCTCTCTCCTCCCTCTTCTTCGTCTGACTCCCTCGTGAAGGTTGTGCATGGCAATGGCAGTGTCATGCATGCCTCTCCCTTGGTCTCACAGGTCGCGCATGCACGATGGAAGCACCATGTGCGAGTCTCCCTCCCCTCCTTCTCGTTTGTCGCTTTCTCTCAGTGAATTCTGTAGATGGTGCTGCCCATCACTGCCCACAGACGTAGCTTTGATGTCTCGATGAAGAACCTAGATGACGAAGTTTGTTGCTGCCTGAATGAGTCTCCCTCTGCCATGCATCTAATGTAGACGGCGATACCTAATGCCGCCTGCTAGAGGCCCTGGCAACACCATCACCATTTGTGAGATTCCTCTGTGCGTCTGGTGCCTATCATCATTTCCCCTGCGCCCCACGCCTATCGTCGTGTGACCTAGGAGAAGCCATCGTCATGTGCCTTGTCAGGAGCTAGGGTCATCCATAAGGGATGTGCCGCCTCCTTGCATTGCCCCACCGCGATGTCCATTAATGTACGGCTTTCCCCTTCTCTTCACCGTCTCGTTCTTTTCTCTCCACCTCTTTTTCTTCTCACTTGACTAAAGGTGGGCTTAGATTAGCACCGCCGTTTCGACCTTGGTTTCAAGTAGTATTGTCGTCATGCTAGTCCTTAAACCATGCTCGTCTTGCTACCACTCCGAGTCGGCAACTTTTGGCCGTCATGCTAGTCTCGCCCTTCTGTCAAGTTCTCTTCTCCTTTCTACCTTTCGTCTAACCTTGTACTTCATCTCCTTCTCCCACGAATGTGCATTGCCCTAAGACAAGGGTGGGTCCTTTTCGATGCACTTGTCCTACAAATTAACTATAGAACTGTTGTGCAAAAAAGTAGGAGGATTACAGATCAAGGGAGGCAATTCTAAACTAGCTCCAGCAGCTAGGGGACCTTCTTCGTGATCTAAGAGGGAGCTCATGTGAGCCAACCCGAGTAAGTCCCAAACCCACTAAAAATTCTTCTCTCATTGGTTGGTATACCTTCCCTTGCCTTCGTGTAAGGTTTCGAGAGAGCGATCTCAAGTCCCAAGTCCACTAGAGACTCGAGACACATGCCACCAAATCACCTAGATCTGAAGGGTGAGATCGGGGCACCTAATCACATGCGTCCAACCCTGGAGATGATGTAAAAAGCTGCCCAGATCAATCTGATGAGGGGAACGACATTAAAAGCCCCCCATCGTCTGACCCTTCTCTTGCTTCTTCTTCTACTTCTCATTCTTCCTTGTCTATGTCTGGACTTTGAGGCTCTCAATAGAGAATTTGTGGGATCAAACATAACTAACAGTCGTTAACGCCCTAGCGGCTTGAGCCAAAGCACACCCGCCTTCCTCAAAGAAGCACAAAAAGTTGAAGCCAAAGAAAACCCAGTGGCCCCTTGAGGCCGACTTTGTGCAAAGACTGAAAGAGTCAAGGGGGCAAATTTTCTGCTCTCAAGAAGCTTGCCACATGGTGCAAATCTTAGGAGCAACACCCAACACGGGGTAGATAAATCTTAGATCGGGGAGGACGTTGCAACCTCCACTGCAAAAGTTGAACACCTTGTAATTCTCTAGTCCGCCACTGCCCCCTAATCCAAAGACTAATATGTCTATCTTACAACTTCCTGGGCTCCTTCCCCAATTCATCAATGAAAGCACGGTCGATGAAGCTCCCAACCTGAAACAGGACTCACCGCATGTTTAAAGAGTCATTCCCAAATAAAACCTGAGCTTTCCTTGCGGTATGGAAGATAGCCCTTTGGATGGTAATCCTCATCAAGAAAGGCCATAGTTTATCTCCTGAGCCCTGGTGCTTGACATAAATGTCAGGGAAATAGGCCCCTAGCCACCCGTACACATAATGCACGGGGAAGGGAGTTTTAAAATCCTCGGGAAATGCCTCTCCTCCTACAATGTCATTCCCTCCCTCATTGCCCTTGTAGGCCTTTCCACAGGAGATGGTCCCCAAGCCATGGTATATGTTGCACAAGACTAGCTGAGTAATGGCATACTCGTGCCCTATGGCCATGCCACAGGGCACATACAATATGCCTGGACGAATGTCGTCCGCCCACCTAGGGAGTACGAACTTGCACAAAAATAAGGCAAGATACGTGGCTAAGAAGACACAGTCATCGCTGGCCGTGGACTGAGTCACGGGAGGCATCCCCTTCACAACTGCCTTCCCTTTTCCCTTCGGAGTACCCTAACCACCTTCGGGATAATCCCCACAAAAGAATTTCACCCATTTCGTGAAGGTGACCTAACCATTGCTTTACTAGGCGGCAATCAATTGGTAAGCCTCAAATATCTTTTGGAGACTGACAGGCGGCTCTTCTTCCCCCAAGTTACCACCGAAGATGACCGAGTTTGGGGGCACGAACTCGTCGTACATTCCCTTGGTCATAGGAAGGCCCCCAATAAAATAAAAATCTAGCAAAGAGTTCCTGCTTCCCCATGCCCAAGAAGCCAGGTATTGCTAACGTGGCTCCATGTCTCTAATAATACCTTTATAGTATTGGGCTTCCCGAACACTGGAACGCTGCTAATAGTGAAGCACGTTCAAGGGTTTTCTATACGACCCCAACCCCTTGGCATTCCAAGAAGAGTATCCCTTCAAGTATTGGTGCTCCCCCTGAATTTAGAGGCCTTTTGCCGACCACATTAGTAGCCCCTTGGCCTGTACCATTCATTTCCCTAAGGTAGGCAAGTTCTCACCAGAAGCTATGTTCCTATGCATGCAATGAAGAACTACCATCCCTTATTCAATACTGACGTTGCCATCATTACCCTTGAATACTTCAAAATGAACAGGGTCAGTAATGAAAGTAACACTGAGAGGCCAGTCTGGTTCGCATACTGGCTTCATTAGCCAAATGGTCTTCCTCGTTGATAAAGCCTCACCGGTAAACTTATAGTACCGACCTCTCATCCTCTCGGGAGACTTTTCACAACAGAAATTCGGTAAGAAGAACCATCCATTATAAAGCGCTTAGTGGTTTACACCCAAAAATTTGCTAAGGCACTAGATCAGCGCCAGCTGAGTTTGCCAACACTTGGCGCCAATTATGCATCTTAAATTCCTAGCACCGGCTGTGCCAGCTAATCCTTAGCGCCGGTTGTCTCCATTAAACCTTCGCGCTAGCTGTGTCTACAAACCCTAACCGTCAGTTGAATCTATCAAAGCTTAGCATCGGTTGAGTTTGTCAACACTTAGTGCCAGTTGAGGTTGTCAATGCCCAACGCCAATTACGTTTGCCAACGTCTAGGGCTGGCTGTATTCAGTTCTCTCACATGTGCCACGGATTCTACACGTGTCACCTCGAGCTCTGTTATGCCAGCTGACAACCATTGTCATGTCCTTCAATGCTGTCTAACACACGAGCGAGTGCCAACTGTCACCACGTCTCGCTGCTGTGCCTGACACATGAATGACGTAACCGTACACACTGCTTGCGATAGTCTACCTTCAGTAATCGTTCATTTCCCTGGACCCTTCGGTTTCCACCGAAAAACCTTTGCAACTTTCCCTAAGTTGTCAAGAAACCACTTATGTCCATCGGAAAACTCCCAAACCACATGGAAAGCACATTGATGCACTTCCTGCCTCTCTAATGCAAAAAATCACGAATAGAGCTCTCCTATTTCCTGAAAAACAGCCTGCAGAACTCTCTTTTCTTTCTCCTTTTCTTGTAAACTTCACCATATCCCTGGCAGAGCTCTTGCTTCCCAAAACCTTCCCTGTTAGACCCTCACTGGAATGCCACTGTCTGTCAAAAAACCTTCCCTGCAAAACTTTTGCTGGAAACGTTTACTGCTTGCTGGAACTTCTACCGAGTACCTTCTGCTCACTACTAAAGAAATTTTTTGTTTAAGTTTGTTTACCTTTGGTGAAAAGTGAAGAAAATGGGATTTTATCCCCTATAGCCAACGCTACCCTCAAATGCCCGTCACAAACTAGGAATTTCAGTCGCGTCTAAGGAAAGTCAAGCGACGATGAGCCGGGTCGGACTTTGACCCAAGGCACCAGGCAACTCTCTTCGCCGCCTAAAAAATTCCAATGAACAAGCTGGACTGGGTCGGGCGTCGACCCGAGGTTCGAGGCAACTCTCATTGCCACCCGAAACCTAACGCCAGCTGTGCCGTCGAAGCTACCTAGCACGGGATGTATTTCACCAACCACAGCATCGACTGTCACCAAGCGATAGCACAGCCCCTGCTGTGTGTCTAGCAACTTAGCATTGACTGTGTTCAAGCAATAGCATGGGCCGTCCTCAGCGTCGACTGTGTTTCTAACAATCCAGTGCTGGCTGACTGGTTATGAAGTAGTGTTGGCCATTTTCAGTGCCGATTACGAAGACTCATCACCTACTGAGCACTCTCAAGAAATAAGGGTTGCTGCACCTGACGCCGGCTCTATTTCAAGCTGCCTATTATCGCCTACTCTAGGCCGAAGCTTTGTATGTCCTATCCCTATCCTCAGTAGAGTTAAACCTAGGCCGTTGCACCCAAACCGTGATCTATCATCCCCAATGGATTCAGAAGCAGGCCACTGTCCCTCATCCCCATAGGAGTCACGCCCATACTATAGCTCATTATGCCCAGCAGAGTTAGGGTCACTCTTACCTCTTCAATTGCCAGTGGATTTGTTTCACACCAAGCTATCTTATCCCTAGGGAGTTGGCTTACCCATCATAAGTCAATTCTCCATAGAGTATCATCTTTCACCCCAAGGAGTCATGCTTGGCCCTTTAATCCCCAGTGAAGTCCGTTTCTGTTCGCCATCCCTCATTGGGCAACCATCTCCATCTGAGCCCTCTGCTTGTGTATGGCCCGAATCATTTACCCCTAGAGAGTTGGATTGCCATCCACAGACCTATTCCCCATGGAGCTCAACCTACTTGGCGACCCACACAATGGTCTAGATGCACTAAACTCCATGGTCCAAACTATATGACCTTAAATTGTAGCGATGGTCTAGATGCATGACCCTAAACACCATGGTCCAAATTATATGACCTTAAACTGTAGCTATGGTCTAGTTGCATGACCTTAAACTGCATGGTCCTAGTTGCATGAATTTAAACTGCATAACTGTGATCCAAATTATATGACCACAAACTCTAAATGGTCTAGATGCATGACCCTAAACTCCATGGTCCATACTATATGACCTTAAACTGTAGCGATGGTCTAGTTGGGCGACCTTAAACTGTATGGTCTTAGCTGCATGACTCTGAACTACATAACCGTGGTCCAAACTATATGACCTTAAACCATAGTGATGGTCTAGATGCACGACCCTAAACTTCATGGTCCAAACTATATGACATTAAACTGTAGTGATGGTCTAGATGCATGACTTTAAACTCCATGATCCAAACTATATGACCTTAAACTGTAGCGATGGTCTAGATGCACAACCCTAAACTCCATGGTCCACACTATATGACCTTAAACTATAGCGATGGTCTAGATGCACGACGCTAAACTCCATGGTCCAAATTATATGACCTTAAACTGTAGTGATGGTCTAGCTGCACGACCTTAAACTTCATGGTCCTAGTTGCATGACTCTAAACTGCACAACCATGGTCCAAACTATATGACCTTAAACTGTAGCGATGGTTTAGATGCATGACCTTAAACTCCATGGTCCAAACTATATGACCCTAAACTGTAGCGATGGTCTAGTTGCATGACCTTAAACTGCATGTTCCTAGTTGCATGACTCTAAACTGCATAACCGTGGTCCAAACTATATGACCTTAAACTATAACGATGGTCTAGATGCATGACCCTAAACTGTACGGTTCTAGTTGTATGACTTTAAACTGCATAACCTTGGTTCGAGCTACACAACTTTAAACTGTAGTACACGTCCTAGTCGCATGATGTTAAAAGGCTTAGCACCATGGTCCAACTATATGACTTAAACTATAGTGGAGATCTAGTTGCACGGCCTTAAACTTCATGGTCCTAGTTGTATGACTTTAAACTACATAACCATAGTGCATGTCCTAGTCGCATGATGTTAAACTGTTTTGCATAGGTCACAGAGGCATGACCTTAAAACTCGCCCCCACATACGTGCACACACCTTTTACGTGCATCCTCAAGCACATCTTCCCTAATTGATCTGACCATGTGCTCGCACCACCTTTACGATCTCCCCAGTGAGTTTTTTCCTATCACCATTCTACATCATTCCCCAGTGAGTCTCGCCCGCACTCAGAAAACGGTGAATCATCCCGCCACCTATTCTCATTGTAAGAAAGTGGGTCACCATTTTTCACTCACCTTTCATACATCATTCATCTTTCATAGGTATTGAGTCAAACCACCACCATACTCACTCTGCGACCTTCATAGATTGCCATCCATCCCCATCACGGCCTAGTTGTATGACCTTTAAACTGTAGTACACGTCCTAACCGCATGACATTAAAAGGCATCACATAGGTCCTGGGGGCATGACCTTAAACATGCCTTCACAAAAAATGATGAAATAATGGGATTGGTATATACCTTGATAAGGGAACGCCATGAGTAAAAATGACAGATGGGCATGGTCACGAAACCATGAGAAAGAGAGTTCTATGAATAAAAACTGGGCACAATGAAAACCCGAAAGAGCATCGTGAGTAAAAATGGAAGAATAATGGTGGACATGGTTGAAAGATCATGAGTAAAAGAGCCCTAAATAAAAGGAAGTTGGTGAAAACCGTCTCTACGGCACTGCTTCCCAAGTTCAAGTGAAAATCCACAAAGGATGATTGGACAAATAAACAGGTTGATGCAGCACTCGTCTCAATAGGCGGCTTCAGCTCTCACTCAAAAAGAAAAAACTCTCGGGTAACACATACCAGGCCTAAAAAATATGAGCTTCAACGAAAAGATTCTAACATCCTGAGTCCATTCACCAAAAGGACTCAATGGACAGAAGATTTTCCAAGGCAAGACAAGTCTCATAACAAAGAACATCATTCTCACAAGGTCACCAACATACTTCCAAGATGTTGAAGATGCCCTAAGAAGGCTAAGTCAACGATGACTTTGGACCTGCTATGTGTAACGAACTGCAAAGCAGTGGTGGATGTACGCAAAGTGGTTATCTCGCTAAACTGAGGTATCCTACTTGTCAAGGAATAACTGGTCAATCATGACTTTGGAGGAGCAATCAGATGATTGTCGTAGCTGCAAAGCAGTGGGTAGGGGTAGTTGTACCCAAAGTGGTTATCTCGATAAACTGAGGTACCCTACTCGCCAAGGAATGACTGATGCACGAAGCAAACAATGCCGACGCAAGGCCCTTTAGCATACCATTCACGTAATCCTCAAAATGTGGCTCAACACCAGAGGATATACACAAACCCAGGCCAAATGGGAACAATGCCCTTCATCATGACACTCAATTGTCAGACGGGCCTGATGCTGACTGACAAGGTTCGTAAAAAATCATCTGCTTTAAAAGCACAAACAGTCTGCACGAGGGTGAGGACATTGACAAGATCCCTCAAAAAAGTCTCTTCCCCCCGTAAAGTCTCCATGGACGGACCCACAAACAATGCATCCCTACATTTGAGCATCTCAGTTGCACCATTACGTGAATGTCCTCGGCATTCATGTGGTCCAGTGGCTAGGAAGAAAAAAGTAATATATCGGAAGGAAATTTTACGAACGTTGTCCTTCTTGCTTCTCTCAAAGCATAACATTCAGCGGGGCAAGCTATTTGAACGAATTTTTCGACACCTTGGTCCCTGATGCAAAATAAAGAAGGAAGTAGGTCAATAAAGCCTATATAATAAGTGAAAATTCAACAGTCCCAAAATATCTCCAAAATTGATCAATATCTTCATCAACACTTCAAAAGACCACTTGCCAAGTTTCATCACGATCAGACATGTTTAAGGTGGTTACACAAAGAAATAATTTCGATAAAATCAGTCTCTAGCACCCTGAAACGGACCCCATAACTAGAGCTCTATTTTTGTTCTGTCAAACAGCCATGGGACCACCGCCATTAGATCTGGTACGGTCAAAACCCCTACGGGTCAAGTTTTGGCTTAATCGGGCACTCCAGGACAAAGTTATGGGTAAAATACTTAAATGGGGTGGGCCGCACACTATTCCCATGTGGCCACCCTGCACCAAAACCCTATTAAAGGTGGTTGTTTTCACAATCACAATCAGTCACTTTCGGGGCCTATATCTCACTCATTCCAAGTTAGATCACTCCCATATTTGGTGAGCGTGTTCGTCTCGTCAAGACAAGCGATTCGATATGAGGTATGCTCTGTAATGATCCTCGAGCAGGGAGAAAAACTAGAAATAAGTTGCTAATCCGTAAAGATAGTTGCAGAAAATTCAGCAGCACGACGTCTCGCTCAAGCGGCCAAATCACGACCCTTACAACACCCGATAGGCACGAAACAAATTGCATTATGTGTGTGAGGTCCCTGGCTATCTATGGTCCAAACCTCACGTATGTTGAACGGTTGGATTTCACACATGAAGGCGTTGAATCTGTTGTAAATTTCGGCTACCGAATTTCAAGATTTTGACAAAAACTCAAGACCACAAAATCTTCATCCGGACATGAAATCAAGCTGTGTTTGTTGCAACGTGATCGTGACGGCATGCTCAGTGTGATTCAGCAAATAAACTAAAGAAAAACATCGAGGGAACGAGCACACAATTGATCTAAAGTTTTCAAGATTCATCCAAAATTCAAGTCTCATGATCATGGCTCAAAAAGATGATTCATAGCTTGAAGTTGCTATCAAAACGATGGCCATGCTAAGCCCTACCAGAAAATAATAGTCTTTCGATCAAACGGGTATTAGAATAACTCCGGGTAGTCATGGAAGATCACGCAAGTTCTCGAGCAGCAGTAGGGACTGTTTTGAAATTCTACACATTGTGTTAAGCAGGGGTAAAACAGTCCTTTTGCACCCATTTTTAGAATTTATTTTTTTAAAATTCAATTGTAAATATCTTCAATTGTCGATAGTTTTTTAGCGTACACCAATGTTTTAGCCCAATTTATATAAACATGCAAGCCTTCATTGTAAAGCACCCCTTAGGTTCATTCTTCAATATTGAGTAAAGACTTAAATTTTTGCTTGAGTTCATGGGTACGTCTTGGAGAGAGAGAGAGAGGAGAGAGAAAAAAGGGCCTTCTCTCTCCTCCTCTCTTTCTCTCTCCTCCATTATTTCTCTCTCCTCTTCTCTTTCTCTCTCTTTTTCTCATATCTATTGCTCTTTCTCTCTCTTCATCTCGTCTCTATCTCGCCCTTTTTCTCATCTTTATCCCTCTTTGTCTCTCTCTTCTTCTCATCTCTATCTCTCTTTCTCTCTCTTCTTCTCATCTATATCTCTCTTTCTCTTTCTTCTTCTCATCTCTATCTCTCTTTCTCTCTCTTTTTCTCATCTCTATCTCTCTTTCTTTGTTTTGCTCATCTTTATCTCTCTTCTTCCCATCCATATCTCTCTTTCTCTCTCTTCTTCACATCTCTATCTCTCTGTCTCCCCCTTTTGCTCGCATCTTCTCTCTCTTCTTCTTAACTACATCTCTCTCTTCTTTGTCTAATACAGTCAGTGAAGTCTAGCGCCAACTGTTTTTTTTCTCTCTTCGTCTAACACAATCAATGAAGCCTAGCACCAAGTATATCTTCTCTCTCTTCTCTATCTAATACGGACAGCAAAGCCTAGTGCATTTGTTCTCTCTTTGTCTAATACAGTCAGTGAAGCCTAGTGCCGACTTCATCTTCTCTCCCTTCTCTGTCTAACACAATCGGTGAAGCCTAGCGTCAACTGCATCTTCTCTCCATTCTCTGTCTGACACAATTAGTGAAGTCTAGTGTCGACTGCATCTTCTCTCTCTTCTCTGTCCAATACAGTCGGTACAGCCTAGCGTCGACTGCATCTTTTCTCTCTTTGTCTAACATAGTCGGTAAAGCACAGTGTCGACTGTATCTTCTCTCTCTTCTTTATCTAATACAACCGATGAAGCCTATCATTGACTGCATCTTTTCTCTCTTAGTCTAACACAGTCGATAAAACCTAGCGTCGACTGTATCTTCTCTCTCTTCTCTATCTAATATAGTCAGCAAAGCCTAGTGTCTATTGCATGTTTTCTTTTTTCATCTAATACAGTCAGTGAAGCTTAGTGCCGACTGCATCGTCTCTCTCCTCTTTTCTTAAACACAACCGACAAAGCCTTACGCTGACTGTGTTCATCTCTCTCTTCGTTTTTCAACACAATCAATGATGCCCAACGTTGACTGCTGATGAAGCTTAGCACCTATTGTGTTCGTCTCTCTCTTCTCCTTCCAACCCAGCCGACGATGCCTAGCACTGATTGTCCCTTTCCTTCTCTTCCTCTTCAAACCCAACTGGTGATGCCTAACGCCGACTGTGTCTCTCAAATTCTTCTCATTCATTCTCTCTTCTCTCACACTCTTCTCCTTCTTTCTTTCTCTTCTCTTCTCTTTCTTATTATCTTACTTCTTAATCTCTCTTTATGATTTTTATTTCTGTTATCCTTTCGTTTGATCATGATTGATGGAGATTAGCCTCTTTTGATAGTCTTATCGTCTAGCCATAATGTTGTTGTGCTAGAATTACTGTGCCAGCTTCATTGTCATGACAGATTAACCATCGTACCTAACTAGTCAGTATCGGTGTTGACATCTAGTAGTAATTCTGTGAGCCACTCTGAGTTACTGAGCTCATTTTACTACCATGTCAGGCCAACTATTCACCAGCTTAGTCACTGTGCTGATCTCTTCTCTCCCCCATCCTTCTTCTCTTATTCTTTTGAATGTGCATGCTTGTGTCCATTCACTATAGAGGAAAGGGGTGTGGTCCGTCGACCCACCTATCTTATAATATTTTCCATATGTGTGTGATTGTAAAAAACAGGAGAATACAAGCCAAGGGAAGTGATTCTGAACCAGTTTTTACTTGGGGGCTTTCTTCGTGATCTAAGAGGGCGACCATAAGAGCCAGCCCGAGTAAGTCCGGAACCCACCTTAAATTTCTCTCTCACCGATTGGTAATACCTGCCCTCATTCTCGAACAAGGTTCTCTCTCTTTTGAATGAGCACACCTGTGTGCATTCGCTCAAAGACAAGGTGGGGCCCCTTAGCCCACTTGTCTTCTAAATTAACCATGTGTGTGTGATCGCAAAACAGGAGAGTGCAGGTCAAAAGGGGCGATTTCAAACCAGTTGAAGGACTTGGGGCTTTTCGTCATGATCTAAGAGGTCGTCCATGCGAGCTAGCCCGAGTGAGTCATGAACCTAGGTGAGGTGTGTCCCGCCTCACATTAAATTCCTCTCTCATCAGTTGGTATACCTTCCCTTGTTCCTTAGCAAGGTTCCCGAGAGAGTAGTCGCAAGTCCAGGATTCTTTTTGAAATCCGAGATACATGCCACCAGATCATCTAGATCAGGTGGGCAAGATCGAGGAACCTAACCACTTAATTTAGAAGAGAAAAGAAGAAGTGGATGAAGAGTAAATCAGTGAAGAGTCGACCAAAAGAAAATCAGGCAGCCTCCCGGCATAACCTCTCCTAAGAGGGATTACCAGAGACGAGGAAAAGTACCTCGAACAAAGCCTTGGTACCCAAAGGGTTTAGAAAGTGGAGTTACAGGACTGAGCATATAACTATGTCACTAAACTAAAGATCCCCCTAAAAGTGATCAAGTGAGAGAAGAAAGTGAAAGAAAAAGCGATGAAAGTCTCTTACAACTGACTGGAGTGACGGAGTGTAAGAGAATCAGTGTTTCTTATGACCCGACTTCACTGTACAAGCTGATGGTTAGAGTAGCAACGAGAATTAGTACCCTAGGGCACTATCTCAGGACGACCCCGAGTCGAGTGCTCAAGAAGTGAAGGAAGCAACAAGAAATGAGAGAGCTAAAAGAATGATGAAATAAAAATAAAGTAAAGTGAATTAGAAGTTAAGATATGATTTAGAGAGAGAAGTGAGCATTTAAAGTGAGAGAAAATGAGATGAATGGGGGTCAAGGAATGATGGACCCACTTGTGGTGTGCATTTAAACTCATAAGGACCGGATAGAGTTTATAGGTGAGAGAGGTGCAGATAGATTTTATAGATGAGAGAGGGGATGATTAAGGTATAGAAGGGATAGGGCATATAGGGTGAGTAGAGTGGATAGGGCGAATACGGGTGAGAGAGATGAGGGTGCGATAAGAGAGGAAGAGAGTGGGAGAGGGCCAGACCCGCCTATGATGCAGGTCCATGTCCTAAGTGAGAGGGAGAGAGGAGAGAAGAGAGGGAAGGGAGTATCGGGTCCACTCAAAGTGCGAGTCCAGCTCTGGACGATAGAGAGAGAGAGAGAGAGAGGGAGAAGGGGAGGGCTCAGACCCACCCTACGTCCGAGCAAGGAGAGAGAGAAAGAAAGGAGAGAAGGAAGAGAGAGAAAGAAAGGAGAGAAGGAAGAGAGAGAAATAGAGAAAGAAGGGATAGAAGAAAGAAGAAGAGAGAGAAAGGGATAAAAGAAGAGAGAGAAAGAGAGAAAGGAGGGAAGACAGAGGAGAGAGTGGACCTAGAACAAGCTTAAGCCTAGGTGAATCTTTGTCGATCCATTTGTATGCACATGAGAGAGAGAGTTTTAGACTTGGTGGATCAAGACTAGGGTCTAGGGATCTAGGAACCCAGTTTAGATGGGTTGGGTTACGGTATGGTGTATAAGAATTAAGGTGTATAGGATAGGCTAAGGTGTATGACGCACTATGGTGTGTGGTGTACAGTAGGGTGTATGCTAACTAAGGTAGGGTGTAGGGAGTATGGAATAGGATTGGAAGCTTGGGGTTCTAAGGTGTATGGAAGTTAGGAGTTCTGGGAAGTATGGGATTGGGAGTTGGGAAATGCTAAGGGAGTTGGAACTTTGGGGTTCTAGGGATTGTAGGTTATTAGGGGTATTTTTTCTCGTTAGGAAATGTTTCTTTATCCTCTTATCATGAGTCTTGAACTTGAAAGCATAAGTAAAAGAACAAGCAAGAATTAAGAATTCAATAATTTCACTCTAAATGTTCAAATGTCCAAAAGTCTCTATTACAAATGACTTGGGTTTCTTATATAGAGCAACCACAAAACAAGGGTGGAATGCTCAAAAACACCCAAAATTTTTAAAAAATACACATTTTATGAATTAAAAGACTAATCTTGTTTTTGGACCAAACGACCAAAATACCCCTAGGCATGTTTCAACAAATGAGAAAACCATCCCTCCATGAGGGGCCTCTTACCACTAGTAGACCTCGAGAGCTTTTTTCAGATGCTGATGATGGTTATGAGGGTGATCAATAGTTGTAGAATCAATGCTTGAATTATTGCATACATTTCTATACCCATTGATCATCTTGAAATGGATTTTTAAGGAAGAACCCAAAATCCGGCTAAGTCCATAAACTTTGTGATTCTTCGATCACCAATCTGGGATGATCTATGATATTTAAGCCTTCATATTGATCACAAATTGAAGAGGATACTATCACGATCATTTTGCAATAAATTTCATCAATTTTGATCCCTGTTTGTGCATGTTTTAATTTTGGGAAGTCGCCAAAAATGGGATTCTGATGACTAGAAAAGTATGTCATTTTTTACCTTAAAATTCATTTCATCCAACCTCTGATCATTCACAAAAACTATTTCAAACTATAGCTCTTCGAAGCACGGTCACTACAAACTCATACATGTGACGATCTGACATCGGAATCTTGAGTTATAGCCACTCAAAGAATTGGATGTTCTTCTTTATAAATATAAATTTTTATGTTTCGATCCCATCTTTTCTCTAGAAGTTCTCTCGTTTCGGGTCACACCATGACGCATGCCATATGTCAAAATGAGCGGATCATCGAGATCTAGCTTCTGTCTGAATTTGAGCTTAATTGGACTCAAAATGCGCAAGTTATGAGCATTTGAAAATCATCTTGAAATGAGAAAGCACAGTTTCCATTTATGGAAATTGGTTCACCGAGGCTACACCGCAATAGTGTAAAACTCACCCTTTTATGGTAGGTTGAGCCCATAATGGTCCTGGAGGGTCCGATTGAGCCAAAGTTGGTACGTAAGGGATTTTTTACATTTCGGATCCAATGGAGGTGGTTTGACATTGTTTTGAAACCCATAAAATAGTTTTATAGTTATGGGGTCCATTTTCAGCATAATAGGAATTGGATTTGAAAACCAAGTTTCATCCTGATCATATCAAAACTTGTTAGAACACGACGAACCTTAGGGTATCCGAAAATACCATCTCATGAAATTTGAGGCCATTCTAACACTTCTTCAAAGGTCACCCAATTTTATGCTTATTGCTACAGTGTTATTGTGGTCTGGCGGTCCAATGGACTACTACATAGTTATGCTCTATCTTGCATGATTTTAATCGGATCTCTCTCGTTCTTTTTACAAACTATTGTAGGTTGAATTTATTATTGATTATGTACCATATGAATTGTTTTTAAATGTGTATAAGCACCCCTAGAGATATATAAACCACTCGTGCACTCTTCTTTGAGACAAAATTAAGTCCTCAAAAGCCTCGATTGTGGGTCGGGCACAAGGGGTTTGAACCATGGCTTCTCTCATGATTGTTTGCATGTTAATTTGATATATTTACTATTATTGGGTAACTAATGAATGATAGAATTGAGTATATTATGTGAATATTGAGACTGCTCTTATAATCTTGTACTATGAGCTCCATGTTACATTTTATTATTCATGAGGATTGAGATCTCGTTGTATTATTATGATCAAGTATATGATGTGTATAAGCTAATGGGGCATATGACGAGGATGAAGATTGAAGAAGAGATCATTATGTAATTTTTATAGAATGATAAATTTGAGAGATGTGCATTTTATGCATTTGGACAATGTATTGAGCTAAATTGTATTTTGAGAAAGGGATATGTAAGGGACCTATTAGAATTATAATTTTATTTATTAAGGTAGGTATAAACCAAGTTTGAAGGCTGGAATTTATGTATTATGGTTTTGTATTTCCTTCATGTATTTAAAGCCTTATGTTTTAATAGAATGGAAAAATTTTATGAATTGGGCCCCTTGGTCTTATAACACCAACAACTTATTCTAAAATTCTATCTTTCTAGTGATATATCTCTCTCTCTTTCTTTCAATGATCTCTCTCTTTCTATCATTGCTTTCTCTTTTTCTCTCAACGCTCTACTTCTCGATCCACACACCAATTTAGGAACTTTTGATTTCATTTTCTCATGCTCTCTAAGTACTATCATGTTTCCCAAATAGGCGCATTCTAAATTCTATCTTTCCATTTATTAGTCTCTTTTTCTCAATGCTCTCCTTTATCCACGCACCAATTCTATCAAGAGCGAAAGAGAGTGAGGTTGTAATTATTTTGCCACCTTCCAAATTTTTGGCACATCTCCTAATCATGTCCCATATAAATTTAATCTTTTTTTAAAATATAATCTTCAACTTCCATATCTATTAAGTGAGAAAGAGAGGGAGCGAGAGCAAGAGAGAGTAGGAGAGTGATAAATATGAGGAAAGAGATTTAAGGAAAGATATATTTGATTTTGGGGGAGAGATTTCAGGAAAGAAAATAGGGAGACAAATATGGTGTTGGGAAGAGGGAGAGAGAAATATGGGTTGGGAAGAGGCAGAGAGAAACAAAGCAAGAGAATTATGGCCGTGAGAAGAAGAAAAGAGAGAATGGAGAAAGAAAGAGGGCAATTATAATTTATCATCATTGAAAAATAAACAACACCAAATTCAAACAAAGTAAAAGGAAAATAACATATTCCAATTATCCAAATTCATCGTATAGAGTGAGAGAAGAGAGAAACTTAAGAGGATGATAGAGAGAGTTCGTTGTATAGAGGGAGAGAAGAGAGAAATTATAGAGGATGATAGAGAGTTCCTTTGAGATGTCTGTTCCATTGCTCTAAATTTATCCGTATAGAGAGAGAGAGAGAGAGAAGAGAAAGCTTAAGAGGTGTTTACGATGAAAATCAAACAGATCTTTTGATGAAGATCACTCAGAGTTTGACACCTTAAACTTAAAAAAATAATGTGGTAGAGAAAGTGGGACAAATCGAATTCAGATATGAGGCCAGATCTACCAAAATACGAGCAGATCTACTCTCAAATCTGTGGTAAAGCCAGCATGATCCAAAACATTAAAACAAGAGTTCAAAGTAGCAAACTGACAAAAATTAATCAAAATAGTAACAAGAAGAAGAAAGAAAGGGTAAGAGAACAATACCAAATCGGGCCGGATGGCCTGGGACCCCTGAGCCTTCGAGGGGTTGCCCATATTGAAATCGGCATCCTCTTTACCTCTCTAATTCAGAAGTTGACCAGAAGATCTCTGATTTTAAAGGGTTGTTGTGCCCTAGAGATGACTAAGGATGGTCAAGGTTTTTTGACCTATCCTTTCATGGCTTAAGGTTTCTTAAGCTTTGGGTTAGGGTTTTTAGGTTAGGGTTTTACGCTTAACATTCTCTAAGCATAGGGGCTAGGGTTTCAATCTTCCTCTCCTCCTCCTCAATGGCTATGAAAAATAGGATTTATAAGGGCCATGGATCTGTTGAGAAGGGCATCTTTACATAACCAACAAATCTTCCAATCAAAGGTACCATTTTGGGGATACGGGTTTGGGCGACACCAGTAGTGTCGCTCAAGCGACACGCCTAGTGTCACCCAAACAAACATGGTAAAAACTACACAAAAAGAAATGAAATCGACCCACAAAATAAATTTCTAATTTGGGTTTGAACAGGACTGGGCGACACAAGTAGTCAGCTGGGTGGCACGACTCGTGTCACCCAGTCTAGGCTGGGCGACACACCTAGTGTCGCCCAAACCAAAGTGGTCCAAACTAAATATTTCCACTTCAGGTGTGTTCCTTAACCTCTTTTGAAGATCTCAAAGAAATTTTGGGTCAAAAATGATTTTTCTATTATTTTTAATGATTTATTTTATAAAACAGGGCGTTTACAAGACTCTGGATGAAAACAGGGTATCTACAGGGTTCTAGGGAGGCAAAATGGTTATGGGTCATAGGGTAGGTTGTGTGAGCTATAGATTTGGGTTTACTAGGATAATACGATCCTAAGAGTTCAGGAAACCACATAATTTTCCATATTTAAAATGGGGTATCTGCAGTTGCCCATCTTGGGCATTCCCTGTCCTTCGAGGGACAAGTGAGTGGCAAAGAAGTAGACACTTTGGTGTTCCCTGTCTTTCGAGGGGCAGATAAACGTCAAAGATAATGCAGACATTTTAAATTTCTTCCTGACATCATGTGGTCAGAGAGCACAGAAACTAATCCCTCCAAGTCATTGCGCTCACCAAGCTTAGTCACCTAGAGTACTTTCATCTTAGGGTTTTCGACGTGAGATGTCGATGAGTTACACAAGCTTGAAACTCGAGTTGGATTTTCTGGCCATGCCATTTAACTTCAGGGGTTTCACAGTTTGAAATTCTTTAACCTTGACATCTTCTTTGATTTATAAGGCTAAGGCCTTCTATAGGAAAGGCTTTCTATAGGAAGAGACTTGTCTGGCCGATTCTGAAGAGAGTGATGAGGCTGCAACACGGTAATCATGGCAATGCGGTAATCGCGGTAACACGGTAATCATATACGGGTGTCCAAGCTCCTTCATTTTTTAAAGTCTTTTTTTTAGAAATTTTGAAAACAAGGGGGAATTTAAAATAGAACCCAGAGCTTGGACAGGTCACGATTTTAACAAAGAAATTAAAGTTTTTGAAAACACAAGACATAGAGTGAGAATATTTAAAAAAAAAAAAGATATTTAGAAAAACAAGGTTGGTTAGCAGTTTTAACTCCTGCAGCCATAGAGCCCTCTAAGCAGTTTAACGTCATACAGGATGGACCATCAACCTGACCCTTTTTATGTCACACGGGGCTAGGCAGAATACACCTGACCCTTTTACGTCATACAGGGCTAGACGAAATACACCCGACCTTTTTACGTCGCGCGGGGCTAGACGTTACCTGTCTAGGCTCTTTTACGTCACACGAGTTTGACGTTGAATTGGATGCACCCGACCTTTGACATCATACGGGGCTAGACGAAATACACCCGACCCTTTTACATCATACGGGGCTAGACGAAATACACTCGACCATTTACGTCATATGGGGCTAGACGTTGAACTGGATACACCCAACCTTTAATGTCATATAAGGCTAGAAATTTTCTGAATACACCCAATCTTTTAGGTTATATGGGGCTAGAAGCGTTCTGAATACACCCGAACTTTTACGTCATACGAGGCTAGACTTTTTTTTATCTCGGCTCTTTTACGTTGCACAAGTTTGATGATTTTCCTGTCTCGACTCTTTTATGTTGCACGAGTTTGACATTTTCCTGTCTCGACTCTTTTACGTCGCACAAGTCTGACGTTTTCCTGTCTTGGATTTTGGTTGGCAGATTAGGCTCGTGCCACAAAGGAGTATTTTCCTTTTGAATTTTTTTTTTTTTTTAAATTGGTTGACAGTTTAGGCTCATGCTACCAAGGAGCGAGTTAGAATTTTGGAAATTAACTAAGATGTTTGAAAACAATCATTTTTTTGTTTGAAACAAAAATACATGATAAAACCAAACTTCTTCCCCATAGTTTCCAAAATTATCTGGGGCATTTTTGAGAAACATTTTTTGGGTGACACAAGTTCTGTCGCCCGGCCGGCTCTGGTGGTGCCACCCACACAATCTGGGCAACACGGCTGGTGTCGCCCATAAATAATATATATATATATTATTTTGGCTGGGAATGCCTCAGAAATTGAGCAGGGGATTTTTGCAAAGAAAAGTTTGGGTGACACCAATAGTGTTGCCCGGGCGACACTAGTGGTGTCGTTTAGACTGGTGTATGGATTTGGGCGACACCAGTAGCGTCGCCCCGACCATCGACCACCAAATTTTTAAATTATTGTTTTGGAAAGTCTTGGGGTTGGTTAAATCTGTTGGCATAAATGGACACCTGCATGAAAAGTTTTGGGCGAGATTTCCTATTTTCCATAAAATCCCCCTCCTTCTCATTCTCCTTTTATCCTTCAAGTAGTTCTTTCTTCTTCCCATCTTCATCTTCTTCCTTCTTTATCATCTTCCCTCTGATCTTACTGGTTTTCTTGTCCTCACTCTTAGGCTTTCATGGATCCTAGGAAGGACAATGTTATTTTCAAGGGCAAAGGGAAGGTTTCTGAGTGGGCTGATAATGGAGGAAAGGAGGAGGTTCTTCCTTTCTTTTATATGGTTAGGCACTTCCCTGAAGGTCTGCCCTCCCATATCTCTCAGGGCCTTTGATCGGGTGAAGTTCCTCGGCGTGTCAATGGCTTCCTTGTCATAGAGCCCTGGTTCAAGGATTGGTTTCTTTCCGCTCGGCAGTGGCCCGAGCTCATGGCCTTTTTGGCTTCAGTTTCGATGATAGGTATCTTGAACATGGCCTCTTGCCATGTGAACTTTTCGCTCCTCGAGGCTCTTGCTAAGAGGTTCAACTATCAAACAAACACCTTCTTCCTTCCTAAGGGAGGGACAATGCCAACTTTGAAGAAAATTGTAAGGGTTTCTGGCTTGAGCTACGCCGGAATTGCGTATCAACCTTCTATTACCACTGATGATCATTCCATCATGGGTGCGTGGAAGTTGGGGGACTTCCTACTCTTTACATGGTCAGTGGGTTGATATGGAGTTGCTGGTCCGGAATCGAGAGCAGTCTCAGGCCACCGAACAGATCTGTATTTTCCTTTTTGTGCTTTGGGATCCATTGTTTTTCTCGGCGGTCGTAAGACGGCTCATAGTTCTCTTATTCCTTTAGCCCGTTCCTTTTGGGAGAGGGTTACACCATTGTTCCAGCTGTGATGGCGGGCATTTACCGGGGTCTTCACGACCGGGTCAAGCGAGGAGACCGATTCATCGAGGTCAGTATCTTGATTTTGCAAGTATATTGTCAAATTCAATTTTATTTTATTTTTTCCCTTGGAACTCAGTTTTTCTTCTAGTTTTGGTCCCTGTATCCCATATTTTTGCCATCAAAAGTCACTGAAAAAGTCTCAGATTGATCCAGCAGGGTCTGAGTTGGGCGACACTGGTGGTGTCGCCCCAACAAGCGCACAAGTTGGGAGACACCAGGCATGTTGGCCAGGGCATTCTACCCCGGGCAGTTTGGGTGCTTTTGGAGTTCAATTTTTCTTCCTTTCTTCCCTCTAGAACCCAACTTTTATCATAAAAGTCCATTGGAACCAGCCCGAACTGATCCGGGAGTCTTTGGTGTGGGCGACATTGGTGGTGTCCCCCACACAAGCTAGTCGACACCAGTAGTGTCGCCCAAGTCATTCTGCCCTAAATGATTCTAGGGTTCTAGATTGTTATCTTATGACCTGTTGGGGTCCATTTGACTCCTATTTTCTATAGATTTGGGCCTATGACTCCTATTTTCTCTAGATTTGGGCCTATGACTCCTATTTTCTATAGATTTGGGCCTCGATCAACGACGAATATATCTACTCCTCTGGGACTGGCGTATGTCAATGAGTCGACCCGACCTCGAGATGTCAATTATTATCGATGGGTTTTGGAGGAGTTGTCATCCTTTGATTGGGTGATCAGGGGTCTTGAGAATGTGCCCATGTTTCTGCCTACTATGGGGTATTCATGTCTTAATTTGGTGGGGCAGTACTTCACAGAGGGGTATTTCCCTTAGAGGGTGCTTTGCCAATTTCATCATACTCAGAATTATGCTTTCCCAAGAGAGGCGATCAATCACTGCCCTATTTTTCCTCTTCGACGACACTCTTCCACCCTTCTGGTCAAGGTAGGCTTGTCGTGGATGGGGAAGAAGTCTTCTTCTAGTGAGGGGTTGGTCAAGCAAGGCAAGCCCACGACCACCTCCAACTACAATTCTTAGTGGAACCATGCTTCCCCTCTTCCATTGTACCCAAAGTTCTCGAGACTCCATGATGAACGTTTTGCCCCTGCTCGGGATCTCGTGTGTTCTCGAGAAAATGATGCCTCTTCTTCAAATAAGTGGGTTAAATCAGATGTTTCTGACATCAGTTTAGAAGATGTTGAAGTTGAGTTGGCTCGATGGGTAGCCTTCGTGGTGGAACTCAAGGAGAAGGATGTTGATCCGAAGTCGAAGACTAAATAGCCAAAATATTCTTTTTTTTATATATATTTTCTTGGCATGAATAAGTAGATCTTATGGCCACCATTATTTTTCAAAAGTTTTATTTTCATTGAAGTCTATTAGGACAGTACAAATTTCGATCTCGGGACCAGAGTAAGTGCATGTAATAAGCTCATTTTCAATGGATGAATAAAGTTGAAATTTAGAGACATCTAGAATTTTATTCCCCATTTTGATTGATCCCCTAGGATTGTGGAATCCCCTCTATATATTTTTTTCAAGTTTTTTTTTCTTTTTTTTTTTTTTTGCGGCCCCTAATATGGGGTATTTGATCATCTGTACGTGTGCAATTGATTTGTAAATACATGCACACATGTAAATACATATACAGATCTATACATATACACATGTAAATACATATACAGATGTAAATACATATACAGATCTATACATACATATATGTTTATATATATATATACATAAATGTATATATATATATAAATACATATACAGATCTATACATATACATATACACATACATATATATATATACATAAAGGTATCTATATAAGTACATGCATTTATATATATATATATGTACTTAAATATATATATATATAAATATATATATATATATAAATATATTTATACATATATATATATTTAAGTACTTATATATATGCATATATTTATGATATCATAAATTTACAAAGATAATTATATGTACATTTACTTACATATATGTATTTGTAATATAAATATATGTTAAGATATACATATTTACATATATGTAATTATATGTATATGACATCATATGAGTATGTATTTACATGACGTCATATATGTAAATATATTTACAAGTATTTACATGTAAATATATTTATATGTAAATATAATTACATGTAAATAAATATATTTATATATTTTTATATATGTAAAAATATTTTAACAAATTTAAATATATTTACATATAAATATATGTAAATGTACATGTAGGTAAATTTAAATGTAAATACGTGAATACATATACGTAAATTCATGTATTTACATGTAAACAAGTAAATATATGTATTTATGTATACACATAAATATATAGGTATTCACCTATATGTATATATGTATATATAGATATCTATATATGTGTATATATAAATTCATGTATTTAGGTGTATACATGTGTCTATATATGTGTATACAAGTATAAATACATATACATATACATGTATACATATATGTAAACACATATATATACACAGACATATATTCACATATATACACATATACACATATATAGGTATATATGTATATACATATGCATATGTATATATCTACATATGTCTATACACATTTGTATATATACACATATTTGTATATATGTGTATATACATGTGCTTACATAGATGCGTATTTGTATATATATATATATGTGTAAACACATGCATGTATAATTGTACGCATAAATATATATATATATATATATATATATATATATATATATATATATATATATATATATAAATATATATACACCTATTTCCAGATATTTACATGTAAATATATTTATATATGTATAAATATATTTTCATATGTAAAAATATGTAAATATATGTATTTACATGTATACATGTAAATATATATATTTAAGTATACACATAAATATATATGTATTCACATATATGTATATATATATGTAAATACACATAAATACATGTATTTACATGTATTTATGTGTATACATATAAATATACACATAAATATACACATACAAACATATACACATACATATACAGATATTTATATATATATCTGTATATGTGTACACAGATACACATATACAAATATGTATATATCTACATATATGTATATACACATATATAGAAATACACAAATATACAAATACATATGCACATACATGTGTATATGTGTATATACATATACATATGTATATTTTTACATATTTGTATCTATATACATATTTGTATATATGAGCATATACATGTGTATACATATAGGTGTATTTGTATATGTATTTGTGTATACACATATATGTTTGTGTATTTGTGTGTATACATGTATTTATATATATATATGTATATGTATATGTATATGTATATGTATATGTATATGTATATATATATATATATACATATATGTAGATGTATATTTGTATAAATATATACATGTGTGTATACATATATATGTATATATAATGTATATAAGCATATATATGTACATACATATATACGTATATATATGTATATATATGTACATACATATATTTATACATTTATATATGTATACATGTGTGTATCTCTGTTATATACATGTATGCATATGTACATGTGTATATACATATATGTGTATATGCACAAATATGTATATGTATAAACATATATGTCTGTAAAGTCTTGTACATATGTATAAACATATTCACATCTATATATACATATATGTATATATATATATATATATATACCTATACTTATACACATTTATATATATATGTATATATATAAATAAATACGCATACGTATATATATGTACATACATATATATACATATGTATATACACAAATATACAATTATACATATATAAAGCTACATATGCACATTTGTATGTGTATATACATATACATATGTATATATTTACATATGTGTATACACAAACATATATACTTGTTTACACATACATGTATACATATATCTATATATATATATATATATATATACATATATATATATGTATATAAATATATACATATACAAATACATATATATATATATACATACATACATACACATATATATAAATTTAAATACATATATGTATTTACATATTTACATGCTTTTACATATAAATTTACATACATGTATATTTACATATATTTATATGTAAATATATTCAAATATGTATAAATATATTTACATATGTAAATATATGTACTTACATGTGTACATGTAAATATATGTATTTATGTATATACATAAATGTGTACATATTCACATATAAATATATATGTATTCAGATAAATGTATATATGTGTATATGTATCTGTAAATACATATAAGTATATGTATTTACATGTATTTATGTGTATACATGTATATATAAATGTGTATACTGGTATAAATACATCTATATATACATGTACACACTTATGTATGCACATATATACACATACATATATATCAAAATATGTGTAGATGTGTACACATATTCACATATATACAGATATACACAAATGTATTTATTTACATATATGTATACACAGAAATATACAAATATACATTATATACAAATACAAATACACATATATGTGTATATCTGTATATACATGTACATATGTATTTATTTACATATATATATACACATTAGTATATTTATACATATTTGCGTATATGTGCATATACATTTGTATACATATATGTTTATTTGTATACGTATTTATGTATACACATATACACATATATGATGTATATACACACATGTATACGCATATATACATATACACATATACACAGTTATATTTATGTATATTTATGTACACATGTTTGTATATATATATGTATTTGTATATGTATATATATATATATATATATATATGTGTGTGTGTGTGTGTATGTTATGTATATATGTACATATATATGTATATATATATACATATATGTATATATACATATATTTATGTTGTCATATATATATATATATATATATACAATTCACCACTATAAACGAAACTTGACTCTATCTAGTAGGACAGCCTCTTCTTTTAATAGTACACTGCGTGTAAGAAATAGAGAAGAAGTAATTATAGACAACATAGAAAAATAGATCCAAAACTGAATTATTCCCAAAGTCCCAGCTTATGATCTTTATAGAAAAGGGACATTTAAGTTTAAAACTACTTTTTCTATTAGGACTATAGAACAAAGCATCTCTATCACCGATGAGCAGAATAGTTTCCAACTCCTTTCTAATGGCATGATACAAGATCATAAGAATAAAAATTACAAATATTTGCATATAAGACTTGATCAAATTGCTATAAAACCACTTACTAAACTAGGTTTACATAATTCTATTCTTCTTTGCCTATGGGATGAACGACATAATAAGTTTTTTTATTCCCTACTAGGAATAATAGAATCAAGTCTTTGCAATGGTGCAATATACTTTAATTGTTTTCTAAATTTTTTAGTAGCTTTGATTGATCCTAATCTCTTAAAAGTCCTTACCCTAAACTTAAAAACCCAAGGGTTTGATGTGGACTCAGGATCCTAGAATATTGCCTTAGTCTATAGATTATACTATAAAGTCATGAATACTTTATGCCTTAATGCACTTCAATTGGATACTAAGGGATAGACAGTGTTCGTTCAAACTAATATGGAAAAATCTAATACTGCTATACCTAGGTCTGTAGCTTTGTCTCAAATCAGGCTCCCTGAAAATTGGTCTCTGCACTGTGAAAATCAATAGTCTAGAACTCTTGTAAACAGAGAACCAGAGCAAATAATAGAATATCCTGATGGGGATGTTGAAATACAATTTAATTCGTCTAGATGAACTCGAATAAATATTTTTGATTATCCTTCCAGATGTTCTACTTCTTCTGCTCTGCAATCCGAACATGAGCGGAATCCTAGAAGGCCCATAGTAGAAGGACTTACTAGAATAAATAGTCAAGTCCAGCAACCAGTTTATAGAATTTATGAACCTAGTTCCCTTGATAGAGAACCAACACCTTCAGACTTAGATTTTAATATCCTTACCCTCCAAGCTGAAGAAAGGTTTAAAATAAATAAAGAATGGATAAAATAAGACTTCTTGTCTGATGAAAATAAGAGGATTCGAAGTTGGTATCTAGCGAAATTCTCCCAAGAATTACTTGATGCCCTGCATATAAAATTTAATAAATTTATATTAATACATAAAAGAAATGTCAAATTTTTTGGATGGTTAAGATGCATCTTAACAGAGAAAAATATTAAAATCCCAGAATTTGGTCTTAACATAGTCGAAAACCAATATCAAGCTTTTCATACTACGCAAGGGGAAGAACTGAAATCCATTCATCCCCCTGAAACAAGTATTCAAATAAAAGGAAAATCTGAAGATAAACCAGAAGCTAAGGCATCACCCTATAAAATTACCCCAAAAGAAACTGACCACCATACACATTAAATAGATGTTATTCCACACATAATCGAATAAAATAATTATACCAATCTTTGTTTACAAACTATTGGAAGATAGACAACTAGGATTGAAAATATGATAAATAAACTAGATCATATAAAATCTGAAGGTCTTGAAGGGAAACAAGCTTTGCTGTTTAAACCCCCTCCAGCCATTAATAAAGATCAGTTTAATCTTAAAGGTATAAAAAAGAAAGATAATAGTAAAGAATTAGTGGATGAACTCGTTAAAAGATTAGCTAAGCTAAATATTAAAGAAAAGGGGACAGCTTCTAAGAATAGTTTTGACAAAGGAGTTATGGTTCTTCAAGAAGAACCTTTCTCTAAAAAAGATCTAGATAAAATTAAACAAGATTTCAAAACAAAAAGTTTTGAAATAAATAAAATAGATTATAGAAGAAAATTTAGGCCTGTTTCTCAAACAAGAATGTATTATCCCAGGCCTACTCCTGTAGATCTCCAGTTTGAGGAAGATTTAATTATAAGTTCTATATCCTATTCTGGAAGATCTATAGTAAATTGGAATAGATGGAATGTCAGAAAATCAAATTCTTGATCTTATGAAACATATGACCATGTATGCAACTGCTTGTAAAATAAGCAGAAACCAAGATAAAGAAATAGCCGAAGGCATTATCTGGGGATTTACTGGATGGTTAAGAGGATAGTGGGACTTCCACATGGATGAAAATACAAAAAATGAAATATTAAGTGCCATTAAGCAATGGGCAGTTAAAAATGATTTTGGTCAAGATATAATAAATAATGAAAGTGATGTGGTTAATACTCTTATATATACCATTATTCTCCACTTTGTAGGGAGTACTACGTTGCTTGACGCTAGGTCTGAAGACCTACTCTCTGATTTGAGATGCCCAACATTATCCCATTACAATTGGTATAAAGATGTGTTTTTCTCTAGACTCCTTTCTAGATAAGATAGTAAATCTAATCATTGTAAAGAAAAATTTATTTCTGGTTTACCCCATCTTTTTGTCGAAAAGGTCAAGACGCGACTGAAAAATAAACATGCTGGAATTATTCCATCCTCTTTATATACTCTAGGGGAATTGTCTACAGAAAATTGTGCAGAAGGCCTTGCTCTCTGTATAGATCTAAAATTAAAAAGACAGCTAGAAAAACAAAGGATGACTAGAAGAAAAGAATTAGGAGATTTTTGTGAATAGTTTGGGTATAACACCCTACCTTCTTCCAAAGATCCTGGTAATAAAACGAATAAAAATAAAAAATATATGAATAGGACGGGACCCAATAAAACCTCTATCAAAGATAAGTTTTCTAAAAAAATTTCCTATAAAAATGCCCCTTTTAGAAATAAGGAAAAAGGAGAATTCCAGTTTGTTATAATTGTGGAAAAGTAGGACATTATAAAAATAAATGTAGAATTAAGAAAAAGATAAATTCCCTACAACTAGAAAATAATATTAAAGAATATATTACAAATTGATGAGGAATCTTCTGAAAGTTCTTTTGATATGGAAATGCTAATAGGAGAAATTAAAGATGAAGAATTAATTTTTAGCAGTTCCGACTCTGACTATAATAGTGATAATCCGGATACTACAGGCTTTTGTAATACCCTTTCTAAAGAAGAGAATCTAATTATAGACTTGATTGATAAAATAATGGACCCTGAAACAAAGCAAGAACCTTTAGTTCAATACATAAATATAGCTAAGACAAATAAAAGACCTTCTACTCGTCTCAAACGTAATAGAGAAGACTATAGTTTTGCTGATACTCCTAGAAGAGTAGAAAATAAAAAGGATTATAATAAGGAGCCTTCTCTTTCTGAACTAAAACATGAGATTAATGAAGTCCGCAATGAAGTAATAAGTTTAAAAAATAGAGTCCAGATTATAGAGTTAGTTTCAAAACCTTTAGAAGATAACCCTATTAATGACCCTACTGATGATGAAATAGAATCTAATGATATTATAAAACATTATAAAGAGCTGCTGCCCCCCAAGGCAGAAAATACCTTCCTAAGGTAATTGATGAACCAAAATCTTCTTATATGAACACGATACAAAATTGTAATTATATTAACCTTCTTGATAAAGTAGTTACTCAAAAATGGTTTACTATGATAAAAATAGTTGTCCAAAAGGAATATAGTTTTCAAACCACTACTCTAATAGATTCAGGAGTAGATTTAAATTGTATAAATGAAGGACTTGTCCTTACTAAATATTTTAGTAAGACAACACAAGTCTTCAATACAGCAGATGACAGTAAAATGATTATAAACTATAAACTTTCTAATGCTGCGGTCTGCAATAAAGGTAACTGCTTTGAATTCCCTTTTACTATGGTTAAAGGATTAAGCCAATCGGTAATCCTAGGAACTCCATTTTTAAATATGCTTTATCCAATAAAAATTGATAGTATTGGGATTGAAGCGGATATTGAAGGACATAGTGTAAAATTTAATTTCATTGAAAAACCCAAAACTCGAGAAATCAATAATATAAAAGAGAAATTCTCTAATAAAGAAAAATTCTTATATTACCTCAAGGAAGAAATAAAATATAAAACAATAGAAACCAAACTCTTGCTTCTCGAAAATAAGAAGACAATAGAAAGATTTAGAAATAATATTGAAAAAGAGACATGTGCTGAACTCCCAAATGCTTTTTGGAATAGACAAAAACATATTGTTGATCTACCCTATGAGGCTGATTTTCATGAGGATAAAATTCCCACTAAGGCTAGGCCTATTCAAATGAATCCTACACTTTTAGAGATTTGTAAAAAGGAAATTACTGAGTTACTTCAGAAAAAACTTATTAAGAAAAGCTCCTCTCCTTAAAGTTGTTCAACATTGTATGTTGAAAAGGCCTTTGAAATAGAGCGGGGTGCACCTAGATTGGTTATAAATTATAAGCTCCTCAATAAAGCCTTAAGATGGATAAGATATCCCATCCTTAATAAAAGAGATCTGTTGGATAGACTTATTAATGCTTGCATTTTCTCAAAATTCGATTTAAAGTCTGGATATTGGCAGATCCAAATTAATGAAAAGGATCGTTATAAAACTGCTTTTAATGTTCCCTGTGGGCAGTATGAGTGGAATGTTATGCCTTTTGGTAAAAAAAATGCCCCTTCTGAATTTTAAAATATTATATATGATATTTTTAATCCCTATACGAAATTCATTATTGTATATATTGATGACGTCCTAGTTTTCTCTGAAAATCTAGAACAACATTTTAAACACCTAAATATTTTTATTAAAGTAATTAAGATAGCTGGCTTAGTAGTTTATGCTAAAAAGATTAGCCTCTGCCAAACAAAAGTTAGATTTTTGGGACAACATTTTTCAAGGAAGAATAATCCCCATAGATACAGCTATTGATTTTTCTAATAAATTCCCTGATATAATCTAGGATAAAACTGAACTCCAAAGGTTTCTTGGTTGTCTCAATTATATCTCCGATTTCTATATAGACTTGACTATTGATGCTAACCATTATTCCAAAGGCTAAAAAAGAATCCTCCTGAATGGGTGGATATGCATACTTCAGCTGTTCGTAAAATAAAAATAAAGGCTGAAGAATTACCCTGCCTTACACTCTCCGATCCTACAGCTTTCAAAATTATTGAATGTGATACTTCAGAAAAAGGATTGGGAGGAATATTAAAACAACAAATTTCAAATAAAGAACAGTTGGTTCGTTTTACTTCTAAAGCTAGGAATCCTACCCAACAAAATTATTCTACAGTTAAAAAGGAAATCCTAGCCATTGTCCACTGTGTGACAAAATTTCAGAGTGACCTCCTCAATAAAAAATTCTTAACTTGTATCGACTGTAAAGCTGTAAAAGATATCCTTCACAAAGATGTAAAAAATCTCGTTTCAAAACAGATTTTTGCCCGATGGCAAGGTATTCTCTCCTCCTTTGAATTTGACATTGAACATATCAAAGGAAATACTAACTACCTTCTTGACTTTTTGACCTGAGAATTTTTACAGGGAGGACAGGAGGAATCCATCAAAAAGAAATATGGAGATAATCCCTGTTCCAAGTAAAACTTTGGCATCATCATCATCACCAATAACCCCAAAACAAATAATCAAAAAACAAGCTCAGGAAATAACGTTTCCTCCTGAACCAATGCCAATAGCCACAAATACACCAGGCGAATTTATAAAAACTTCTTTTATAACTGTTATCATAATAGAGGATGACCACAAGAATAAAGATCCCTGTGAAATAGCTGCAATATATTTAAAAAATCGTCTACATCCTAATAATGGAGAAAAGAATAGAATATGGTATGAAACCATTCTTCTTGAAACTGGAACAATAACCCTGGTCCATTTCTATAAAAAGAATACTAATAAGATTGCGTATTCACAATTCCAAATACGCAAAATAATTTCATATAAAGAATGAGGTGTTGAGCCCCTGAAACCTAAGAATATACAAGCTGAGGGTTTCAATAATAAATACTACTAATACTTTGAATATATTAAAGCATGGCATGAGGTGTTTGCTTTTCAAAATGATATGAATTCTCATACATGGTTTCTATAAATAAAAATACTAGTAAAAGGGGAATTCCCAAACTGATTTAAAAATTGGTTTCAATTATGGGGCTCGGAATGTACATACTACCACCCAATATACAAGCTTCTCAAAGAAGATTCATGGACTATAACAATAATAGCCCCAAAATAGATCGCCATATGTATACCAGATCCCTTGGATCATGAATTGGTCATACCATTTATTCGATGATTATACAAATAACTAGGAATACCTCCCAAAATTAGGAAAACAAATATAAATAAGATGGTGGGATGTTTATATGAACGACTCTAAAAATCATGATAAGATAAAGAAGAAAAAAGTATCAGTTTCACCTCCCATTACCGAAGTAAATATGACTGATTACTTAAATAAAATACGGCAACAATATCCTAATGCAACTAAAGAAAAACTCAAGAAGAAAAACTCAAGAAAAACTAATATATATATATATTTATATATATATATATACATATATTTATATGTTATTATAAATATATATGTTACTATATACATATTTACATATATTTACATATTTTTACACGTGTAAATTTATTTATACATATTTAAATATATTTACATATAAATATATATAAATATACATGCATGTAAATTTATATGTAAATACCTCTAAATATGTAAATACATATACGTACATACATATATGTAAATTTATATATTTAAATGTATAAATGTATTTATGTATACAAGTAAATATATATGTATTCACATACATATATATATGTGTATATGTATATGTACATATGTGTATATGTAAATACAAATAAATGTATGTATTTACATTTATGTATGTGTATACATGTGTATACAAGTATAAATACATATATATATATATATATATATATATACACACATATATATAGATATGTGTACATATGTACACATATATATATGTGTATATATGTACACATATCCACATCTATACAAATATACACATGTACATATATACATATATGTATATACACATATACCTACAAGTACATATATATACAAATACATAAACAGATTTATTTGCATGTGTTTATATACATACACATACATAGATACGTGTATACATATATGTAAACATATATGTGTATATATATATATATATATATACATATATGTATATATATATATATCTATATATATACATATATATATATATATATATATATATATATATATATATACATATCTGAATATATATATATATATATATATATATATACACATATATGCATATATATAAATACATATATGTATTTACATATAAATTTACTTAAATGTATATTTCCATATATTTATATGTATTTATATTAAAATATGTATAAATATATGTAAATATAAGTATTTACATGTATATATGTAAATATATGCATTTACGTATACACATATATATATATATGTATTCACATATATGTATATATGTGTATATGTATATGTTAATACACATCAATATATGCATTTACATGTATTTATATGTATGCATGTGTATATACATATGTATACATATAAAAAATACATATATTTATACATATCTATACCCATATACACACACATACACATACACACGCACACACACATATATTTATATACATACATATATATATGTATATATATATATGTGTGGGTTTGTGTGTGTGTGTGTGTATTTATATGTGTACACATATACACATATGTATATACAGGTATATACAAATTCACATATATAAAAAAACATACGCACATATGTGTATATGTGTATATACATGTACATATGTATATATTTACATATGTGTATACACATTAGTATATATGTATATATTAATGTATATGTTTATATACATGTGTATACATGTATGTGTATTTACATATGCATCTGTGTATACACATATGCACATATATGTATGTTTATGCACACATATGTATACACATATGTACATATACACATATATATTTATGTAGATATGTGTATACATGTTTGTATATATCTATCTATTTGTATATGTATATATATTTATATATATATATATACACATATATGTATACATGCATACATGTATGTGTATACATATTACATGTATGTGTATATGTATATACGTATGTATACACATTAGCAAATGCATATAAACATATGTATATATATATATATATACACATAAATGTATACACATAAATGTGTCTACATATATATATGTATAGATATATACATGTATACATATGTACATACTTATATGTCTATATATACATATACATATATATACATGTACATACACATATGTATGTGTATACGTATATACTCATCTATACATACATATATATGTATATATATATATATATACATTTTTGTATATATAAATGAACATATATATATATTATGTATATATATATATATATATATATATATATATATATATATATATATATATATATATATATATATATATGTATATATATATATATATATATATATATATATATATTTATATATGTTTGGGAAATGACGAAATTGGCCCACTATCTCATCTGAGCATACAAGCCCAACGTCTCAGATTGAATATGGGCTGTTGGACACATATGCTCATATGAGCTAGTGGGCTAATCCCATCTTTTCTCTATATGTATATTCATACACATATATTTATAAATATACATATATAAGTATATGTACATATATTTACATATATTTATTTGTAAATATTACATACGTATTTACATATATATAAATATATGTATATGACATCATATATGTATGTATTTACATGTATACATGTAAATATATATATATATATATATATGTGTGTGTGTGTGTGTGTGTGTGTGTGTGTGTATGTATATGTATATGTATATGTATACATATATGTATATATAAAATGCATATACATATATGTATATGTACATGTATACACATATATGTATGTATACATGTATATATGTATATACATATATGTATTGAGTATTAATTACTCCATATATATGCATATATATACATATGTGTATATATATATATATATATATATATATATATACATATATGTGTATATATATGTATATACTGTATATATATATACATATATGTATATACATGTATATAGAGTACTATGTGCTCATGACTACTCAAAACTCTATGTACTCATGAGTATTATGTTTTGAGTACATGAGTACTCTTTGTACTCATGAGTATTATGTTTTGAGTACATGAGTACTCTATGTACTCATGAATACGTAGATCACATAGATTACTCTATGTACTCATGAGTACATAGAGTTTTGAGTACATATGTACTCATGAGTACATAGAGTTTTGAGTACTCATGACTACATAGAGTTTTGAGTACTTAGTTTTATGTGTACATCTTACAATGTTCTCCTCGACTACCCTTGACTTCACGATCAGGGGGTGGTTCCTTCCACGCTCCACTAATGCTTCAACTACAGCCGAGATGGGAGACAACAAGGTCTATGCTGATAAGAGACCGTTCCCTGTAGCCAAGACTCACTATGCTAACGCTAAGTACTATTTCATAGACCTTCCAACACCAGAAAAGTCAAAGGATGATGATTGGAATTCTGTGTGAGAGATATGACCCTCGTCTCATGATGATGTTGAAGATCTGGGACGACTGATTACAGACATGTTCAAAGAGGAGGAAAGACAAGGCAAGATCCTCCCCTTAACTCCTATCTGTCCAAGTATACCTGACCACCTCCCTGAGGTCATGGCACCCCCTCCCGAAGATGAAGCTTTCCCCTTTACATCTAATTTGCTAGAACAAAATGACGAGCTAGAAGCAACTCCTGAGGCTGAGGAAGCCCTAGAGGTGGACCTTCCAGCACTGAGGGTCACCTATACGCCAGATCAACAAAAGGTCCTGCATGTTCCCATTGCTCTTCTAAAAGCAGAATTGGCATGCCTACCACCAAGGAAGGTACTACAAATCCTGTCCTCCTTGTGGAAGGAGATCACCAGCAGCCAAAAGGAGGTGTTACACCTCTCAAAGGATCTCAAAAAAGTACAGGTAGACAAGAGTCATCACTCCAACTCTCAGGAACAAGACCCCATGGCAGAGCTGAGAAGTGAGGTTCACAGCCTCCAGAATCAATTGGAGGTTATGCGTGTCCCTTCGAAGCACTTGAAGGAGTTCGTCCCTGAGACTAAGATCTATGAAGAGCTCAAAAGCAATGCACCTCGAATTGAAGCCGAGGCTCTCCCAGATTGGAGTATTTACAACAAACAGGCTCACCAAATCATGAGAACCACGAATTATGAGCCCCTGTCCAATCAAACGCTAAGTGGTGAGGAAGCAACCGCTCGAGGACATTGGAGTCGCGACAAGCTATCAAAAGACAAAGCAAGGAGTGGGCTATCCATCTTTGTCTCACACTATGAAAGGGTAGAGGCAATAAAGCAGAAAGAAAAGGAGGAATAAAAGAGCCACACACCACACTGAAGAAAAAGAAAGAATTTTATTCATAAAGCAATAGAATATCACAAATAACGGCATACAAAGAAAGTAAAAGGCAAAAAGGGGCATTTTATTTCTATTGCTAAACGTTTGTGTACAACGAATGAAGAAGATCGCTCAGTTCTCAAGACTAAGACGATAGTAGTTATGTTGTGTCCATTTGATTCCATCCTTCATAGCCGCCGGCTGGAGAAAGGCAAACTTTCTAACCACAAGAGGATATTTCCCACATATCAACTGAGGTGAAAACGAGTCTTTTTCTACCTCACGGGCTGTAGTAAGCATGCCTTCCAAATCGTTGATGTTCAGTTCAAGAGTCACCATGTCATCCTAATTTTCTAAGCATGCGATCTCTTTAAATATCAAAGGAATCTTTGAAAGCAAAATCTCAAAATCCGGGTGAACGAACTGAAACATGAGCAAGTTGGTTTTTAAGGTTACCCAAGTGTGCTATCACAGAATCTGTGACAGTCAAAGGCCTAGGGAAGAGCTTAAGTAAAGGCCTGATCGAGGGATAGTTCTCAATAGAAGCAGATTCTTCTAAATCCAGAACCGCCCTAGCCTATTGGGCTATTTCAGTCACCTTCATTTTCAACAAGTTTTCACAGGGAACATTGAAGTCTAGGAGGTTGTCTATCAACCTCCAAACCAAGAATGCGAACATGACCTGCTCGAAAAAACAGCCTGGCTGAAAAGTTGATAAGCGGCTCTAAGAAGATCACGTCCATTGTCCGCAGAAACATTACGACGATTGAGCCTAATCATTTGTGCAGGTCAAGGCATCATGACCTGTGAAAGGACAAAACCTCCATGAATTCCCTAGACGAGAGGATGAATGACCTATCCTGAAAAGGAGGTGACTACAAAAGCCGAACTTATGATGAATTCTCTTTGAGCAGAAAGTGCAAGGCTCCCTCTCAAAGTCGCAAGAGGAATCGTGTTGCCCATTACTATCAGATTGTACTAACCAAAATTTTCTTGAGAAGACAATAACTCACCCTCGCACTCAGATACAAGAGGTTGAGGAGAGGGATGCAGTTTGTTCTCAGTAATGAGAGGCTCTTTGTCCTCAACCACAATGTGACCCCCGTTTGAGAAAACCTGCATTCTGGGAGCTTTAGAGGTCTTAGCTGACCACTGGGAAGACGTCTGTTGAAGGGCTTTATCCAACCACTATCTATGCATAAGAAAAAACTAAAAGCACTAGCTATGGCGGTGCTCAAAGGCAGCACAATCCTCGTCTCAAAGCCAAAGATGGGTTATCGTCGTCTCACGGTCAAGGGGCTAATGCTATCTATCGAAGTAAAGCAGAAACGATTGTGCTCTAGCTATCTACATGTGTCACACATGCGGCACACCACTTCCCTTAAAATATGGGCATGCTGCCTGACACCCGCGGCGTGGCTTGTCATTGCGCGTGTGGTGGGTGACCGTTTGCCGTCCCACGACCCTTCATCTCCTAGACTGTTACGGCCTCACAACACCTCGGGATCTCACTGGTGTTTCCCCTCTTCGCTGGGAACTCACTCCTACTCGTCGAGAAACCTTTCCAATGATGACTAAAGTTAGCAAAAAACTGCCGAAATTCAGTGAAAAGCACCCTTGTGGGTTTCCCTTCTCCCTTCTTCTAACTTCTACGGTTCGCCACAACTCACCAGAATTTTACTGTGTTTTCGATGAGTCCACTACTGCTCCTCCTTCTTCTCCCCTGATAACCAGAGGACCTTCAGAACCCCCTGACTCTTCTGTAACCTGCCAGCAACTGCAGAACTACCGAAAAAGCACTTGAAATCCGGCAGCGCACCATTGCGACTCTTGTAGTTTCACCAGAAAAGTCTCGAAAAAACTATGAGTAGCCCCTATTGCCTACTCAGAATGCCTTGGCACTCTCTGAAAACACTAGTAAGCACATTGCGAAGGCCCACGACATGATCAAGCTCATCAGAAAACTCTTGAGGGCCTTTATACTGCGGGTATTAGCCAAGAAACTCTTGTCGAAAGTCTCTTGATGGAAGCTCCGGCTCTCTCCCAAAAAACTCTCTTCGACTGTTTTACCCTATGGTGAAACAATAAAATGGGGTTTTTCCCCCTTTATACCTAGCGGTGCCACAAAATGGCCTTCACAAATTCAAAATGACACTCCAGTCCTCATCTTCACCCGACAATAAGACCAGGCCAGGGCGGGTCAAGCTTGAGACTCACTACGCGCTTCGCCAAGGAGTTATCACCATGCGCTTCATGAGGACTTAACATCGCATATGCCTCACCAAAAGTCATCACCGTGCGCTTTACCAAAACGTATCGTCGAGGGTGCTTCACAAGGGCTTAACGCCATGTGCCCTTCATCAAGGGCGCATGCTATGACACTCTCATTTGGACCATCGTTCTCTCTCCTCAGGGAGTTCTTTCCCTGCACCCCAGTCTCACTCCCCAGGAGTTGAGTCTCCAGTTATGGTTCTGTTCCCAAGGAGTCACGTTCCCTTACCACATTCAAGGTCTAGATGCACGACCCTAAACGACATGGTCCAAACTATATGACCTCAAAATTATAGGGGAGGTCTAGTTGCACAAACTTAAACTGCATGGTCCTAGCCGCATGACTTTAAACTGCATAGCCATGGTCTGAGCTGCAAGACCTTAAAACTGTAACGCACGGTGCGACAAATATTCCATACGCATGACCTAAACTGTGAAATGGGCACACTGCTTCGCTAGATATATCCCATCAAACATCCCTAGTGGAGTTAGGTGCATGTAAAAGAAAAAGAGGGCTGCCTTGCCCTCCAATCCCAAATGGGTCTGTTTCACACCAACATCCCCAGTAGGAGTCACATCTTATTACGACCCACTATCCTCAGGGAGTTAGGGTCAGTCTTATCCTTTCAACCCCCAGTGAGGTTTCATCTGTGCTTTGACCTATCATTCTCAGCCGAGTTTAAACTGCATACCACGGTCCAAGCTATATGACCTTAAACCATAGTACATGTCCTGGCCGCATGACGTTAAACTGCTTTGCTCAGGTACCGATGGCACGACCTTAAACTCCCCCCCACATACGTGCACACCCCCTTTACGTGCATATTCACGCATGCTTTCCCTAACCGATCTATTCGTGTGCACGCACCACCTTCATTACTTCCCCAGTGAGTCCATTCACTTCATTACTAAAATTCGTCATTCGCTAGTGAGTCTCACCAGTGCTCACAAAACAGCGAACCATTCCACTATCCATACTCGTCGTTAGCTAATGGGTCACCACTTTTCACCCACCATTCATTCAACATCCATCTTTCACAGGTAGCCTCATGTCATCTCCCCAAAGTGAGTTAAAACCGCCACCATACTCACTCCATGGCCTCCACAGACTGCCATTCATCACAACTATGGTCTAGCTGTATGACCGTAAACTATAGTGCACGTCCTGGTCGCATGACGTTAAAAGGCTCCGCACAGGTCCCGAGGGCATGACCTTAAACATGCATTCACAAAAAACAATGGGAATGGTGTATACCTGAACAAGGGAACGCCATGAGAAAAAATGACGGATGAGCATGGTCACGAAACTATGAGTAAAAGAGTTTCATGAAAATAAAAACCCGGGCACGGTGAAAACCCCAAAAAAGCATCGTGAGAAAAAACGGATAAAAATGTTAGACATGGCCGCAAGGTCATGGGTAAAAGAGCCCAAAAATTGAGGTTGGTGAAAACCATCTTTACAGCACCACTTCCCCAGTCCAGGTGAAAACCCGTCCAGGGCGCTTGGACTAACAAAAAGCCGGTTGACGCAGCATCACTGTCTCAGCCGACACCTTATTACCAATGGGCATAATTTTGGCTAATGAGGTCCATATAAAATCCTTAACTGCCTGCATCCAATCACAATAAAAAATGGCTCACCTGAGAGTGAGATCCTCATAAGATTTCCACACTTCAACACCAACAACAAAACAAACACACTACAAAATGTTAAAGACCCCCACGAAGGCAAGAAACTGACAAAGCCAGGGCTGACCAAAGACTTCTGGCTGCCTCTCCAAAATCACCTCAAACCGATAGGCCTAGACCTTTGAGATAGGCCAACAAGAAAGCCCCCGACTGGACCCGACATATGTGGCCCACAGAGGTACCCTTACTATCAAAGGAAAACCTGGTGTAGCAGTAAACAATGCCAACCAAAGGGTCTTTCGCTATCAATCCAATAGTGTCTTAAAGCATGGAACTTGGCTGCCAGATAGGCTTGATTTTGACCAACGAGGTCCATACAAAATCCTCAGTTGTCAAAATCACAAATAGTCCCTTGAGGTTGAGGACTTTGACATGATCCCTCAAGTTTTGTTTGTTGGCATGCGATCATGACTGCATGCTCAGTGTGATCCCACAAAGTAACCATGGAAAAACATCAAGGAACGAGCACACTATCAATATGAAGTTTGCAAGATTCATTCAAAATTCAAGTCACATGATCGTGGCCTAAAAACACGATCCATGGAACGAAGTTGGTGTCAAACCAATTGCCATGCCGCCCTACTAGGGACTGTTTTGGAATTTTAAGAATTGTTAGAAAGTGAAAAATATGTCATTTTGAACCCTATTTTCCTATTTAATTTAATTCAGGTAAATCTTAATTTTCATCAATTAAGTTTAATTTTGATCATCCACCCATGTTTGGCCAAAACTCTATATATACCACGTACTATTATTATATGCAAACCCTTGACTAAAGCGACTTTTGCTTAATAAAATCTCTATTTCTTCTTACTGTTGGGTTATGTTATGAGAGAGAGAGAGGAAGGAGAGGGAAACTTTTAGATCAGTACACCTAGGTTCAAGATAAATCTTTCTCTCTCCTCTCTTCCTTTCTTCCTTCTTCTCTCTCTTCTTCTCGTTCTTCTTCTTTGTCTGGGCTTTTCTAAGAGGCCATGCACGGCAGTGGCAGTGCCATACATGCCACTTTCTTTCTTTCTTCTCCTGTGATTCCACAGGTCGTGCTTGGTGATGGCAGCACCATGTGTGAGCTTCTTTCTCCTTCTTTTTGTCTATCTCTAACTCTCGACAAGGCTCGCAGATAGCGTTGCTCATCGCTGACCACAGATGTGTCTTCGACGTCTCCGCGAGGAGCAGAGACGGCAAAGTGTATCACCGCCGCCAGGGGTCTTCCCTTATTGCATGCCTATCGTAGACAGCGATGCGTATTGCCGCCCACAAAGGGTCGCGACAACACTTATTACCGTCTGCAAGCGTCTTTTCGTGCGCTCGGTGCGCATCACTTTCCACAGGTATTTCTTGCGTCCCACGCCTATCGCTGTGCCTCAGAAGGAACAATCGCTCCGCGCTTCACAAGTTGCTACCGTTGCGCGCTTCACAAGAGGCTATCGCCACCCGTGAAGGGGTGTGCTGCCTTCTCGTGATGTTAACGACAATGCTTAGCACAACCTATAGTTGACTGCTCACCCTCCAGCCATGAGCAGTAGTGCTAGCGCTGTCCAAGGTCCATGACACTGCTACTCCACGGCTATGAATGACAATGCCTAAATGCCATCGGGACCCCATCTCTTCGTCATTTCACACTCCCTCCTCATTATTTTCTCTTCTCACTCGATAGAGGGAGACTCGGCATGACATTGCCGTAGCAGTCTGGTTGTCGAGCAGTATTGCTGTCATGTGGGTTCTAGGTATCATGCCTGTCTTGCTGCCACACCAGATTAGAACAGTCGTATCGGCCTCGGTTTCGAGTAGTATTGCCGTTGTGCTGGTCCTGAGTACTATGCCCGTCTTGTTACCACTTTGAGTCGGTCACTGGTCCAGCTATCATGCTAGTCTCATCCCCTTATCAAGTTCCCTTCTCTGCCTTTATTCAAACCTTCCACTTCATCACCCTCACTTATGAATGTGCATTGCCCTAAGACAAGGGTGGGTCCTTTGGCCCACTTCGCTTGCAAGTTAACCATGATAATGTTGTGTAGAAAACAAGGACATTATAAATCAAGGGGGTCGATTCTGAACCAGCTGAAGAAGCAGGGGGTCTTTCTGTTGTGATCTAAGGGGGCGCTTATACGAGTCAGCTTGAGTAAGTCACAGATCTAGATGAGGTTGATCCCCACCGCACGTTAAAATTCCTCTCTCACTAGTTGGACACCTGCCCTTGTTCTGTGAATGAGGTCCCTGAGAGAGCGATCTGAGTTCTCGAGTCTTTCGAACCCGAGACATGTGCCACCTGATCACCTAGATCCGGGAAGGCGAGATCGAGGCACCTAACCATTCATGTCCCACCTAAATTTAATCTCCTTTAGAAATATAATCTTCACCTTCCATATCAATTGATAGGGAAAAAGGAAGAAAGGAGAGAGAGAGAGAGAGAGAGAGAGAGAGAGAGAGAGAGAGAGAGAGAGAATAGGAGAGAGATAAATATGGGGGGAGATATTAAAAGAAAGAGAGATTTCATTTTAGATGAGAGATTTAAGGGAAGAAACAGGGAGAAAATATGGCGTTGGGATGAGGAAGAGACAAATATTAGTTGGGAAGAGAGAGAAAGAACAAATAGAGAGAAAAGTTTGATTGGGAAGAGCGAGACAGAGAATGAAGAGAGAGTGAGGAATTATAGTTCATCATCATTGATAAAAAAAAGCACCAAATTCAAACAAAGAGGGAAATAGCCAATTCCAATAATCCAAATTCATCGTATAGAAAGAGAGAGAAGAGTGAAACTCAAGAGGATGATAAAGAGAGTTCGTTGTATAGAGAGATGAGAGAAATTTAAGAGAATGATAGAGAGGGTTTGTTGGAGATGCTTGTTCCAATGCTCCAAATATATCATATATATATATATATATAGAGAGAGAGAGAGAGAGAGAGAGAGAAAGAGAGAAACTTAAGAGGGTGATAAAGAGAGTTTGTTTGAGAGGGAGATAGAAAGAGCATGTTTCTTAGATAAGCTCATTCTAAAGTTCTATCTTTCTATTTATATCTCTCTCTTTCTATTAATGCTCTCTCTCTTTCTCTCAATACTCTACTTTTCAATCGATACACCAATTTAGGAACTTTAGAATTCATTCTCTCATGCTCTCTAAGTAATATCATGTTTCTTAGACAGGTTCTTTCTAAAATTCTACCTTTTCATTTATCTCTCTCTTTTTTTCAACGCTCTCCTTCTCTATACGCACAATAATTCTACCAAGAGCGAAACATGGAAAGAGATGGAGGCATAATTATTTTGTCACCTTCCAAAGTTTATGCACATCTCCTAGTCATGTCCGATCAATTTAATCTCTTTTCAAATAATAATTTTCACCGTTCATATCAATTGACAGGGAAAGTGATAAAGAGAGGGAGAGAGGGAGAATCAGAGATAGATAAATCTAGGGGAGAGATTTGTGGAAAGAGAGATTTAAGGAAAGAAAATAAGGAGAAAAATATGGCATTGAGAAGAGGGGGAAATAAATTTTGGTTGGCAAGAGATCGTGAGACAGAGAGAACATAGAGAGAGAGAGAGGTATGGCATTGGGAAGAGGGAAAGACAATGAAGAGAGAGGGCAGTTACAATGCATCATCATTGTAAAATAGAAACTCCAAATTCAAACAAAGGGGAAACAACTTGTTCCAGTTATCAAAATTCATCATACTGAGAGAGAGCAAAGAGAGAAACTTAAGAAGATGATGGAGAGAGTTCGTTGTATTGGGAGAGAAAAGCGAGAAATTTAAGAGGATGATAGAGAGAGTTTGTTGGAGATGCATGTTCCAGTTCTCGAAATTCATCCTTTTGAGAGAGAAAGAAAAGGCAAAATTAAGAGGATGGCAGAGTGAGTTCGTTGGAGAGTTAGAGATAAAGATCATATTCTTAGATAAGCTAATTAAAAAATTCTATCTTTTTATTTATTTCTCGCTCTCTTTCTCTACTTCTCAATACATGCAACAAATTATGAATTTTAGATTTTATTCTCTCATGCACTCTAAAATTCTACCTTCCAATTTATCTCTCTTTCTTTGAATGCTCTACTTCTCGATCCATGCACCAATTTTATCAAAGCGAAAGAGAGAAAGAGAGAGAGGCATGATTACTTTGTCACATTCCAATGTTTTGCTCAACTCCTAATCACGCACCATCTAAATTCAATTTTCTTTTAAGATAAAATCTTCACCTTGCATATATATTGAAAGGAAAAGAGAGAAAGAGAAGGAGAGAGATAAAATTTGAGACAGATAAATGTGAGAGAGACATTTAAGGAAATGATTTGATTTTGGCAGAGAGATTTAAGGAAAGGAAAGAGGGAGAAAAATATGGTGTTAAGAATAGGGAGCGAGTAATATGGGTTGGGAAGAGGAAGACTGAGAGAACGAAGAGAGAGAAAGAGAGGTATGGCATTGAGAAGAGAGAGAGAGGGCAATTACAGTTTATTTTCATTGAAAAATAAAAAATTCCAAATTGAAACATAGTAAGAGGAAAATAACATGTTCCAAAGATCCAAATTCATTGTATATATAGAGAGAGAAAAGTGAAACTTAAGTAGATGATTGAGAGAGTTCATTGTATAGAGAGAAAGAGAAGAGAGAAATTTAAGATGATGATAGAGAAAGTACATTAGAGATGCATGTTCCAATGCTCTAAATTCATTGTATATAGAGAGCGAGAAGAGAGAAATTTAAGAGGATGATAGAAGAGTTCGTTGGAGATGGAAAGAGAAAGAGCGTTTTTCCTAGATAAGCTCATTCTAAAACTCTATCTTTTTATTATGTATCTCTCTCTTACAATCATTGCTCTCTCACTTTCTCTCAATGCTCTACGTCTCAATCCACACACCAATTTAGGAACTTTATATTTCACTCTCTCATACTTTCTAAGTAATATCATGTTTTCTAAAGAGGCTCGGTCCAAAATTCTACCTTTTCATTTGTCTCTCTCTTTCTCTCAACGTTCTCTTTCTCTATCCATGCACTAATTCTTTCATGAGCGAAGGAGGGAAAGAGAATGAGGCATAATTATTTTGTCACTTTCAAAATGTTTAGCACATCTCCTAATCATGTCCTTTTAAAATTTGATCTTTTTTTAAAATATAATCTTCACCTTCAACATCTATTAAGGGGGAACGAGAGAAAGAGAGGGAGAGGGAGAGAATATGAGAGAGATAAATATGGGGGGTGAGATTTAAGAAAAGAGAGATTTGATTTTGGGGGAGCGTTTTCAAAAAAGAAAAGAGAGAGAGAAAGAGAATGAAGGAGTTATGGCATTGGGAAAAGGGAGAGAGAGAATGGAGAGAGAAAGTGGGAAATTATAGTTCACCATTATTGAAAAATAAAAAACACCAAATTCAAAATAACTACGAGAAAAATAACATGTTCCAATTATCGAAATTCATCGTATAGAGATTGAGAAATGAGAAAAACTTAAGAGGATGATAAAGAGTTTGTTGTATAGGGAGAGAAGAGAGAAATTTAAGAGGATGATAGAGAGTGTTCGTGGATATGCATTTTCTAATGCTCTAAATTCATCATAGAGAGAGGGAGAAGAGAGAAATTTTAGAGGATGGTATAGGGATTTTCGTTGAAGATGCATGTTAGAATGCTTTAAATTCATCGTATAAAGAGAGACGAGAGAAATTTAAGAGGATGATACAGAGTGTTCATTGGAGAGGGAGAGACAAAGAGTATTTCTTAGATAATCTCATGTCAAATTTCTATCTTTTAATTTATATCTCTCTCTCTTTCTATCAATGCTCTCTCTCAATCTCTCAACGCGCTACTTCTCATTCCACGCACCAACTTAGGAACTGTAGTTTTCATTCTCCCTTGCTCTGTAAGTAATTTCGTGTTTTTTAAATAGACTCGTTCTAAAATTCTACCCTTCCATACATCTCTCTTTTTCTCTCAATGCACTCCTCTATCCATACACCAATTCTACCAAGAGTGAAAGAGGGAAAGAGACGGAGGCATAATTATTTTGTCACGTTCTAAGTTTTTTGTACATATCCTAATCACGTCTAACCTAAATTTAATCTCATTTCAAAATATAGTTTTCACCTCAATATCATTTGAGATGGAAAGAGAGAAAGAGAGGGAGAGAAGGAGAATTGGAGAGAGATAAATACTGGGGGAAACATTTAAGGAAAGAGAGATTTTGGAGGAGAGATTTAAGGAAAGAAAAGAGGGAGAGAAATACTGCATTACAAAGAGGGAGAGAGAAATAATTGTTGGGAAGAGATAGAGAGAGAACGAAGAGTGAGAGAGAGGTATAACATTGGGAAGTGGGAGAGAGAGACGACTATTACAGTTTATCATTATTGAAAAAAATAACACCAAATTCAAATAATGTAAGAGGGAATTAACCTATTCCAATGATCCAAATTAATCGTATAGAGAGACAACAAAGAGAGAAACTTAAGAGGATGACAAAGAGAGAGAAGATTGAGAGAGTTCGTTGGAGATGCCTCTTCCATTGCTCTAAATTCATCGTATAGAGAGGAGAGAAATTTAAGAGGATCATAGAGAGAGTTCGTTGGAGTGCGAGAGAGAAAGAGTATGTTTCCTCAATACGTTCATTTTAAAGTTTTATCTTTTTATTTATTTCTCTCTCTTTCTATCAATGCTCTCTCTTTCTCTCAATGCTCTACTTCTCAATCCACGCACCAATTTAGGAATTTTAGATTTCATTCTCTCATGTTCTCTGTGTAATTTCATGTTTCCTATATAGCCTCGTTCTAAAATTCTACCCTTCCATTTATCTCTCTGTATCTCTCAACTCTCTCAATCTCTATCCACACACCAATTCTATCAAAAGCAAAAGAGGGAAAGAGTGGGAGGCATTATTATTTTGTCACCTTTCAAATGTTTTACACATCTCCTAAGTATGCACCACTTAAATTTACTCTTCCTTTAAAATATGATCTTCACCTTCCATATTTATTAAGAGGGAGCGATAGAGAAAATAAGAGAGATAAATATGGGGGTAGAGATTTAAAGAAAGAGAGATTTGATTTTGGGGAGATATTTAAGGGAAGGAAAGTAGGGAGAGAATTATAATGTTGGGAAAAGGGAGTGAGAAATATGGGTTGGGAAGAGCTAAAGAGAGAGAACAAAAGTAGGGACAGGTATGGTGTTGAGAAGAGGGAGATTGAGAATGGAGATAGAGAGAGGGCAATTAAAGTTCATCATCTTTGAAAAATAAAAGACTCCAAATTTAAACAAAGTATGAGGGAAATAACATGTTCCAATGATTCAAATTTGTCGTATAGAGAGAGAGATAGAGAGAAGGGAGGAACTTAAGAGGATGGTAGAGAGAGTTCGTTCTATAGAGAGAGAGAAGAGAGAAATTTAAAATGGTGATAGAGAGAGTTTGTTAGATATGCATGTTCCAATGCTCTGAATTCATCATATAGAGGGAGCGATAAGAGATAAATTTAAGAGAATGATAGACAGAGTTCGTTGGAGCAGAAGAGAGAATGAGCATGTTTCCTAGATAAGCTCTTTCTAAAATTCTATCTTTTTATTTATATATCTCTCTCTTTCAATCAATGCTCTCTCTGTCTTTCTCTTAATGCCCAACTTCTCAATCTAGGCATCAAATTAGGAAATTTATATTTCATTCCCTCATGCTTTCTAAGTGATATCATATTTCCAAAATAGGCTCGTTCTAAAATTCTTCTTCCTAGTAATCTCTCTCTTTCTCTCAACACTCTCCATTTCTATAAATGCACCAATTCTATCAGGAGCAAAAGAGGGAAAGAAAGGGAGACATTATTATTTTACCACGTACCAAATTTTTGACACATCTCCTAACACGTCCCATCAAAATTTAATCTTCTTTTAAAACATAATATTCACCATCTATATCTATTGAGAGGGAAAGAGAGGAAGAGAGGGAGGGAGGGAGAATAAGAAGAGAAATAAATATGGGGAGAGATTTAAGAAAATAAATATTTGATTATGGTTTTGAGATTTAAAGAAAGAAATGAGGGAGAGAAATATGGCCTTGGAAAGAGGGAGAGAGAAATATCCCATTGGGAAGAGGAGGACAGAAATATGGGTTGGGCAGAGAGAGAGAGAAATATGAGTTGGGAGGAGGGAGAGAGAGAACAAAGAGAGAGAGAGGTATGGTGTTGGGAAGCATGAGAGACAATGGAGTGAGAGAGAGACAAAGAAATTATTGTTCATCATCATTGAAAAATAAAAAACAACAAATTCAAACAAAGTAAGGGAAATAACACGTTCCAATGATCCAAATTCATTGTATAGAAAGAGAGAGAAGATAGAAACTTAAGAGGATGATATAGAGAGTTTGTTGAAGAGAGAGAGAGATAAGAGAGAAATTTAAGAGGATGACAGAGAGAGTTCCTTGGAGATGCCTGTTCCAATGCTCTAAATTCATTGTATAGAGAGAGAAGAGAGAAATTTAAGAATATAATGGAAAGGAAGAGAGAAAGAGCATGTTTCCTAGATAAGCTAATTCTAATACTCTATCTTTCTACTTATATCTCTCTCTTTTTATCAATGCTCTCTCTATTTCTCTCAACGTTCCACTTCTCAATCCACACACCAATTTAGGAACTTTAGATTTCATTCTCTCATGCTCTCTATGTAATATCATGTTTCTTAAATAAGCACATTTTAAAGCACTACCTTTCCATTCGTCTCTATCTTTCTCTCAACGCTCTCCTTGTCTATCCATGTGACAATTATATCAAGAGAATAAGAGGGAAAAAGAGGGAAACATAATTATTTTATCACCTACCAAATTTTTTGTACATCTCCTATTCACGTCCCATCAAAATTTAATCAACATTCAAAATATAATCTTCACCTTCCATATCAATCGAGAGGGAAAGCGAGAAAGAGAGGGTGAGAGAGAAAATAGAAGAGAGATAAATATGGGGAAGGGATTTAACAAAAGAGAGATTTGATTTTGGAGGAGAGATTTAAGGAAAGAAAAGACAGAGAGATATATGACGTTGGGGTGAGAATGACGAGAGAGAGATGGCAATTATAGTTCATCATCATTGAAAAATAAAAATTACCAAATTCAAACAAAGTAAGAGGAAAATAACTTGTTCCAATGGCCCAAATTCATTGTATAAAGAGTGAAGAGACAAATTTAAGAGGATGGTAGAGAGTCTGTTTCACATAGAGAGAAAAGCGAGAAATTTAAGAGGATGATAGAGAGAGCTCATTGGAGATGCCAGATTAATCGTGTATATATTTATATATATATGTATGAGGATGCTAGAGAGAGTTCATTGGAGAGGAAGAGAGAAAGAGCAAGTTTCCTAGATAAGCTCCTTTTAAAGTTCTATCTTTCTATTTATATCTCTCTCTCTTTCTATCAATGCTCTCTCTGTTTCTCTCAATGCTCTACTCCTCATTCCACGCACCAATTTAGGAAGTTTAGCTTTTATTCGGTCATACTCTATACGTAATATACTGTTTTTTAAATAGACTTGTTCTAAAATTCTACCTTTTCATTTATGTCTCTTTCCCCCAATGCTCTCCTTCTCTCTTCAGGCACTAATTCTATCAAGAGCGAAAGAGGGAAAAAGAGGGAGGCATAATTAGTTTGTCACCTTCTAATTTTTGCACTTCTCCTAACCATGTCTCATCTAAATTTAATCTCCTTTCAAATTAAAATCTTCACATTCCATATCAATCGAGAGAGAAAGCGAGGGTGAGAGGGAGAATAAGAGAGAGATAAATATGGGGGAGAGATTCATGAATAGAGATTTGATTTTGGAGAAGAGATTTAAGGAAAGAAAAGATGGAGAGAAGTATTGTGTTAGGAAGAGGGAGAGAGAAATATTTGTCAAGATGAGATACAGAGAGAATAAGAGAGAGAGAGGCATAGTTTTGGGAGAGAGAATGAAGAGAGAGAGGGCAATTTACAGTTCATTATCACTGTCAAATATAAAACACCAATTTCAATCAGAGTAAAGGAGAAATGACCTGTTGCAATGATCCAAATTACTCGTGTTATGAGAGAGGATAGAGAGAAACTTAAGATGATGATAGAGTGAGTTTGTTTTATTGGGAGAGAGAAGAAAGAAATTTAGGAGGCTGATAGAGAGACTTTGTTGGAGATGCCCGTTTCAATGCCTTAAATTCATCGTACTCAGATAGCGAGAAGAGAGAAATTAAAGAGGACGACCGAGAGAGTTCATTGGCGAGGGAGAGATAAAGAGCATGTTTAAGCTCAATTTAAAATTCTTTCTTTCTATTTATATCTCTCTCTCTCTTTCTATCAATGCTCTCTCTCTTTCTCTCAACACTCTACTTCTCAATCCACATACTAATTTAGGAAATTTAGATTTCATTCTCTCAAGCTCTCTAAGTTATATTATGTATCCTAAATAAGCTTGTTCTAAATTTCTATCTTTCCATTTATCTCTCTCTTTCTCTCAGCGCTCTTCTTTTTTAACCATGCACCAATTCTATCAAGAGTGAGGGAAAAGGAGGGACGCATAATTATTTAGTCCATTTCCAAATGTTTTGCACATTTCCTAATCACGTCCCATCAAAATTTAATCCTTTTTCAAAATCTAATCTTCACATTCGATATCTATTAAGAGGAAAGATAGAAAGAGAGGGAGAGGGAGAGAAAATATCAGAGAGATAAATATGGGCGAAGATATTTAAGGAAAGGGACACTTGATTTTAGGGGAGAATTGTTAGCTCCCTCAATCTTGCCCTCTAGGTCAGGATGACCTGGTGGCACACATCTCAGGTTTCAGGGGAACCGGAGACTTGAGACCGCTCTCTCAGGAACTTTGTAAGGAAACAAGGGCAAGTATACCAACCAAAGATAGAGGAATTTATTGTGAGGTGACACATACCGCACCTGGGTCCATGACCTACTAGGGCTGACTTGCATGGGTGCCCTCTTAGATCATGACGAAAAGCCCCCCAGTCCTTCAACTGGTTTGAAATCGCCTCCCTTGACCTGTTCTCTCATGTTTCTATGATCACTCACACATGGTTAATTTATAAGACAAGTGGGCCAAGGGACCCCACCTTGCCTTTGGGCGAATGCACACAGTCGTGCACATTCGAGGGAAGAAAGAAAAGGAATGAGATGAGGATCGGGGTGATAAGAGGATAAGAAAGAGATAGAATAGAGGAAAGGGACGAAAAGAATTCGACCAAGAAGCTAGACTAGCACAGTAGCTAGATCAGTAAGTGATTGACCCGACGTTGTAGCAAGACGGTCACGATAACTCAGACCGGCACGACGACAGAATGAACACTAACTGACCTGACCCAATGGTTCGCCTGTCTTGGCAGCAAGACGGGCATGGTAATACCAACCAGTATGGCAGCAATACTGCTCTACGATAAGCTACCATGGCAGTGCCAGACTAAGCCTCCGTTGGTCAAACAAGAGGGAAAGAGAGAGGGAGAAGAAAAGAGATAAGAAAAGAAGGAGAGATAAGAAAGAGAAAGAAGTGAAAAAGGAGAAGATAAGAGAAAGAAAAAGATGGGAGATTAAGAGGGAAAATGGGGAGAGAAAAAAAGAAGAGAAGAAAGGACTAGAGTAGAAGAGAAGAGAAAAGAAGAAGAAAAGAGGAGAAGATAATAAAGGAGGGAAGAGAGAAGAAAGAAGAAGAGAGGGAAAGAGAAGAGCAAAAAGGAAGAAGAGAGAAGAGAAAGAAAGGATGAAAGAGACAAGAGAGAGAAGGAGAGAGAGAGAAGAAGAGAGAGAAAGAAGAAAAAGAAGAGAGAAGAAAGAAAAGAGAGAACGGAAGAAGTGAGTCGAAGGAAGAGCGAGAAGGAAGAGAGAGGGGAAGAAACATAGACGGTGATGAGCTTCTGCCATCAATGATCGAGGAGAGATAAGAGAGAACGAAACATGGGTGGCGATGGGCTTCCACCGTTCATGATAGAGGACAGAGAAAAAAGAGAGAAATATGGACGACAATCCCCTTTGTCATCTATGACATAAGAGAGAGAAAAAGGAAGAAACATGAACAGTGATGGGCTTCTGCCATCCATGACAAAAAGAGAGAGAAGAGAGAAGAAAAAAATGTACAATGATGGGATTCCATTGTGCATGATAGAGGACAGAGAAGAGAGAGAAAAACATGAACATCGATGAGGTCCCATCACTCATGATTGAAGACAGAGAGTAAGAAAAGTGAACATGAATGGCGATGATCTTCCGCCGTCCATAACAGAGGAGAGAGAAGAAAACATGAACAACGATGAGGTCCCATCGCTCATGATTGAAGAGGGAGTAGGAGAAAAGAGAACATGGATGGCTATGCCCTCCGCCGTCCCTGACAGTGAAGGGAGAGAGAAATAGAACATGGACTACGGGCTTTTACCGTCCATGATAGCGAAGGGAGAGAGAAAGAGAACATGGATGACGATGGGGTTTCGTTGTCCATGACAGAGAAGGGAGAGAGAAAGAGAACATGGATGGCGATGGGGTTCTTCCGTCCATGACAAGAAAGGGGGAGAGAAAAGGGAACATGGACAGCGATGGGGTTCCACTATCCATGACAGAAGAAAGGAGACAGGACAAAGAAAGCAAAAGACACGTGTAGCGATAGGCATTGTCGTGCATGACATGGAGACAGAGGAATTTGGACAAAGGCCCGGCCCACCACTCATGTTAAGGCCCGGCTCACTGTGTATGTTCCAAGAGGTGGAGGATATCATTCCCGGTAATAGGTTCTATTGTGCATGAATAGAGAAGAGAGAGAAAGGAACAAGGAGAAAGAAAGAAGGGAGAGATTAGGAAAGAGAGGCAAAAGAAAGGAAGGAAAGAAGAGAGGAAAAGAAAGTGAAGAAATAAGATCAGAAAAGGGAGAGAAAATATTTGGAAAGAAAGGGGGCTGATTAAAGAAAGAGCAGAGAAGAAGAAGAAGGGGAAGAAAGACACGCATGACAATGGCCCACTACTGTGCAGGTTGAGAGAAGAGCGTGAAAGATTGAGGAAGAGTGAGAGACGGAGATGGAGAAGAGGAGAGAGAGACAAAGAGGAGGGGAGAGAAAGAGAAAGATAGAGGTGAGAGGAGAGAGAAAGAGAGATGAGATAAAAATGAGAGGAGAGAAAAAGAGAGATGATATAGAGATGAGAGGAGAGAGAAAGAGAGACGAGATAAAGATGAGAGGAGAGGGAAAGAGGGAGAATAGAGGAGGAGAGAAAAAGAGAGAGAAGAGAGGAGAAGAGAGAAAGAGATAGAAGAGAGGAGGAGAGACAAAGTTACCTTTATCGAGGGGTACCAACTTTTTCTTCTGTCTCCTTCCTCTCTTTCCAAGATGTGCCACATTCTCAAGACTAAAAATCTTAAAATTTATTCATGAAATTGAAGATTGAGGGAAGCCCTTTACAATTAGGTTTAGCATGTATTTATAGAATTGGGCCCAAACATGGGTGGATACCCAAAATCTAGCTTAATTGATGATAATTAAAATTTACTTGAATTAAAGAAAAATATAAAAATAGGGAAACATGATGTTTTTGCCCCTGCCCAACAATACATGGAATTCCAAAACAGTCCCTGCGTCTGCCTTAGAATGTGTAGATCTTCCATGGATGATCCAGGATTGCTTCGTCACCCATTTTGCTGAAAGATGATTGATTTCTTGTTGAGCTCTACATGACGATCGATTTGATACCAACTTCGAACCACGTATCAACTGACTCAAAATTTAGATGAATCTTGAAAACTTCTGATCGATAATGTGCTCATTTCTTGATGTTTTTCCATGATTTCTTCATTGTATTTCATTGAATATGCAATCATGATCATGTTACAACAAATGTAGCTTGATTTTATGTTGGAAAGAAGATTCCACACTTTTGGATTTTTTACCAAAATCTAGAATCCGACGGCTGAAATTTAAAGCAAGTTTATCCGCTTCGTGTCTGGAATCCGATTGTTCATCATGCACAATATTTATATTAACAGTATCCTTTGACATTACGCACGTGATGGAACTGGTTTCGCATTGATCTGATGTGTGAGCGCCGTGATATGGCCGCTCGAGTGAGACGTGTTGCTGATGAATTTTTTACAGCTTTTATCACGAATCACCAACTTCTCTCTAGATTTTTTCCTTGCTTGGGCATCATCACGGGGCATGCCAAATATTGAAATGCTCTTCTTGGCAAGACGAAGACTCTCACAAAATTTGAGCACGATCTGACTAGGGACGAGTGAGATATGGCTCCCAAAAGTCTCTACCTGAAACTGTGAAAATAGTCACCGTAATGGTGATTTGTTGTAGGGAGGGTGCACGGGAATAGTTGTTTGAACACATTTTTCAGCGCCATACATCCCAAATGTAGAATAAAGAAGAAGTAGGTCAATAAAGCCCTGATATATAGTGTAATTTTTTACAGTCTCAAAATTGCCCTAAAACAGGTGAAAATGTTCCTAAGCACTTCAAAAAGCCACCTGCCAAGTTTCGTCATAATCCGACATATCTAAGGTAGTGCAGACAAAGAAATAATTTCGGTAAAATCAACCTCTAATAGACCTCGTAACTAGAAATATTTTTGTTGGAGTGTCAATTTGATGTGGAACCACTACCATTGGATCCAGCATGGTCGAAAACCCCTACGGATCAAGTTTCGGATTAATCAGGCGCTCCAAGACAAGTTTATGGGTAAAATACTAAAATGGAGTAGGCCACACACTATTCCTGTGCGCCCTCCCTGCACCAAATCACCATTATTGGTGACCGTTTTAATAGTTTCGAGCAGTGACTTCCAGGAGAACATCTTCCTCATTCTGAGTCGGATCGTGCTCAATTGTTTTGAGCGTGTTCGTCTCGTCAAAACGAGCGTTTCGATATGTGGCTCGTCCCGTGACGACGTCCGAGCAGGGGGAAAAGCTAAAGAGAAGTTGGTGATTTATGGTAAAAGGTGCTAGAAATTCTGCAGCGACACGTCTCGCTCGAGCGGCCATATCACGGCTCTCACATAACAGATCGACACGAGACTAGTTCCATCATGTGCGTAAGGTATAGGGATTTTCTAGTCCGAACCCTGTACGTGATGAACGGTTGGATTTCACACGTGAAGCCGATGCATTTGCTGCAGATTTTGCTCGCTGGATTTTTTATTCCAGCCAAAACTCAAGGATTGCAAAATCTTCGTCTGGGCACGAAATCGAGGTGCGTTTGTTGCAACACAATCATGACGGTGTGCTCGGTGCAATTCAGCAAAGAAACCAAAGAAAAACATCAAGAAACAAGCACACTATCGATCAGAAGTTTTCAAGATTCGTCCAAACTTTGAGTTGTGTGATCGTGGCCTAAAAATGGGATCCGTAGTTTGAAGTTGGTATCAAATAGATCGTCATGTCGAGCCCGATAAGAAAGCAATAAATCTTTTGGCCAAACGGATGCCGGAGCAACCCCGAATCAATCATGGAAGATCACACACGTTCTAGAGCAACAACAGGAACTGTTTTAGAATTTCATGTATTGTTAGGCAGAGGCAAAATCATCATTTTGCTCCTATTTTTAAATTTTCCTTTAATTAATTTTTTTTTTATTTTTGGCATTTAAGGTAGATTTTGATTAATCCACCCATGTTTTGGCAAAAGTTAATATCAAGGTTTTAGTCACAACGGACTCGCCCTAATTGACACGGGAATCGGGCACCTTGTGTCGATTCTTTTTGCAAAACTGGGAATCGTCAGATCCTAGAGGAGAATCGACGATTTTGAATCGTGAATCACCCCTACTACGTCATAAATTGCTATTCCAGCCACTTAGTGATGTCACAGGGCCGCTTAGTGACGTCACCGGGCGAGTCCTTACCTAAGGACATTTTGGTAATTTTTTTCAAAATATCATTACAGGTTACCTATTCTCTCCATCACGCTGGCATTAAGGCTTTTGTAAAGCTATATACATCTTATTGACTTTCTCTAATTCTTCGATGTGGGACTTACGTTAAGCAATATTATATTGACAATTTATACAATATAGGTAATTATTGTACAAAACTCTTCAGCAGCGCGCGAAGGACTGATGTGGTTAGCAATAGAGGTTTTATGCGTGACCTCCCAACTTCGAATACCAATTTGTACGCTATTGTGCAAAATTCACTTTTTATCTTCATAAAAAATTTTAAAAAAATCATATCATAAACTTATTTTTTTAAAAAATAATATCATAAAAAAGAAAAGAAATAGGTTTTTACTTTTCCTTAAAAAAAAACTAAACTTTGTCTTCATAAGAAAAAGGAAAAATATAGGTTTTTACTTTTGTCTTAAATTTGTTTTTTAAAGAATAATATCATAAATTTTTTTTAAAATAATAATACCATAAAAAAAAAGAAAAGAAGATAGGTGTTTTTACTTTTGTCTTAAAAAAAAACTAAAATTTGTCTTCACAAAAAAAAAAGAAAAAAAAGATAGGTTTTTACTTTTGTCTTACAAAAAAACCAAAAATGAAGAAAATAATATGATAAAAGAAAAAAAAAAAAAACAGTAATACAACAAGCAAAAACATCTTCTTTTTTTTCTTGTCAAAAAAAAAACAGTAATACAACAATTATCATATTTTCTTGTAAAAAAAAGTATTTCTTGTCAAAAAAAATAAAAGATATTTCTTAATACAACAAATATTTTTTAGTACAAACTAGGAGTAACTGATCTAATTATAATTTTTACTTTTATAATATGGTAATCTTTAACATAAATTTAGGAATATTAATTTTAAGAAATGATTCTTACACATTTGCAATATTTCTCTGTCTCTAACAATCTCTTCCATTAAATTTGTTCTAGAATTCAAAAATATTATATTTTAAAAAATTTGAAGTGTTATTTCAAAAATTGATGCGCATTCGAATAATTTATATTGATAATCAAATATTGTATTTATTTATTTATTTATTTGATTATAAATCTTGTAATGTATTATTTTTCTTACAGTTGTCAATAATACATTTTAATTTAAATGATATTATAAAATATTTTAAGTTTATTATTATTTATATAATAAAAATTTAAACCAAAAATTTTCGTTGCAATATATAATATTATAGTTAGATAGGTTGTAATAATTTTGGATTATAGTTGGTTAGGTTGTAATAATTTGTTTTTTCTTTTTTTTTTAGTGGATTAGGTTTTTCCGTCAATTTAGTGGCCATTTTTTATTGATTTAATCCATTATTTATTGTAGTCTATGTATGATTATATACTTTATCCATGGTAATTCTATATTTTTTATTTTATGTGATGAAAATTTAATGGTTAACATAAGTTCATAGAGGACAAGAACAACTTAATTATTCACAAATTGATTAAAAATGAAAGCTAATAATGTAATACCCGTATTTTCTTATTGGATTATTAAAAAATATCGTTTATAATGAATTTTTATAATTTTTTTGTATTATTTTTGGGGCTTAATAGGACCGATTCGGCCAATTCCCGATCTGGATTGCCGATTCACCGATCCAGATGGGTTTTTGAGGTGCCTAATCCGGGGCACTGACCCGTTTTTTAAGCCACTGGTTTATATATATCACGTTATGTCATTGTACAACGGGGACCACGACATAATAAAATTTCGAATTGTTGGGTTACGTTTTGGGAGAGAGAGGAAGGAGAGAAATTTTTGAATCAGTCCCTGGGCTTAATGTAAATCTCTTTCTCTCTCTTCTTGCTCTCTCTTCTCTTTCTCTCTTTTTCTCTCTTCTCTTTCTATCCCTTTCTCTGTCTACTCTTTCTCTCTGTTCTCTATCTCTCTCCTCTTTCACGGACGGCAGAACCCCATCGCCATCCGTGTTTCATTCTTTCTCCTTCTCTTCTTCTCTCTTTCCTTCCCTTGTGATCTCGTATGACCACGACCCTCCTCTTCCCTCTTCCCTGTAGTCCCTCACGACGACAACTTTCTCCTCTCCCTCCTTGTGGTTCAGCATGACCACAATTTCTCTCTTTTCGTAGTCTTTTATCCCCTGCATGTCCACCAGCTCCCTGTGCACCCTCGGGTCCACTTCCTCCTTCTTTCTCTGATAGTCCCTCAGGTCCACCTCCCTTCCCCTTGTTTTGTTGTGTACCCTCATATCACCCCCCATTGTGTCGCATTCTCTTTTTCCCTCTCATACTCTGTGGTCCCATGAGACCACCATTTCCCAAAACTTTCCTTCCCATCGCAGTCTGTGCAACCAACCACGCCACCAGGTCAAACTGACCTGGAGGGTGAGATCGAGGCATCTAACCAACTTGACGACTCCACTGGGGACACACTACCCGATCATTGGATCGTTCTTGTTTGACCTTCCTTTCTTTTTATTCCTGCTCAGTATTCACACACCTGTCTTTGGGGTTGCTTAACCCCTTCATCCGAGTCGGGGGTTTCATAATCCCCGCACTCGTGAGTCTTCATAGGGAACAGGTTCTGCGAACCTCGTTCCCAACCTTTCTTCTGAGGATCAACCTTGTGTCGCGCTCCAAGGTCATCACTTGTAAAGAGGTGAGGATGGACTTAAAAGTCCCTCTCTCCCTACCTCCTTGCAATGGTGGACCCTCTGCCAATGTGCCCTTCATTGGTGGCACACATGCCACAGCACACAACATGCACCCTACTATCGACAACTCACTTGCCGGTCCCACTGCTCGAGGCAGCTCGAAGGCTGCCCTTTCCTCTCCCCCGATTGGCTGTCCATCTGTCACTGCTTCTGTGGGTCGCCGCGAGGCTACCCCCATTCTTTATCCCTCCAAGCCCCTGTAACAGGATGCTCGACACTAGGAGGAGGCAGCTCTGAAGCCACCACCACACACAGACTCACCAAAGCTAGGGGACCATCCATTCTAGCTACCACTCGGGGCAACCCTCAGGATATCTGGGGACATTGTTAAGGTTTGAGTATTCATGAACTGAGCCCTGCACCTCTTTTGCATGCACATCACACCACTCGACGCAACCCTCAGGTGACCTTGGGACACTATCAGGGTTCGGGTCTTCTTTAACCTAGCCCTGCACACCCCTTGCATATGCACTGAATCGCTCGGGCCATCCTTGTTGCTGCGTCTGCCCAGCACATGAAGGGGAACCTGCTAGTACCCCCTCCCAGCACATGTCTGTTCACTCTGTGAGGGATAGTCACACGGTCATTCCATCACACACACAGGCTCACGACATCGGGCCTCTTAAGGTTGGACACGGTAGTCGAGCCCGGGTTAACCCCTAGGTCACCCGAAGTTCTTCTGCAAGGGTGCACACGTGCCGATCCCCCCACCCTCCCTAAGAACACCTTTGCACTATGCACACACGCACGGATCTTGCACTCCACCCAATCTCAAGGGCAATCACGTGAATGGGTTGGAAGCATAGTTTGCCTTCGCTCGACGACAGTTCTACCTGTTCATGATGAAGGGGAATCATGGTCGGGCCCGAGAGACCAAGAAATTGAAGGCCTATCATAAGGGCAAAGGAAAGAGAGTGATTGAAGACTTCCCTTGCAATGTGGAGAACCCATTCTCTCCTCTCATTCCCCTTGATGTAGATGATGCTGGAAAAGCATGGCATGAGGTAAACACAAGAAAGATTGATCGAGGCATGATTAAGCATGTTATCTATTAAGATCCAAGCTTGACTCTGGGCAATGGCAAGTCTATAGATGGGGCAAAGAGCCACTCTGACCTCAATGACCCCATCAATCCTTAACTAGTTCAGCCATCATCTGATCAAACTCCTGAGCTCTTTTCAAGTTGGGGCGCCGAGAGCAAAGGCATCTTTGAGCATAGTGAACTCTGGACAACTCATGTCCTCGAACCAATTTTCCCTAGACTCCTATTAAGTCGAGAAGTACTGTTGCGAGGTTGTCCCGATGTCACAAATGAGACAGAATTCGAACCCACCGAGGGCGTTGCCCATGATCCCATGGTGGTGGCATGATGTAAGATAATGATCCACCAGCTACTACCAAGGTCAACCTAGACATCTCAGCTTCCCAAGATGAAACTGAATAGAGAACCGATATAATTAAGCTACTTCAAAGAGCTGAAAAGCTCACTATTGAGATCGATCTCATAAAAAAGAATGGGACTTTGCCATCGTTCACCCTTTCTTGGCCTTCATCGGGATTCATCTTAGAATCTCAGATAAGTGATGGACTCCTGCCCCCTCTGGGTGGTTTTAAGGATGTGGCCTCCCTTAGTCTCTCTCAACTAGATATTCTTACCGTTGATGAGAGTTTGTTACTCTCATTCGAGGAAAGCTTCTCCCCAGTACTGGAGGGGATAAGCCACACTCCCCCTGTTGGCAGCCCACTGAAATGGCTCCTCCATGCCCTGAAGGCACCATGATTCCTCGAAAAGCCAACTGCATGCTTCCCTTATATCATGCGTGCTGCATGTGCGCTCTCGACAAAAATAGTACGGCGCCTCGGCCTATGAGGGTTCTCGTTTGGTGATGAAGAGCTCAATTCTGATGGGGCGACATCCCTCGTCCTCATGCATCCAATGACTCCTACCTATGATGAGATCTTGTCACTCTCATTCGAGGAAAATCATTCCATGATAGAGGATGAGATGGACAGCATTCCTTTCGCTGACCACCCCAATGAAATCACGCCTCCAGATCTTAAAACACCATGATTCTTTGTGGGGCTGACTACGCACGGCCTCCATGTCTTGAAGACGTCATGAATCCTTATGAGGCTGATCATGTGTTCGCCCCGTGTCTTGAAAAATTCTCCCCCAATGATGATCAAGTGACCTCACCGGCTTGTGAGAGTTTTAGATTCTCATTAGATGACGAGGTTACCTAAGCCTCGGAAAATGAAGAGAACCTGAAGAAAGGTTCAATGACCTTCATTAATAATGTTGTCAAAGTAGTGACAGTTGAGCCTATGGTCGAGAACTCTAATGTTGTCAAAATAGTGGCAGTTGAGCCTATGGTCGAGAACTCCATTGAGCAAGAGGCATGTGGTGAGCAAACTTTATTAGAGTGTATTGCTCCGAACAAAAAAGAAGCTTTCGAAGTAATCAGCCCCAAAGCCTCCGTTATCCCTTTGCTTCCCAATGGTGAGCAACCCAATCTTCCAATAGAAGAAGAGTCCTCAAGCATGGTGCTCAATTAAGTACCAGAATTTTATGGAGATGAGATTGTGCAGCTTAAGGCCTATTGAGGCAGTTACAAGCTAAGATGAGATCAAAAGATGAAATGATGGAAACTTTACGCCAAGAGGTATTGGTGTCTCATAAGCCTGAGCGTACCCCCTAGGGGCCAAACCCTCTTTACCGTCACTCAAGCACCGTATTCGGTCATCGAACAGCACTATCAGAAGAAACGGTACTACCATCCTCGCCTCCCTTATTGTCGCTCTCGTCCCCATCAGCTCAGGTTGGGAACGAAGAATTGGTGAAAGGCGTTGTAGCCGAAGCATTGAAAAAAGTACGGTATCCCAGTGATGGAAGAGCCGAATCACTATCAGAAGCCTTACCCAAAATATGTTGACCAAACTCCATTTCCACCAGGCAATCAAAGACCTGACTTCCCCATGTTTGACTGTACTAGCTCATCGTAGCACCACATAGCCCAATTCATTGTAGCCTTATGCAATACAGTGAACAATGAGTGTCTATTTCTTTGGCAATTTGTGGGAACCCTTACAGGAGCAGCATTCAAATGGTACTCTCGGTTACCACCAGGATCAATCTCATCATGGGCACAAATGGAGGAAGAGTTCCTTAAGTGCTTCTGTGACATAGAAAGGAAACTCCAACTCTTTGAACTTTTGGAGGTAAAACAAAAGCCACACGAGCTAGCGATCGAGTACTTCGAAAGGTGGTGCAATCTAGCCATCAATTTGGCCACACTAATAGGTGAGCCTCAAGAGATAGAGTACTGCATAGATGGGATGCACCTAGAATTGGATCGTTATGTCACTTCATCATGGCCCACTACATTAGCCAGGATGGTCAATAAGGCAGTTCAAATTGAAGGTTTGCTCAAGCATCACAAACATATATCTGGACCCTTCGCATCAGTCAAAGATGATGATCAATTATCAACTACCATAACAAATTCCATGCACTCCTCAGGCCAAGGCCGGCAAGAGGATTACTCCTTTGACAAGTTATGATCCCCAAGCTGCTTGAGACTTTCCTATCAGAAGGGATGATCGAGCTACCCGTTCCAAAGAGATGGAGGGAACTTGGAAGGGAAAGTAAGCCCAATTACTGCCAATATCATAAGAGACTTGGTCATAGCATTGAGAGTGTCGTGCTGGTAAGGACATCATCCAGAATTTCATAGACATGAGAAAATTGAACTTGGGGTCTGATTCTATGCGTGATCCAGTGCCACACATGATCCAAGTTATACGACCCTAAACTATAGCACATGTCCTAGTGGCACGACGTTAAATTACACAACATGGAATCTCGGAGGCAAGACCTTAAACATGCCCTCAAGTCTCTGTGGATGACCTTAAAACATGCCAAATTAATTGTCATGGTGGCATGACCTTAAACATGCTTCTGCAAAAAAAAAAAAAGGAAAAAAAAAAAACAAAGAAGAAGACGGGCATGAAAAAAACCCGCAAGGGTGTCATGGGTAAAAATGTCAAAAAAAAATGGACTTGGTGTGCACTCCCAAAGACCACCATGGGCAAAATATGTCAAAAAGAAAAAAAAAAGAAAAAACAAAAAAGACAAAAGATGGTCATAGTGAAAACTTGCAGGGGCACTATAGGCAAGACTGTTAAAATAAAGGGGGTGTGGTGAAAAGCCATCTAGGCACCCACTCTCAAATGATGGGGGTGTTGATCCTCCCATATGGGTCATCACAAGTAAAAATGCACATGTCCCTATAGCAAGATGTTAAAATTGCATGACATATATTCCATTCACATGACTATAAACTGCTTCATGTTCCTACATGTCTCCATGGGGTTACCGTAAGACACCCTCCTTTACATCCCTTACTACATCCTTCTTAACAAGCCCACGGTGAAAGGACACCATCCTTCCAAGGTGTCCTCCCTAATCAAGGTGTACTTCAGTTGTGGCTATGAGGATTTGAAGCAAAGCACATGCAGTCCTCTACAACGCCATATCTCAAGAGGCATACCACAGTTCTGATTGTGAGGCTACGAAGCAGAGCATGCAACTGTCTCATCGATAAAGCCGCATACCATAGTTCTAACTATGAGATTCCAAATCATGCAACCACCTCTACCAAAGTTATATCCCAAGGAGGTGTACCACAATTTCGACTGTGAGGATTTGAAACAAAAGCATGCAACCGCCTCATTGACAAAGAGGCGTACCCCAGTTCTAATTGTGAGATTTCGAAGCATGCTACTGCCTCTATCAACGTTATATCTCAAAGAGGCGTACCATAGTTTCGACTGTGAGGCTTCGAAGCAGAGCATGCAACTATCTCATCGATAAAGAGGCGTACCGCAAATCCAACAGTGAGATTCCAAAGCATGCAACTGCCTCTAAAATTCTATTTCCCAAAGAGGCGTACCGCGGTTCCGATCGTGACTTCATACCATTTCGTCTGATAGGGCCATTCACCATCGAGCTCCCATTTCCCCAGCTAAAATACACCATTCGTGGCTCTTCTAAATCTCTATCATGAACCTTAAGTGCCCATGACCCCACTTCTTGTCATGCGTGCTCCTACCTCTACAACGGTCTAAATTGGGTGAAGATCTTGAACTTTCCCTCAACACATCCTACAAGGCTGAGGACTTTTAAAAGCACCCCTTGGCGGTCTGTTCAGGGCACATGACCTTAAAAGACCTTTCCCCATGAGGCTGGGTTTTTAGTGGTAGTTGCTCCTAAGCTCGAGCTCGAGGTCCTTCACAGGCCACCGCTCGCACTCATCTCTCGTGTGCACGTCCCCTCAACTGCCAAGTGTGCTCCTTCTTCATCGTCATGTATGCACCACCGTCACGCATGCCTCACTGCCATGCATGCTACCGTCGAGCATGTAACTGCCGAGCATGTCATCGCTGAACAAGCTACCGTCATGCGTGCTTCATCTCCGGGCATGCTACCACTGTGTATGCTTCAGCACCGAGTAATCTCAAGACATTCTCTCTTAATACGGAGCATGTCATCGTTGTGTACGTCCCATCATTACCCCAATAGGAGGTACACCTGTGCTGCAGCCCATCATCCCCAGTGGAGTTAGGTGTATGCTAAGAAAAAAGGGGTCATGCTTACCTCTGCAATCCCCAGTGGGTTCATTTTGCACCAAGTCATTATCTTATCCCAAAGGCTAGGCCTATCCTCCTTGGAGTCTCACTCAACCCCTAATCCCCAGTGCAGTCTGCTCCCTTTTTCCATCCCTCATTGGGCCACCATCTCCATCTAAGTCTTCTGTTTGTTTATGGACTTAACCATTTTATCCCCAGTGCAGTCTGTTCCCTTTTTCCATCCCTCAATGGGCCATCATCTCCATCTAAGCCCACTGTTTGTGTATGGACTTAACCATTTTATCCCGAGGGAGTTGGATTGCCATCCACAAACTTATTCCCCATGGAGTTTCAACTACATGGTGACTGACATAATGGTTTAGGTGCACGACCCTAAACTGCATGGTCTAAACTATATGACCTTAAACTGTAGCGGAGGTCTAGTTGCACAACTTTAAACTGCATGGTCCTAGTTGCATGGCTTTAAACTGCACAGTCACGGTCCAAAGTATACGACCTTAAACTGTAGTAGAGGTCTAGTTGCACGACCTTAAACTGCAAGGTCCAGGCTGCATGACTCTAAACTGCATGGTCCACCGTCCAAGTTATATGAGCTTAAACCATAGTGCACATCCTGACCGCATGAGGTTAAGTTGCTTTGCAAAGGTCCAGGAGGCACGACCATAAACACGCCCTCACACACGTGCACATGCCCTTCATGAGCATCTTCACGCATGTCTTCCCTAATCGACCCAATCGTATGCGCACTATCTTCATCAAATCCCCATTAAATCCATCTTTCTACGTTACCATCATTGATCACTCCCCAGTGAATTTCACCCGTGCTCACAAAATGGCGAGCCATTCGACCATTCGTACTCGCCGTCAGCTAGTGCGTCCCCACTTTTAACCTTCCATCAATACATCATCCATCTTTCATAGGCATCCTTATGCTAACTTCCCAAAGTGAGTCAAACCACCACCATACTCAGTTCATGGCCTCCACAGAGTGCCATCCATCTTCACCATGGTCCAGCTGTATGACCCTAAAACTATAGTGCACATCCTAGCCGCATAACATTAAAGGGCTTCGCACAGGTCCCTAAGGCATGTCCCTAAACACGCCTTCACCAAAAAAAAAAGAGAAAAAAAAGAATAATGGGCATGGTGTACACTTGGTCAAGGGAACGCCATGAGTAAAAATGACGAATGGGCATGGTCATGAAACCATGAGTAAGAGAGTTTAAAAACCTGAGCACTGTGAAAACTTGAAAGGGCACCATGAGTAAAAATGGAGGAAAAGAGTGGACATGGCCAAAAGGTCACGGGTAAAAGAGCCCTAAATAAAAGGAGGTGGATGAAAATTGTCTCTACAGCCCCACTTCTCAAGTCTAAGTGAAAACCCGCAAAGGGTGCTTAGACCAATAAGCAAGTTGATGCAGCATTCGCCTCTATAGGTGACTTCAGCCGGCATTCGAAAGAAAAATCGCTGGTATTGGAATGCCTTGATACCAGGACCCAAAAAGATGAGCATCAAGGAAATATTCTTACAGCTTGAGTCCATTCGCAAATGGACTCAAAGGACAGAAGACTCGCCAAGAAGGCAAGACAAGTCTCATGAAGAAGAGCACCATTCCCAAGAGGTCACTAACGCACTCCAAGATATTGAAGAAGCCCTAAGAAGGATAAGTCAGCCAGACCTTGGACCTGTTATGCAGCAACTATGATTGAGCCCTCAGTGGTCGCCTCAGATGAAGAAGATAGGTATCCTTCTTGTCAAAATTGCCCATAAGAAAGAGGGCTTAAGCCCAAATTCGGTCACCTCAAAAATGAGGTACCTTGCTCGCCAAGGACATTTTGATGCACAAAGAAGACGGCCGCCGATAGAAGGCCCTTCAGTAGACCATCCAGATTAAACAACAAAATAAAGAAACCCAGACCAAATGGAAAGAAGTGCCCTTAAGCATGGCACTTGGCCTTCATATAAGCCTAATTTTGACTAACGAGGTCCGTAAAAAATCCTCAGCTGTCAGAATCAAAAGCAGTCCCTTGAGGGTAAGGATTTCGATAGGATCCCTCAACAAGTCTCTTTTCCCCTGAAGTCTCCACAGATGGACCTACACAGTGCATCCAAATGTCTGAGCATCCTAGTTACAACATTGCGTGGATATCCCCTCGACATTCACGTGGTCCTGTGGCTAGGAAGAAAAAATTAATAAAATCGAGGAAATTTTTTGAATATTGCCTTCTCTCTTCTCTCGAAGCACAACATTAGGTGGGGTAAACAGTTTGAACACATTTTTCAACACATTGCGTCATCGATGCGGAATAAAGAAGAAGCAGGTAAATAATGCCCTGATGTACAGTGTAACTTTTTACAGTCTTAAAATTATACCAAAATTGGTGAAAATGTTTCTAAGCACTTCAAAAGGATACCTACCAAGATTTGTTAAGGTAGTACAAACGAAGAAAAAATTTCAGAAAAATCAACCTCTAACACCTTGAAACGGATCCCATAACTAGAACTCTATTTTTAGTGTGTGAAATAGCTCTAAGACCACCGCTATTGGATCTTACATATTCATAAACCCTTAGGGGTCAAGTTTTGGCTTAATCGGGCGACCATGGACAAAGTTATGGGTAAAATACAAAAAACGGGCAGGGCGAACACTATTCCCTTGTGCCCTCCCTGCACAACATCACCATTAATGGTGATTATTTTTACAGTTTCAGGTAGTCACTTATGGGAGCTATATCTCCCTCATTCTGAGTCCGATCGCGCTCAAATTTTGTGAGCATATTCGTCTCTCTAAGACAAGCATTTCGATATGTGGCACTCCTCGTGATGACGCTCGAGCAAGGGAAAAGCTAGAGAGAAGTTGGAGATTCATGGTAAAAGTTACAGGAAATTCAATAGCGACATGTCTCGCTCGAGAGACCATATCACGATGCTCACACAACAGATCGACATGAGACTAGTTCCATCGCGTAAGGTATAGGGCTTTGTCTGGTCCGAACCCCGTATGTGATGAACAACTGGATTTCACATGCGAAGCTGATAAAGTTATTGCATATTTCAGTCTCTCGATTTTAGATTCTAACAAAAACATAAGGATTGTGAAGTCTTCGTTCGAGCACGAAATCGAGTTGCATTTGTTGCAACGCGATTGTTACGACATGCTCGGTGCAATTCAACAAAGAAACCAAAGAAAAACATTAAGAAACAAGCACACTATCGATCGAAAGTTTTCATGATTAATCCAAATTTTCGAGTTGTGTGATCCTGACCTAAAAATGCGATCCGTAGTCCAAAGTTGGTATCAAATAGATCATCATATCGTGCCCAAAGCAATCATCTTTCGACCAAACAAATGTAGGAGCAACCTCGAATCGGTTATGGACGATCACACACGTTTTAGAGCAGCAACATGGACTATTTTAGAATTTCATGTATTGTTGAGCAGGGGCAAAATCATCATTTTACCCCTATTTTTAGATTTTTCTTTAATTTAAAAAACTTACATTTTTGGCAATGAGGGTAGATTTTTATTAATCCACCCATGTTTGGGCAAAAGTTTATATATATCACATTATATTATTGTACAGGGGGGACCAATTAGCTTAATAAAATTTTGATTTTCTTCATTGTTGGGTCAGGTTTTAAGAGAGAGAGGAAGGAGAGAGAAATTTTTGGGTCGGTACCCCTGAGCTTAACGTAAATCTTTCTCTCTTTTTCTCTCTTTCTCTTTCTCTCTCTTCTCTCTCTTCTCTTTCTCTCTCCTCTCTTTCTTTCTCTTTCTCTCTCATCTTTCATGAACGACAGAACCCCATTGCCATCCATGTATCACTCTTTTTCTTTCTCTTCTTCTCTCTTTCCTTCCCTTGTGGTCTCATATGACCACGATGTTTGAACATATTTTTTAGCACCTTGGGTCCCCGATGCACAATAAAAGAGAACCCGGTGAATAAAGTCCTAATATACAGTGGAATTTTTTTTCAGTCTTAGAATTCCAAATAATGGGTGACAATCTTCCTAAGCACTTCAAAAGGTTACTTGCCAAGTTTCATTGTAATCTAACATGTCTAAGGCGTGTGTAGACAACGAAAAAATTTCAAAAAATCAACCTCTGGCACCCTAAAATGGACCCCGTAACTAGAACTCTATTAACAGTGCATCAAACGATTGTGGACCAATGCCATTGGATCCAACAGGGTCGAAAGCCCCTGTGGGTCAAGTTTCGGCTTAATCGGGCGCTCTAGGATAAAGTTCTAAGCGAAAGACTAAAAAGGAGTAAGCCGCACATTATTCCTGTGCTCCCTCCCTACACCAATCTCCATTAAAGGAGACTGGTGTGCACAGCTATGAGCAACAAATTCAGAGACCCGTATTGCACTCGTTATGAGTCGGATAGTGCTCAAATTTTGTGAGCATGTTCATCTCGTCAAGAAGAGCGTTTTGATATGTGGCACACCCCGTATTGATACTCGAGTAGGGAGGAAAACTAGAGAGAAGTTCACGATTCGTGGTAAATGTTGTAGAAAATTCAGCAGCGACACATCTCGTTCGAGTGGCAATTAAATGCTCGCGCACCCGATCGACATGAAATCAGTTCCATCGTGTGTGTAAGGTATAGGGCTTTGTCGAGTTTGAACCCCACATGTTATGACCGATCGGATTTCACACACGAAGCAGTTAAAGTTACTGTAAATTCCAACTATTGGATTTCAAGTCCGGTAAGAAATCGAGCTCTGTTTGTTGCAATGCAATTGTGACGGCATGCTCAGTGGAATCTAGAGAAGAAATCATGAAAAAAATCCAAGAAACGAGCGCACTATCTATCAGAAGTTTTTGAGATTCATGCATATTTCAAGGTTGCATGATCGTGACCTAAAAACGTGATTCGTGTCTCGAAGTTGGTATAAAATAGATCGTCATACCGAGCCCAATGAGAAAGTATTCATCTTTCGACCAAACAGGCATTGGAGCAACCCTGAATCATCCATGGAAGATCATGCATATTTTAGGGCAGCAGTAGGGACTGTTTTGGAATTTCATGTATTATTCAGCCAAGGCTAAAACATCATTTTGCTCCCATTTTTAGATTTTTCTTTAATTCACATAAGTTGTAATTATCATCAATTAGATTTGATTTTAGGCATCCACCCATTTTTAGGTCCGATTATATATATATATGATAAACTTAATTGTAAAAGGTTCCACACTGATGAATAAAATTTGAGATTTTTACATTGAAATTTTGGGCACGTCTTGGAGAGAGAAAGAGAGAGGAGAGAGAAGAAAAATTTTAACACCCTTTGATTAGGTAACTTTCTCTCTCCTCCTCTCGTCTTTCTCTTTCTCTCTATTTCTTTTTCTCTCTCCTTTTCTTTCTCTCTCCTCCTCTCATCTCTCTTTCTCTCTCCTCCTCTCATCTCTCTCTTCCTCTCTCCTCCTCTTTCTCTCATCTTTCTCTTTCTCTCTCCTCCCCTCATCTATCTCTTCCTCTTTCTTCTCTCAACATGCACAGCAGTGGGCCATCGTCGTGCGTGTCTTTCATGTTCTTCTTTCTTCTTTTTCTCTCCTTTCTTTCCTTACTCACCCTTCATTCTTTCCTAATCCTTCCTCCCCCTCACTTGATCTTCTTCCGTTTCTTTCTCAATTTCTCTCTTCTTTCTTTCTCCTTGTTCTTTCCATTCTCTCTCTACACCATTCATGCATGACGGAGCCTATCGTCGGGCATGATGTCCTCCTCTAAAACACGCATAGTGAGCCGGGACCTAACCCGAGTGACGGGTCGGAGCTCTGTCGGAGTTTCTTCCTATGTCATGGACAGCGCAAGCTCAATGCTGTCCATGTTTTCTTTCTCCTATCATGGACGATAGAAACCCATTGCAGTCCATATTTTCCGTCTCTTCTTCCCTCCATCATGGATGGTTGAGACTCATCGCCGTTCATGTTTTCTCTCTCTTCTTTCTTTTATCATAGATGGCGGAAGCCCATTGCCATCCATGTTTTCTTTGTCTTATCTTGGACGGTGGAAGCCCAACGCCGTCCATGTTTTGTCTCTCCTCTCCCTTTTTTAATGGATGGTAGAATCCCATCGTCGTTCATGTTATCTCTCTCTTCTTCTTTTTATCTTGGACGATGAAAGCCCATCGCCATCCATGTTTCTTTCTCTTCTCTCTCTCTTGTCATGAATAGTAGAAGCTCATCACAATCCATGTTTCTCTCTCCTCTCTCTCTCCTGTCATGGACGGTGGAAGCCCATCACCGTCCATGTTTCTTTCTCTTCTCTCTCTCTTATCATAGACGACTGAAGCTCATCGCCATCCATGTTTCTTTCTGTTCTCTACCTCCTGTCATGGATGGCACAAGCTCATCGCTGTCCATGTTTCTTTCTCTTCTCTCTCTCCTATCATGGATAGTGGAAGCCCATCGTCGTCCGTATTTTCTCTCTCTTCTTCCTTTTTTCATGGACGACAGAAGCCCATGGTCGTCCATGTTTCTTTCTCTTCTCTCTCCTATCATGAACGGGGGAAGCCCATCACCGTCTAAGTTTCTTTCTCTTCTCTCTCTCTTATCATGGACGGCGAAAGCCCATCGCCGTCTATGTTTTTTTCTCTTCTCTCTCCTATCATGGAGCGTGGAACCCCATCATTGTCTATGTTTCTTTCTCTTCTCTCTCTTCTTTCTCTTCCTTCTCTCTGTCTTGCTCTCTCTTCCCTCTTCCCTCTTCCTTCTCTATCTTCCTCTTTCTTTCTATCCCCTCTTCCCATCCTCTTTTCTCTCTTCTTTCTTTCTCTCTTATTTTCCCTCGCTCTTTTCTTTCTTCTTCATATTTTTCTTTTCTCCGTCTCTCTTCTCCTTTCTTCAACCCTCTTCTTCTCTTCTTCTTCTTTTTTCTCTCTTCCTTTCTTTTCTTCTCTCTCCTTACTCTTTCTTCTATTTTTTTCTCCTTCTCTCTTCTTGTCTTATCCCTTTTTCCACTCTCTCATTTCTCTTTCTTCTTTCTTCCTCGCTCGTTTGACCGAAAGAGGTTAAGATTAGCACTGTCACAGTAGTCTTATCATCTATCACTAATGTCGCCGTGCTGATTTGCGTCACTGTGCCCATCTTACTGCCACGACAGGCTAGCCATTGTGGCAGGCTAGTCAATGGTTGTTTTTTCATTTAGTAGTACTATCGTTGTGTTGATCTGAGCTATCGTGCCATCTTTCTATCACTATTTGAAGACATTTTTCAACACCTTGGTCCCCGATGCAGAATAAAGGGAGTAGCCAGTGAATAAAGCCTAACAAATGGTGGAAATTTCGATAGTCTTAAAATGGCCCCAAAAGTGATCAAGGTGTTCATAAGGACTCTCAAAAGCCTCCTGTCAAGTTTTATTGTATTCCGACATATCTAAGGCAGTGCAAACTGAGAAACAATTCGAAAGAACCAGCCTCTAGCACCTCGAAACGGATCCTATAACTAGAACTATATTTTTGGTGTGTCAAATTACTATAGGACCATCCCCATTGGATCTGTTATGGTTAAAAAACCCCAAGGGTCAAATTTCAACTTAAACGGACATTCCAAGAAGAAGTTCTAGGCAAAAGAGCAAAATAGGACGAGCCGCACGCTATTCCCATGCGACCACCCTGCAACTCAACTCCATTAAAGGGACAGTCACGAATAGTGACTTGCAAGACCTATATCATACTCAGTCCTAGTTGGATCATGCTGAAATTTTGTGAGTGTGTTCGTCTTGTCGAGACGAGCGTTTCGATATGTGGCACACCCCGTGATGATGCCCGAGCGTGAAGAAAATTCAGACAGAAGTTGCTGATCCGTGAAGAAAGTTACAGGAAAATCATCAGTACCGTACCTCGCTCAAGCGGCAAAATCACACTCCGCTTGAGTCCGATCGATGTGAAACTAGTTACAACTTGTACGTACCGTCTAGGGCTGTCTCCAGTCCGAAGCCCTTACATGATGAACGGTCGGATTCCACACTAAAAGCCGATGAAGTGACTGTAAATTTCGGCACCATAATTCCGGATTACGACCAATACTAGAAAGATGCAAAATCTTAGTCCGAACATGGAATCGAGCTGTGTTTGTTGCCACGTGATTATGACGGCATGCTCAGTGTGATCCAACAAAGAAATCACTGAAAAAACTTGATGGAACAAGCACATTATCGATCTGAAGCTCCAAGATTCATCCAAATTTTAAGTCGCATGATCGTGTGTAAAAACATGATCCATGGCTTAAAGTTGGTATCAAATCGATCGTCATGTCAAGCCTTACAAGAAAACAATCATCTTTCGATCAAATGGGCATCAAAACAACCCCGGATCATCCATGAAAAATAACGCACATTCTAGGGAAGCACAGGGACTGTTTTGAAATTCTGTAATTGTTAAGAAGGGGCAAATCTATCATTTTTCACCCTATTTTCCTATTTGTCTTAATTCAGTTAAAATCTTAATTTTGATCAATCCACCCATGTTTGGGCACAACTCTATATATACCACGTACTACCATTGTACGCAGATTCGTCATTTATTCGCTAAGGAGAACTGTGCTTAATAATATTTTTCTTTCTTCTCATTGTTGGGTCACGTTTGGAGAGAGAGAGAAAGGAGAGAGAAACTTTTGGATCGGTATTCCTAGGCTTAAGGTAAATCTTTCTCTCTTTTCGTTTCTTTTCTTCTTCCCTTTCTTTTTCTCTCTCTTCTTTCTTTCTTCTTCTTCTTCTTCATCTGAGATTCTCTAAGAGGCCATGCATAGCAGTGGTAGTCCGTGCATGCCTCTTTCCCTCTTTCCCCCTCCTATGGCTTCACAAGTCCTGCATGGCGATGGTAGCACCATGCGCGAGTTGCCTTCTCTTCCTCTTCATTCATCTCTGCCTCTCCGAGTGAAGCAAAGACGACGATGCCTATTGCCGCCCATAGGGGTATCACCCTGTTGCGTGCTTATCACAGACGACGATGCCCATTGCCGCCCGTGAAGGGTGTGGCAATACCTGTCACCATCCGCTGGCTTCTCTCGCACCCTCTGCCTATTGCAGATTGCGATGTCTATACACTAATGCAAGAAGAACTCCCAACACCAGCCCCGAGAAGAGCTGAGCTAGACCCTCTGCAGGCCTTCTTCGAGACGATGGTCCAACAGGGTCTCGTCACTCCAAAGCCTGCCAGGCAGCCGAGGCGTCTTGCCCAAGGAACAGAAAACCTCTGGTGCCCATATCACCACGTATCACGAGCTGAAAGAATGCTCTGGGTTCGAAGCTGTAGTTGCTAAGAAGTTACAAAATGGACACATTATTTGTGTCGTCCTCTCAGAAAGCTTCCAAGCCATCACTCCCATTTAATAGGAAACCCTGCTACAGGTCCCCTATGAGCATACACTGGTCCCTTCAGAGCCCTCGACTTCTTAGCCCTGGGAAGTCTACCATGGGCGAAGTAGGCTCAAATCCCTGAAGCGTGAGGAAGTCCACCAAGCTAGGGCAACTCATCAGCCTGATAGAGCGGACCAAACACCTCCTCAGGGATCCAGAAGGAGACGAGCACCCAGGTCAGCTAGCCGAAGGAACTACAGCCATCGGCCACCAGTTAAGGAAGAATTCCTCAGGCCCATTCCTCCACTGCCAACCTTACAAGACTTCATCTCGGGTGCAACCTGCCTTATCCTGTCATCCAATCAGGTGGACATCCTTGAGTCACCAACAGCTCGGGATCTGTCCAATGAGAGTGATGATGTTAAAAGCACCCCCCAACGGTCAAAGCCGGGGCAAGACCTAAAATACCCCCTACGCATGTCCAATTCTAGTGACGACATAAAAAGCTGCCCAGAACATTCTAACTCTTCTTCTCCTCCCTCCTCTGCTATTTCTTCCACCGGTGCAGCTCAGTTATTTAGACACTCTAAATAGAGAGCTCGAAGGTACCAACATCAGCAGGTCGTAGCAGAAGCACCTAAGAAAGATGGTGGCCTAGGGGGCTGGATTCTCGACTGTCGTTGATGCCCTGGCAGCTCAAGCCAAAATCGAGCCATCTTCAAGCTACTCTTTCAAAGAGGCCTCCCATATGGTGCAGATCTTGGAAGTACCATCCAGCATGGGGCAAATGAACCTGAGATCGAGAAAGAAGCAGCAGCCCACACCTCAAAAGTTCAAGGTCCACAAGTTTCCCGATCCTTCACTTTTCCCTAAGCTTCAACCTCAAACCTCTACATTCCTAATTCAAATGCCTATTACTTCCCTATCAACCCAGACCGCACCGGATGAACAACAGAGTCAACCAGTGTCACAAACTAAAACTCAACTAAAGATTGTTCCTAAACCTACCCTACCACTTACACTAGTGACTGGATCTGTAACACAGAAGACTAATGAGGATAAAGTGAAATATGATGTAATTGGGCACTTGAGAAATCTTCCATCCGTTCTAAGTATCTATGATGCCCTTATGCTGTCTAGAGACTATCGTATGGCCCTGGTGAAAGCTCTTTATAACCCAGAGGTGTATGAGACTGAAGTGGAGCCTATTGAGGTCGACCCAGCCATTCTGAGTAGGTGCTTGGCAATCTCTATTTCCAAAGATGACTTTCAGTTGGGAAGCAAATTTCACAATCGCCCCCTCCTCATGAATGGTGAATTCCATGCTTGCTCTATCGACCGAATCATACTAGATGGAGGGTCGGCAGTCAACCTTATCCCAAGAAGGATCCTCACTCGATTAGGATTAGGATCTAACGACCTCACTCCTACACACATCACCGTGCAAGATCGGTGACCTCAACAATTACGCTCAGTTTCATGTAATTGACACCGATATATCTTACAATGTTCTCCTCGGCCGCCCTTGGCTTCACGATGAGAGGGTGGTTCCTTCCATGCTCCATCAATGCTTCAAGTACAGTCGAGATGGGAGACAACACATGGTCTATGTAGATAAGACGTCGTTTCCTGTAGTTGAGACTCACTATGCTGACGCTAGGTACTATTTCACAGACCTTCCAAAACCAAAAAAGTCAAAGGATGATGATTGGAAGCCTGTTAGAGAGACATGACCCTTGTCTCATGATGATGATGAAGATCTGCGGCGAATGATCACAAACATGTTCAAAGAAGAGGAAAGACAAGGAAAGATCCTCCCTTTGACTCCTATCTACCAAAATATACCTTGCCACCTCTCCGAGGTCATGCTGCCATCCCCCAAAGATGAAGCTTCCCCCTCTAATTCTAATTCGTCAGAATAAAAGAGCGAGCTAGAAGCAACTCCTGAGACTGAGGAAACTCTAGGGGAAGACCTTTCGGCACTGAGGGTCACCTATACGCTGGACTAGAGAAAGGTTCTACATGTCCCCATCACTCTTTTAGAAGCATAATTGGCACACCAACCACCAAGGAAGGTACTCCAAATTCCATCCACCTTGAACAAGGGGATCACCAGCGGCCAAGAGAAGGTCATACATCTCTCAGAGGCTCCCGAAGAGTTACATGTGGACAAGAGTTAGCCCTCCGACTCTCAGGAACAAGACCCCATGGCAGAGCTAGTTGCACGACCTTAAACTGCATGGTTCTAACTGCATGACTTTAAACTGCATAGCCATGGTCCAAGCTACAAGACCTTAAAACTGTAATGCACGGCATGACAAATACTTCATACACATAACTTTAACTAGATGGACTACCTCTTCGCTAGGTGTATTTCATCAACGTCCCCAGTGGAGTTAGGTGTATTAAAAAACAAAGGGTTCGCACTTACCCCTTCAATCCCCAGAGGGTCTGTTTCACACCAACATCCCCAGTATGAGTCACATCATATTGCGACCCACTATCCCCAGAGAGTTAGGGACATTCTTATCCTTTCAACCCCCAGTGGGGTTGCATCTGCGCTCTGGCTTGTCATTATCAGCAGAGTTATATGCATATTATTACTCATCATCCCCAGGGAGTCATACTCGCCCTCTTAATCCCCAGTGAAGTTCAATCTTAATCTAAAGCTCCCTGTTCGTGTATAGCCTTAGTTGTTTTTATCCCCAGGGAGTCATATCGCTATCCACAAACCTATCCCCCATGGAGTTTCACCTACATGGCGACCCACACGATGGTCCGTGCTACATGACCTTAAACTGCACAGCCATGGTCCAAGTGCACGACTCTAAAACTGCATGGTCTAAACTATATGACCCTAAAACTGTAGCGGAGGTCGGGTTGCGTGACCTTAAACTGAATGATCCTAGTTGCATGACGTTAAACTACATAACCACGGTCCAAGTTATATGACCTTAAACAATAGTGCATGTCCTGGTCATATGACATTAAACTTCTTTGCCCAGATCTCGGAGGCATGACCTAAAAGACACCCCTTCATGTACGCACATGCCATTTACGTGCATCTTCACACACACCTTCCCTAACCGACCCATTCGTGTGTGCGCACCACCGTCATTGCTTCCCTAGTGAATCCATTCACTTCATTACCATCATCCATCATTCCCCAATGAGTTTCACTCATGCTCATAAAACAGCGAACAATTCCACCATCCATACTCGTCATCAGCTAGTGGGTCACCACTTTTCACCCACCATTCACACATCATCCATCTTTCATAGGTAGCCTCTGCCATCTCCCTAAGGTGAGTAAAAACCACCACCATACTCACTCCATGACCTCCACAGACTGCCATTCATCACCACTATGGTCCAGCTATATGACCCTAAATTATAGTGCACGTCCTGGCCGCCTGACGTTAAAAGGCTTCCTACAGGTCTCGAAGGCATGATCATAAACATGAGTTTACAAAAAAACTAGGCATGGTGTATACCCGGACAAGGAAATGCCATGAGTAAAAATGACGGATGGGCATGATCACATAACCATGAGTAAAAAAGTTTCGTGAATAAAAATCGGGGCATGGCGAAAACCCCAAAAAGGCACTGTGAGAAAAAACCGATGAAAAGGGTGGACATGGCAGCGAGGTCATGGATAAAAGAGCCCAAAAATAAAGGAGGTTAATGAAAACCATCTCTAAGGAACCATTTCGCTAGTCCAGGTGAAAACCCACAAAGGGAGCTTGGATTAACAAAAACTAGGTTAACGTGGCACCACAGCCTCAGCCGACACCCAATCGCCAAACATTCATAATCCTGGCTAATGAGGTCTACATAAAATCCTCAGCCACCAGCATCCAATCACAACACAAAATGGTTCACCCGAGAGTGAGAGTCTCATATGATCTCGCACACTTCAACTCCAAAAACAAAGAGAGTCCTTGAGGGTGAGGACGACGACTAAAAGATCCCTCCAAAATGCTAAAGACCATCACGAAGGGAAGAAACTGACAAAGCCAGGACCCAACCGGTCGGAGACTTCAGGGTGATGCCTCGTAATGATGTTGCCTCGTCAAAAACCTTCCTTAGCTGACAGGCTTAGATCTTCGGGATAGGCCAATAAAAAACCCTCTACTAGACCCCATAGCATGGGGCCCACGAGGTCGCCTAGTCAAAATCCCCCTAGCTGATAAGCTCAGATCTTCTAGATAGGTCAAAAGCCCCCGACTGAACCCCACTGAATGGGACCTATAGAGATACCCTGATCTTCAAAAGTAAACCAGGTGTAGCAGCATACAATGCCAACTAAAGGTTCATAGCACCTGGCCGTCAGAGAGGCCCGATTTTGACCAATGAGGTCCCTACAAAATCCTCAAGTTGTCAAAGTTGCAAATAGTCCCTTGAGGGTGAGGACTTCTACAGATCCCTTAAAAAGTCTCTGCTCCCCCTAAAGTCTCCACGGATGGACCAATACATTGCATATAAATGTTTGAGCATCCTTTTCGAATGTTGTCCCTTTAATTTCTCTCGAAGAACAACATTTAGTAGGGCAAACTATTCGAAGACATTTTTCAGCACCTTGGTCCTCGATGCGGAATAAAGGGAGAAGCCAGTCAATAAAGCCTAACAAATAGTGAAAATTTTGACAATCTCATAATAACCCAAGAACTGGTCAAGATCTTCATAAAGACTCTCACAAGTGTCCTACTAATTTTCGTCGCATTCCATCATATAAGGCAGCGCAGACTGAGAAACGAACCCTATAACTAGATTTATGTTTTCGGTGCGTCAAATTGTTTTGGTACCACTGCCATTCAATCCGACATGGTCGAAAACCCCCAAGGGTCAAATTTCATCTTAAACAAACATTCCAAGAAGTTATAGGTGAAAGAGCAAAACAGGAGCAGCTGCACGATGTTCCCATGCGACCACCCTGCAATTCAACTCCATTAAAGGAACAATCATGAATAGTGACTTGTGAGACCTATATCTCACTCTTTCCAAGTCAGATCATGCTCAAATTTTGTGAGCGTGTTCGTCTCTTCGTGATGAGATTTTTGATATGTGGAACGCCCCATGATGACACCCGAGCGTTAAGAAAAGCTAGAGAGAAGTTGCTAATCCATGAAGAAAGTTGCAGGAAAATCAGCATCGTCGCACCTCTCTCGAGCGACCAAATCATGCCGATCGCGAGCCCGATCGACATAAAACCAGATCCATCAGGTGCGTAAGGTCTAGGGCTATCTCAAGTGCAAACCCCATACATGATGGATGGTCAATGAAGTGACTACAAATTCCAGCGTCGAATTTCAGATTCCGGTCAAAACTCTAAAGTTGCAAAATCTTCGTCCGAACATGGAATCGAGCAACGTTTGTTGCCACGTGATCACGACGACATGCTCAGTGTGACCCAGCAAAGAAATCATAGAAAAACATCAAGGAATGAGCAAATTATGGATCCGAAGTTCGAAGATTCATCCAAAATTCAAGTCACATGATCATGCCCTAAAAACACGATCCATGGCTCGAAGTTGGTGTCAAATCGATCGCCATGCCGAGCCTTATAAGAAAACAATCATCTTTTGATTAAATGGGCATTAAAACAACCTCGAATCATCCATGAAATGTCACGCACGTTATAGGGCAGCACAAGGACTGTTTTGAAATTCTACAAATTGTTAGCAAGGGGCAAATCTGTCATTTTTCACCATATTTTCCTATTTCTTTTAATTCAGTAAAATATTAATTTCTAACAATCAGGCTTAATTTTGATCAATCCACCCATGTTTGGGAACAACTCTATATATACCACGTACTACCATTATACGCAGACCCTTCATTCATTTACGAAGGAGAACTTTGCTTAAAAAGATTTCTCTTTCTTCTCATTGTTGGGTCATGTCTGGAGAGGGAGAGTGAGAAACGAGAGAGAAACTTTTGGATCGGTATCCCTAGGCTCAAGGTAAATCTTTTGCTCTCTTCTTGCCTTTTCTCCTTCCCTTTCTTCTTCTCTCTCTTCTTTTCTTTCTTCTTCTTTTTCTTCGTCTGAGCTTCTCTCGGAGGCCATGCACGGTAGTGCCAATTTCGTGCATGCCCGTCTCCTCGTTCCCCTCATATGGCTTTACAACTCGTCCATGGCGATGGGAATGCCATGTGCGAGTTGCCTTCTCTTCCTCTTCATTCGTCTCTACCTCTCCATGAGAAGCACAGACGACGATGCTTACTGCCACCCGTAGGGGTCTCACCCTATTGTGCGCCTATCCCAGACGATGATGTCCATCCCCGCTCATGAGGGGTCGCAGCCATACCTGTCGTCATCCACTAGCGACATTGCAGATGGCGATGTCTATCACGACCTGTAAAGGATCTTGGCGAGCTTTCTTCGTGCGCTCGGTTCCTATCGCCGCCTGCAAGTTCCCTTCGAGCGCTCGGTGCCTATCGTTTTTTGTGATCTTTCTTCGTGCGCTCTGTGCCTATTGCCATCCTCGAGCTTTCTTTATGCGCTCGGTGCCTATCGCCGTCTGTGAGCTTCCTCTGTGCGCTCAGTGCCTATTGTCGTGCACAGGCTACTCTCTGCGTCCCACGACCATCGCCGTACGCTTCACAAGAATTTTTTGCTCCTCATGAAGGTGAGTGCTGCCATCTCGCGTTGCCCACTACGATGCCTAATGCCAGCTGTAGTTCACTATTTGCACCCTTTTGTTATGAGCAGTGGTGTTCAGCACTATCGGGACCTCCTTCTCTTACCATCTCGTACCTTCTCCCATTCTCTCCCCTTCTCAATTGGCAGAGGGTAGACTCGGTCTAGCGTTGCCATAGCAATTTGTCTATCGAACAGTATTGCCGCTGCGCTATACCTAAGTACCATACCCGTCTTGCTACCGCACCAAATTAGGACAGTCATGTCGACCTTGGTTTCGAGTAGTATTATCGTCGTGTTGATCTGAGTTATCGAGCCCATCTTGCTACCACTCCGAGTCGGTATTGCACCGGTCTAGCTATCCTACTAGTCTCGTCCCCTTGTCGAGTCCCCTCTTCATTTCATTACCCTAATTTCTCACCTTCTCATCCATAAGAAGTTGCATTGCCCTAAGATAAGGGTGGGTCCGTTGGCCCAATTGTCTTGCAAATTAACCATAGTAGTGTTGTGCAGAAAAAAAGGAGATTGCAAGTCAAGGGTGCCGATTCTGAACCAGCTGAAGCAGGTGGGGGATTTCCGTCGTGATCTAAGAGGTGCCTGTACGAGTCAGCTCGAGTAAGTCACAAACCCAGGTCAGGTTGGTCCCCACCTCACATCCAAAATTCCTCTCTCACTAGTTGGATAGCTCCCTTGTTTTGTGAACGAGGTTCCCGAGAGAGCGATCTCAGGTCCTAGGTGATTCAAACCACCCGAGACACGTGTCACCCGATCATCTAGATCAGGGGAGGCGAGATCAAGGCACCTAACTAACCATGCCGAGTCAATCACTTACTGGTCTAGCCACTGTGTCAGTCTAGTTGCTTGATCCAATTCTTCTCTCCCCTTTCTTTTATTCTATCTCTTTCTTTTCCTCTTCTCACCCGAATCTCTATCCTCTTATTCTTCTCTTCTTCTTTTGGATGTGCACACCTGTGTATATTCGCCCAAAGACAAGGTGGGGTCCCTTGGCCCACTTATCTTGTAAAATTAATCATGTATGTGTGATTGTAGAAACAAGAGAGTATAGGCAAGGGAGGCGATTTCGAACTAGTTGTAGGATAATGGGGCAGCCTGGGTAAGTCTCGAAGGTGAGGTGTGTACTACCTCACGTTAAACTCCTCTCTCACCGGCTGGTGTACTTGCCCTTCTTCTTTAACAAGGTTCCCAAGAGAGCGATCTCAAGTTTTGGGTTTTCCTTGGAGCTCAAGACACGCGCTATCAGTTCATCCTAACCCGGAGGGCGAGATCGAGGCATCTAACCAACTTGGCAACTCCATAGGGGATTTACTAGCCTTTGTCGGATCGTCCTTGTTTGGCTTGTCTCTCCTTTAGTTTTCTGCACTACATACACATTGCTGATGGGTTCCTTAACCCATTTATCCGAATCAAAGATTTTCTCATCCCCGCATTTGCTAGCCTCCCCCAGGAACATGTTCCTCGAACTTCACTCCCATCTTTCCTTTTAGAAATGACCTAGTTTTTAGCTTCCAGGTCTTAACCTGGATTAGTGTGAGAAGAGACTTAAAGGTCCCTAACTCCCCATCTCCTTGCTCTAGTGGAACCCCCACTAAATCACTCTGCATCGGTGGCACATCTTCTGCCACTCACAAGATGCACCCTGTCACGAGTAAGTCACTTGCTAGTCGTATTGTCCAGGTATGATGAAAGGCTGGTAAGTCCTTAGCTACAAAAGCCAAAGAACTTTCCATTGCTCCTGTGGGTTGCCGCAAGGCCACCCCATACATTCCTGCACCACCTCAGGTCTCTATGCTTAGAGGCTCGACACATTAAGGTGGAGACCATGATACCTCCACCTCACGCACACACCTTAAGGCTCGTGGGTCATCCACACAAGCCACACCTCGGGGCAACCTTTGTGTTACCTCAAGTAAGTGTCAAGGAACAGGCCTCCTGAGGCCGAAATCCGTGCACATGAATGTGCATCCACCACTTGGGGCAGCGTTGTCACTATGCCAACCCGAATACATGGAAGATGACCCCCTCGTCTTTCCTCTAAACACACACTACCGCACCCTAGAAGGGGAAGGCTCTTACCTGCTTCCTTACAAAAACCCACTCGCAGCTCTCGACCTCCTAAGGCTAAGCCACCTGTTCGAGCTCGGGTTGACCCTAATGTCACCCGTGTTCCTTCTTCAAGGGACGCGCACATGCTGCCTTCCCAAACTTCCGCTCCTCACTCTGAACTTAAGCATCATGGTGAGTCGATCCTTCCTGAGCCTACCCCTCCTCTCTTGGGCAACCAACTCAAGCCTTGGTATTCGTAGACCTTCCCCAAGAGTGCCATCTTAAACTAGCCCCGTCAACTCGGTCATAGCTCTGGAGCTCCGAAGAGAGCCCGGGGCAAAGATCTGATGGGAGATCAAGTCCTTTGTTCTCCCTGGCCCAAGTCGACCCCAGTTCCTTGCCTATACTCATTGCTTCACCTAATAGAGATGACTCTCTCTTGTGCAAGAAGGGCTGATCGGTCGCAGTCCCGATCGCAGTTCTGACAAGAGGTCCATCAAAGCCTCAGAGCCAAGCGCGATAAGGGTTTGCAGATCTTGACCTGGGAAGCTATTAAAATAGTTAGGGCACCCAGTTTTGATAACTCTCTTCGTCAGAACCCCTTCTACCCTCTTCAGATGACACAGCTCGAAGAAGAGGTGCATGAATCCTACATGGTGGTCAGTGTCATAGAATATGACCATCCAAGGTTCCAAGACCGTCGAGAATCAGTCCTCATACTGTTGACATACAAAACTCGAGTTCAATCGGGGCATGCTGAGCCCTTGCTGGTCGATTTACTGCTTGCAATTTGCCAATCTCGGAAGCCCTCAACTGCACTTAAGGCTGACCTCCCTAGATAAACGGTTAGCGTAATGGTTATAAATGAACCTAGCGACTCTCAAGAAGATCGCATGGATAGGTTCAAACAGATGGTGAGCACGATGATGGAGAAGATTGATCGCATGGAAACCATGCGACAATTGGCTAACCATGAGGCCGACTCCGATCACACGAACGATGCAACTCCAAGGTAGCTTCCTCCTCCTGCCTCACAGGACAATTATGTCCCTCACCCCCACTCATTGGAAGACATTGATGCAATAGTGACCCACAGCCTGAAGAACAGACAAATCCTGGGCATACAGGGTACAATGCTTTACCAAGAGCCATACCCCTCTTACATTGATCAGGTTCCATTTCCCTCGGACTAAAAGAAAGGGAAGTTTCCCCTGTTTAATGGTACAACATCCCTGCACCAGCATATCACCCATTTCCAAGTGGCATGCCGAGAGATAGCGATTGATGGGAGACTCCTCTACTGTCAGTTCATTGAAACCCTTGATGGCTCGACCTTTCAGTGGTATGCTCAGCTTCCCCCAAATTCAGTGCATACTTGGGAGGAAATGGAGAAATTATTCCACCCGCACTTTTATGAGGTTGAGAAAGAGGTTCAAACTATCAAGCTTCTCACTTTGACCTAGGAACTTGACGAACCCGTGGAACAATTCATAGCAAGATGGAGAGATTTGGCTACTCGCCATCCTAATCCCATGCTTGAGAAAGAAGCAGCTCAGACCTGTGCACGAAACATGTGTCCTGAGATTGCCCTACATGTTGAGGCCTCCAATCCAACCTCGATGTCAGAGCTGATCTCTAAGTCGGTTCCCATAGAAAGCTTTTCATGCCACAAAAGTGGGTCACTACAACATTCTTCAAGCTCGAGAAATAAATGGGGCAATGGCAATTCTCGAACCAATTCCTGGGGAAATCAGCAAAAAGGCATAATTAGTGCAGCCATCACCTTGAGTGATCCAAAGAAGGCTGCCTCTCCGACTTTGAACCTCTCCAAGGGGGGTAGGCATTACAAAGACAACACCTCAGGCAGGCAAGCAGCAGCAATCATGCAATCGGGTACCCTCACCTGCGAACCTTGATCGAGATGATTATTGGGCCGGGCATAAGAATAAAGTGGGTTTCCACACTACTCTGATTACTACTGGAGAAGGACATGATCGAGCTATCTGAGACCAAGTTTCCTGAGCAAGCTGGAGGGTCCAGGGTTAGACCTTATAACGTTTCTGAAAGAGATCTCCAAGTCACTGCTCCACCGGTGCGAGAGGGTCTCCCTACACAAGACCCGAGTAATGATGATTTAGATCCTGTTGATCCTTCAACTTCTCAACCATGGAGAGTCTACCATAGGTGAAGCAAACTCAAGTCCTTAAAGCGAGAGTTAGTCTGTCAAGCTAGGGTTGTTTACAAGCCTAGCAAGATGAATCAAGCACCTCCCAAGGAAACCAGGAAGAGACGGGCCCCAAGGGCTTCTTTCTAAAAGAAAAAGGTTCTTCAACTACCAGTCGAGCAAGACTTACTCAGGCCTCTTCCTCTCTTGCTGACGTTACAGGACTTCATCCCTGACACAATTATCCTTACTTTCTCACTTCACCAAGAGGACATCCCTGGGACATCTTCTGATTGGGGCACGTCCAATGAGGGTGATGACATTAAAAGCACCCCCCAATGGTCGAAGCAGAGGAACGACCTAAAAGACTCCTTGCACACATTCAATTCTAGTGGACGTAAAAAGAAACCTAGATCGGTTCGATGAGGGGAACGACCTTAAAAGTGCCTCACTTACTGACCCTTCTCCATCTTCTTCTTCTGTTTCTCATCACTCACTTACGGACCATGTAACTAAAACTATATTCTCGGTGCGTCAAACAGCTGTGAGACCACCATCATTGGATCTGACACGTACGAAAACCTTTAGGGGTCAAGTTTCGGCTTAATCGGGCATTTCAAAAAGAAGTTATGGGAAAAATACCAAAAATGGGTAGGCCGCATGGTATTCCCATGCGGCCTCCCTACACCAATTTCCATTAAAAGAGGCTAATGTGCACAGTCCCGAGCAGCAACTTCAAAGGCCTGTCACTCATTCTAAGTCTAATAACTCTTAAATTTAGTAAGCATGTTCGTCTCATCAAGACGAGCGTTTTGATAAGTGGCACAACCAACGAAGACATCCGAGCAGAGAGAAAAACTAGAGATAAGTTGATGATTCAAGAAGATAGTTGTAAAAAATTCACGAGCAGCACGTTTCTCTCGAGAGGTCAAATCACAACGCTCGCATATCTGATCGACATGAAACCAATTATATTATGTGTGTAAGGTTCGAGGCTATCTTTGATCCGAATCCCACGTACGATGAATGGTTGGATTTCATATGCATAGGCATCAAAGCTGCTATAAATTCTGACTGTCGGATTTCCAAATTTCGACAAAAATCCCAAGTCACCAAAATATTTGTCTAGAAACAAAATCGAGCTGCATTTATTGTCATACGATCGTGATGGCACGCTCAGTGTGATTCAGTGAAGAAGCTAAAGAAAAACATCATGAAATAAGCACACTATCGGTCAGAAGTTTGCAAGATTCTTCCAAATTTCGAGCAACATGATTGTGCCCTAAAAACACAATCCATAGGTCAAATTTGGTATCAAATCGATCACCATGATGAGCCCTACAAGAAAACAATCATCGTTCAGTCAAACGGGCAACAGAGAAATATCGGATAATCTTGGGAAGATCACACATATTCTAGGGCAACAATAAGGACTGTTTTGAAATTTCACACATACTTGGGTAAGAGCAAAACAGTCCTTTTGCACCCAATTTTAGAATTTTTTTTAATTAAATTAAATTGTAATTATCATCAATTTAGATAGTTTTTGGGTGTCCACTCATGTTTGGGCCCAATTTTATAAGTACATGTTAAACATAATTGTTAAAGGACCCTTGATTATTCAATACTCATCAATAAAATTTGACAGTTTTCACATTCAAATTTTGGCCACATCTTGGAGAGAGAGAGAGGGGAGAGAAAAAAAGGTCTGGTACCCTTTGGTGAAGGTAATTTTCCCTCTCCTCCTCTCATCTCTCGCTTTCTCTCTCCTCCTCTCATCTCTCTTTCTCTTTCCTCATCTCTATCTCTCTCTTTCTCTATCCTCGTCTCTATCCATCACTTTTTGTCTCCTCTCATCGAACTTTCTTTTCTATTTCTTCTCTGATCTTCTTTATCCACTTTCCTTATTTTTCTTTATCTTTCCTGTCTCTTTCTTCTCTTTCCCATTCTCTCTTTGCTCTCTCTCCCTCTCTCTCTCTCTCTCTCTCTCTCTCTCTTTCTTCTCTGTTCATGCATGGTGGAGTCTATCGCCTAGCATGGTGTCTTCTTGCTTTAAAGACACGAACAACGAGCCGAGCCTTAACCCAAGTGGAGGGCCAGGCCTCTCTCAAATTCTCCTTGTCTTCCCTTCTATCATGAATAGCAGAAGCACATCACTGTCTATGTTCTCTCTCTTCTTAATCTTCTGTCATGGACAATAGAAGCATATCACCACCCATATTTTCTCTCTCCTCCTTTCTCTATCATGAATGGTAAAAGTACATCATAGTCCATGTCTCCTCTCTTTTCTCTTAATCTTCTGTCATGGACGACGGAGGCACATCGCTGTTCATGTTTCTCTCTCTTATTTTCTATCATGGACAACGAAAACACATCGCCACTCATGTCTTCTCTCTTTCTTCTCATTCCTCTATCATGGACAGCAGAAGCTCATCATTATCCATATTTTCTCTCTCTCCTTGTTCCTCTATCATGGGCAGTGGAAGCTCATTGCCATTGATATTTTTGTCTCTTCTTATTCATCTGTCATGGATGACGAAAGCTCATCGCCATCCATGATTTCTCTCTTCTTGTTCCTCTGTCATGGGCAGCAGAAGCTCATTACCACCCGTGTTTTCTCTCTCTTCTTATTCCTCTGTCATGGACAGCAGAAGCTCATCACCATCCATATTTTCTCTGTCTTCTTGTTCCTCTGTCATGAGCGGTGGAAGCTCATTGCCGCCCGTATTTTCTCTCTCTTCTTGTTCCTTCGTCATGAGTGGCAGAGACTCATTGTCTCCCCTATCTTCTCTCTCTTCTTACCCTTCTGTCATGGATAGTGGGAGCTCATCGCCGTTCATGTTCTCTCCTATCATTTCTCTCATCGTGGCCCATGTTCTTTTGCTCTCTTCTCTCTCTTTCTTCTTCATTATTTTTCTTGTCTCTTTCCTCTTTCCCTTTTTCCTTTTTCCCTCATTGCTCATCTCGTCTTCTTCTCACATGCACGACATCGATAGTATTGTGCATGTTTCTCTTTCTCGCTTTTCTTTCTTCTCTCTCTCTCTCATTTAACAAAGAGAGCTGAGACAAACATTGTCATGGTAGTCATGTTGTCTAGTAGTATTATCGTTGAGCTGGTCGTAGTTATCGTGCCCACCTTACTGTCACGATAGGCTAGCCATTGTGCCAGGCTGGTTGATGATCGTTCTAGCGTCTAGTAGTATTTCTGTTGTGCCGGTCTAGTTACCGTGCCTGTCTTGCTACCACACCAGGACAATCACTTGTCGATCTAGCTGCTGCGTTAGTCTCGCCACCTAGTCAAAATTACTTTGATCTACCTCTTTCTTCCTCTTTTACTTACCCTGTTACCCTTTTCTTCTTTTGGATGTGCACATCCATGTACATTTGTTCAAAGACAAGGTGGGGTCTCTTTCGGCCTACTTGTCTTGTAAAATTAACCATGTGTGTGTGATTACAGAAATAAGAGAATACAGGCAAAGGGAGGCGATTTCGAACCAGTTCTACTATTGGGGGGCTTTCTTTGTGATCTAAGAGGGCACCCATGCCAGCCAGCCTAAGTAAGTCTTGAACCCACCTTAAATTCCTCTCTCATCGGTTGATATACCTGCTCTCGCTCTTGAGCGAGGTTCCTAAGAGAGCGATCTCAAAGATCCGAGTTCCCTCGAAAGTCGAGATGCATGCCGCCCAATCATCTAGATCTGGAGGGTGAGATCGAAGCACCTAACTAACTTGGTGACTCCACTGGGGACTTACTACCCCTTCGTCGGGTCATTCTTGTTTGGTTAGTATTTCCATTATTTCTTTGAAATCACACACCACATGGCTGTTGGGTCTTAACCCATTTATCCGAATCGGGGATTTCTTGATCCCCACATTCGCAAGCATTCCTTGGGAACAAGTCCTCGAACTTTGTTCCCAACCATCCTTTTGAGAGAAAACCCAGTGCCTAGCTCCCAAGTCTTAACCTATATAGGCGTGAGGAGGGACTTAAAGGTCCATAAATCCCCTTCTCCTTGCCCTAGTGGAACTTCCACCGAGGTTCCCTACATCGGTAGCACATCTGCTGCCACTCGCAGCAAGTCACTTGTAGATCGTATTGCCAAGGTATGCCGGAAGGCTGCCCAGTCCCTCGCTGTAAAAGGCAAAGAACTTGTCATTGCCTCTGTGGGTCATCGCAAGGCTACCTCCACATTCCTACACCATCACGAGTCTCTACCCTTAGAGGCTCAGCACATCGAGGTGGAGACCTTAAGGTCGCCACCTCTCGCACACACTATAAGGTTCGTGGGTCATCCACTAGAGCCACACCTCTGGGGGCAACTTTTATGTTACCTTGAGTCAACGTCCAAGATTAGGCCTCCCAAGGCCAGGTCCTGCATAGGTTGTGCATTTACATCCCACTACTCTGGGCAACGCCATCATTGCATCAACCCGAGTACATGGGAGACGACCCCCTCGTCCTCCTACTCAGCACACACTAGCGGACCCTGTAAGGGGCAGACTTCCACCTGCTCTCTTACAAACACCTGCTCGCAGTTCTCGGCCTCCTAAGGCCGGACCACTTGCTCGAGCCTTGGCTGAACCCCAAGTCACCCATGATCGTTCTTCAAGGGGCGCAACGTGTCGCCATCAGAGATAGCCCCTCGCTCCAAAATCAAGCACCATCATGAGTCAACCATTTTCTTGCCTGCTCCTCCTTCTTCGAGCAAGCACTTCCAATCATGGTACTTGAAGACCTTCCCCAAGAGTAGCATCTTGAGCCAGCCTCGTCGTCTTGGTCATGTCTCTGGAGCACATAAGAGAGCTTGAGGAAAAGATCTGATAGGAGATCAAGTTCTGCATCCTCCTCAGCCTAAGATGACCCCAGTTCCTGGCCCACACCCGTTGCTTCACCTAATGGAAACAACTATTTCTTACGAAAGAAGGGCTAACCAGCTGCAGTCTCGATCACAGTTCTGGCATGAGGTCCATCAAAACCTCAAATCCAAACGTGATAGGGGTCTGTAAATTCTGACTAAGGAAGCAACCAAGACAGTTGGGGCAACCAGCTCTGATGACCCTCTTCACCTAAACCCCTTCTACCCTCTTCAGATGACAAAGCTTGAAGAACTAGTCCATGAGCCAAGCATTATGGTTAGTGTTGAAGAAAATGACCTAGCCACTTAGTAGCCACGGCCCAAAGATTGTTGAGAACAGGCTCTCATGCGATCGGTATACAAGACTTGAGTCCAGTCAAGGCCTGTTGATCCCTTGCAGACCGATCTGCCACATGCAACCCGTCAATCCCGGAAGCCCGACAGCCCTCAATTGCAACTAAGGCCGACTTCTCTGGAGAAACAGTCAATGTAATGATTATAAATAAAGCTTGGTGAATCTCACGAAGAGAACATGAACAAGTTTGAAGACATGGTGCACGCAATGATGGAGAAGATTGATCGAATAGATGCCGCACGACAATCAACTAATCATGAGGTCGATTCTCACCACTCAGATGATACACCTCTAAGGCAGCCCCTTCCCTCTGCCTTATAGGCTAGTTTTGTCCCCCACCCCATCTCACAAGTAGATATCAATGTTATGGTGACCCATATCTTAGAGAAGTCGCTGATCCGTGAAGAATGTGCATGAAATTTTATAGCATCGTGCCTCACTCGAGCAGTCAAATCACGTCGCTCAAGAGCCCGATCGACACAAGACCAACTCCATCATGTGTGTAAGGTCTCGGGCTATCACTGACTCGATCCCCATATATGATGAATGATTGGATCTTACACACGCAGTCGAAGAGGTGACTGCAAATTCTATCGACGAAATTATAGATTTCTGCCAAAATTCCAAAGTTGCAGTATCTTCGTTCGGGCAAAGAATTGAGCTGCATTTGTTGCCCCACGATAATGGCATGTTCAGTGTAATTCAGCGAAAATATCACCGAAAAACATCAATGAACGAGTACACTGTTGATCTAATGTTTCAACATCTATTCAAATTTAAAGACACATGATCGTGCATTAAAAACAAGATCCATGGCTTGAAGTTGGCATCAAATCGATCGTCATGCCGAGCCCTACAAGAAAACAATCATCTTACGATCAACCAGGCATCAGAACGACCTCGGATCATCCATGCAAGATCACCCAAGGTCTAAGGATGCACAAGGGCTGTTATGAAATTCCATGAATTGTTAGGAAGGGGCAAATCTGTCATTTTTGCACCCTGTTTTCTAATTTCCTTTAATTCAAATTAATCTTAATTTTTAGCAATTAGAGTTACTTTTGATCATCTACCCATGTTGAGGCAAATACTATATATACGTGCCATCATTGTGCACACCAAAGGACTCAACCTTTCACAAAAGAGAGTTTTTATGTAATATAGTTTCTCTTTCTTCTCATTGCTAAGTCACGTTTGAGAGAGAGGGTAAGGTGAGAGAAACTTTTGCTGGTTCCCCTAGGTTCGAGGTAAACTTTCTGTCTCTTCTTTTTATTTTCTTCTTCTCTCTTTCTTCTTTCCTCTCTACTCTCTCTTCTCCGTCTGAGATCCTTGCAGAGGTCATGCACAACAGTGGCAGTGCCGTGCTTGCCTCCCCCAAAGTCTCACAGGTCAGGCATGACGATGGCAGCACCATGTGCAAGTCTCCTTCTCCTTTCGTTCGTTTATTTCTCTCTCTGAATGAGGCTTGCAGATGACGCTTCTCATCACCGCCCACAAATGTCTATCACCATCCACGAGCTTCCACTAAGTGTTCGGTGCTTATCCCGTCCTTCCTGTGCCCCACGCGTATCATTGTGCGCCTCGTGAGAATTACCGTCGTGCACTTCACAAATGACTATCGCCACATGCTTCATCAGAGACTATCGCAACTCGTGCGGGGGCCTGTTGTCTCCTTATGTTCCCAACGGTAATGCTTAGCACCGTCCGTAGTTCATTTCTCACTCTCTAGCCATGAGCAGTAGTGTCGAGCGCCGCTCAAGGGCCACGACACTACTACTCCACGGTCGTGAGTGGTAACACCTAACGCCATCGGGACCCCATCTCTCTGTCGTCTCGTGTCTTATTTTCATTATCTTTTCTCTTCTCACTTGACTGAGGGTAGACTTAGCCTAACACCACCATATCGATCTCGATTTCGAGTAGTATTGCCCCCGTGCTGGTCCTGAGAACCATGCCGGTCTCGTTACCACTTCGAGTCGAAAACTTGTCGGCTGTCATGTTAGTCTTGCCTTGTTGTCAATTTTTCTTCCCTTTTCCATCTTTATTCGAACCTTTCGCTTTATCACCCTATCACACGAATGTACGATGCCCGAAGACAAGGGTGGGTCTCTTGGACTCACTTGTCTTACAAATTAATCATAGAAGTATTGTGCAGAAAATAAGAGGATTGCAGGTCGAGAGAGGCGATTCCGAAGCAGCTAAAGCTGCTTGGGGGATTTCTTCGTGACCTAAGAGGGCGCCCACGCGAGCCAGCCCGAGTAAGTTCTGAAGCCACCTTAAATTCATCTCTTATCGGCTGGTGTACCTGCCCATACTCTTGAGCAAGGTTTTGAGAGAGCAATCTCAAATCCCGGGTTCGCTAAAAACTCGAGATAGGTGCTGCCAGATCATCTAGATCCGAAAGGTCAGATCGAGGCACCTAACCATCAACCTTATGGATTTTTCAATACCTGCCTCGCTGCCTTGACCCTCGCCTATGGGGCCCTCCACTTTTGTCCCAACAGGTTCCGAAGAAACCTGTTCCCCTTGCTTCTCACCCTCTTGAACTGCCATGTTAGCATTGGCAAGTTCAAGAACTGCCTCTTCCCTTTGGCCTTCACCAATCACTGATTCAGCCTCAGTCGTGGTTCCTTCCATCTGGCCCGCACCCTCAACAGTCAGACCCTTGACCACAAAAATCCTTCATCTTCACGATCTAGGCCTTCAGGAGCATCAGCCTCTTGGTACTCAAGGACATCATTAACTACAAGCCCTTCTTCTTGAATCGTAGCCCCTGCCTCAGTCGGGGCATTAAACCCCTGAAGCTCAGAGGCCACATTAGCATCATATTCCTTTCCTGAAGCAGTTGCTTCGGGGCCTTCAACCTCGTTTGTCTTCATCAGAGATGGCTCTGACTCAGGAACTATCCTTGGATTTAGGGGTACCTCCCAGAGATCCATAGTCACCTCCTGGTCAGAAGCAATAACAATGGGCTCAGAAGGGCTGGAGTCATTTGTTTCAGTCTCTGAAGAAGAAGAAAACAATTCAGGAGAGACAGAAGATGGTGGAGAAAGCACAGAAGGTAACACTGGGGGAGTTGCTAAATGATCAGAGGAAGAAGAACTACCTCCTAGTTTTGAGATCACAGGAAGTTTGACACCCCTATGTCCTCGAGTACATTCATTAACTGGAGCCGGTGCATGACTTCCGGTAGGGGTGGAGCATTTCCTTTTCTTTCCCCCTGCTAGAGGAGGAGCTGTAACTTTAGAACTCCCTCCTTGAGAAGCACCCGCAGATAGTTTACTTTGAGGACCGCTCACAATTAGTGCGTTCAAATCTTGAATGGGACGCCTCTCATAACCTAGGACCTTTCCGCCCTCACGCTACTAGAAGATAAAACTGAGTTTATCAAAGATGCTCCCAGTTTTTTGTTTCATAGCGAGGAATTACGACAAGGTGCCAACGACCGCTATCTCTCGAGGAATCCCTAATGCTTCCCAGTTCGAGGGATATCCCAAAACAAATACCTCGTCAGGGGCAGGAGGATCCACCAATCTTCTCTGCTTAGTCTCCTGGCGCTAGTTCCCATTCTCTCCTTTCCAAGGGTGATCCTCATCCCAATATCCCTTGCTAGTGATCCTCCACCAGTTTGTATATTCCACGGTCGCCCTGACCGTTCAGTTAAAGTGAGGTATCACATTGGTTAGGTGGCTCGAACTTACCCTCCGAATCCCTGGAGGATCGGGCGACACGAGTCTCGAGTTTCGGGGAAGACCTGAGATATTTGTGAGATCGCTCTCTTGGAAAACGGGGGCAGGTGTTACCAACCTCGTAACTGGTTAAGAATCACCTCCCATGGCTCTTATTCTTCTTGTTTTCTGCTTTCCTGCATTCACACACATATAAGGTTATGGGACTGGTGCTTCAGACCTCACCCTTTCTCTTTGATGATCACATGCAAGCCTGCGTATTCAAAAAGAAGAAAGAAAGACAGAGGTGAGAGAAGAATTTGACCAAGCGAGAAGATCAGAGCAGTGACTAGACTAGTGGATAATTGGCGTAACATGGTAGCGAAATGGGCTCGGCAACGAAGACCGGCTCGTGGGATCGCTACTAGACACTATTGCTAATATCGACTAGCTAAGCACGATGGTCGGTCTGTCGTGGCAGTAAAGCAGGCCAAGCGAACCTGGTGCAACAACATTATGACTAGACAATAGGACTGCCATGAGATGCTAACGTCAATCCCTCTTGGTAGAATGAAAGAGTAACAGAGGAATCGTTAAAGAGAAGAAGGGAATGGATGGAAGAAGAGAGAGGAAGGAAGAGAGAAGGGAGAAGAAGGAAGAGGAGATGCAGTCGGTGCTAAACATTGTCGGCTGTTTCAGGAGATGAGAGACAGAGGAAGCAGTCGGTGCTAGGCTTCAACGATTTTGTCAGATGAGAAAAGAGCAAGAGAACCAACTGACGTTAAGTCTCGCCAACTATCAGAAGAAGAGAGGAAAAACTAGTCAGTGCTAGGTCTCGCCGACAGACAGAAGAGAGAAGACCATCCAGTGCCAAGTCTCACCGATTGATCGCAGAAGAAAGAGAAGACCAATTGGTGTAAGGTCTCACCGACTGACAGAAGAAGGGAGAGAAGACCAACCAGTGCCCAGTCTCGTCGACTGGTTGAAGAAGAGAGAGAACACCAACTGATGCTAGGTCTCACTGATTAGTAGAAGAAGAGAGAGAAGAACAATTGACACTAGTTCTCGTCGACTGGTAGAAGAAGAGAGACAAGACCAACCGGCACTAGGTCTCCTCGACTGGTAGAAGAAGAGAGAGAAGACCAACCGATTTTAGGTCTCATAGATTGGTATAAGAAGAGAGAGAAGACTAATCAGCTCTAGGTCTCATCGACTGGTAGATGAAGAGAAAGAAGATCAACAGGCGTTAGGCCTCGCCAGCTAACAAAAGAAGATAGAGAAGACCAACAGGCGCTAGGTCTCGTCGATTGGTAGAAGAAGGAGATAGAGAGGACCAACTGGTGCTAGGTCACGTCAGTTGACATAAGAAGATAGAGATGACCAAAAGACGCTAGGTCTCGCCAATTGATAGAAGAAGATATAGAAGGCCAACCGATGCTAGGTCTTGTTAGTTGATAGAAGACAGAGAGAAGGAGATAAAGAGAAGAGAGAGAAAGAGAGAACAAAGGGAGAAGAGAGAGGGGAAGAGAGAAGAGAGGAGAGAGGAGAGAGGGAAAAGAGAGAAGAGAGAAAAGAGAGATAACGAGAGAAGAGAGAGAAGAGAGAGATGAGAGAGAGATGAGAGAGAAGAGAGAAGAGAGAAGAGAGAGAAAGTTACCTGCCTGAAGGGTACTAACCCTTTTCTTCTTTATCCACTCTCTCTCAAAGACGTACTCATAGGCTCAAGCAAGGAATCAAAATTTTATTGAATCTTCCCAAAATCAACTGAAGGCTGAGGGTTCTGTTTACAATGAGGCAGTGTCTGTTTATATAGAATTGTGCCCAAACATGGGTGGATTGATCAACATTAGACCTAATTGCTAAAAATTAAGATTTAATTGAATTAAAAGAAATTTTAAAAATGGGTATAAAATGACTGTTTTGCCCTTACTTAACAATGTGTGGAATTTCAAAACATGCATCTCACTGCTCGGGGCAATGCTGTAATTGCACCAACCCGAGAGTACATTGGAAACGACCCCCTCATCCTTCTACTCAAAACACACAATTGCACCTTGTAAGGGGCAAGTCTCCACCTATTCTCTTCCAGGCACTTTCTCGTAGTCCTCGGCCTCCTAAGGCCAGACTGCCTGCTTGTGCCTGGGTTGACCCCTAGGTCATCCGTGATCCTTCTTCAAGGGGTACACACACGTCGCCATCACAGACGTCCCCTCACCCTCGACTCAGGCCTCCTCATGAGTCAACCCCGATCATTCCAGCTCCTCCTTCTTTGAGCAAGCACCTTCAGCCTTGGTACTCGAAGGTTTTCCACAAGAGTACCATCCTGAACCAGCCCCGTCACTTTGGTCATGTCTCTGAAGCCCACAAGAGAGCTCGGGGCAATGACCTAATTGAAGATTGAGTCATTCATCCTCCCTGTCCCAAGATGACTCCAGTCCCTGGCCCTCATCCTTTGTCACACCTGATCGAGACAACTCTTTCTTATGCATGAAAAGATGACCAACCGCAACCCAGATCGCAATTTTGACAAGAGATCCATCAAAACCTCAAGGCTAAACGTGATAGAGGCCAACAGATTTTGATCAAAGAAATGACCAACGCGGTTAGGGCAACCCGCTTTGAGGACCCTCTTCGTCTGAACCCCTTTTACCCTCTTTAGATGATGAAGCCTATAGAAGAAACTCACCGGCCTCCACTGTGGTTAGTGTCATTGGAAATGACCCAGCCACTTAGTAACCACGGTCCCAACACCCTTGAGATCCAGTCCTCACGTGATCGACATACAAGAGTTGAGTTCAGTCGGGGCATGCTGACCCCCTGCTGATCGATTTTCCATGCACAACCCGCTAAGTCCACAAGCCCTCAGCTGCAATTAACACTGACCTCCATAGATAAACAGTCAGTGTTATGATTGTAAGCAAGCCAGGTGACACGCAGGAAGAGCACATGGACAAATTTGAGGAAATGTTGCACAAAATGATGGAAAAGATTGATCGTATAGCTAACCATGAGGTCAATTCCCATCACTCTGATGGTGCACCCCCAAGGCAGCCCCCTCTCTCTTCCTCATAAGAAAATTCTCCCCCTCATCCCATCTCTCAGGTAGACATTGATGCTATGATGACCCATAGCCGAAAGAACAAACAAATTTTGGGGATAAAGGGTGCAATGCCTTATCAAAGGGCATACTCTTCATACATTGACCAGGTCCCGTTTCCCTCAGATTACAAGAAAGGGAAGTTTCTTTCATTCAATAGAACCACGTCCCCAAACTAGCATATCGCCCACTTCCAAGCAGCATGTCGACAAGCAACGGCTGACAAGAGACTTCTTCTCTATCAGTTCGTTGAGACACTCGATGGCCCAGCTTTTCAATGGTATGCTCGACTTCCTCCAAACTTAGTGCACATGTGGCAGGAAATGGAGAAATTGTTCTATCAGTGCTTCTATGAGGTCGAGAGAGAGGTTCAAACCATCGAACTTCTCACCCTGACTCAAGATCCCGATGAGCCCATGAACCAGTTCATATCAAGATCGAGGAATTTGGCTGCTCGCCATCTTAATCCTATGCCTGAGAAGGAAGCTGTTCAGAATTGTGCCCGGAACATGCGACTCGAGATCGCTCTACATGTCGAGGCCTCTAATTCGACCTCCATGTCAGAATTGATCCTTAAATCAGTCCACATAAAAAGTCCATCATGCCCCCACGACGGATCACGATAACCGTCTGCAAGCTCAGCAAACAACCGGGGCAATGGTACCTCTCGAAACAACACACGAGGCAGCCAATAGAAAGGAGCAATCAGTGCAGTCGTCACAGTCATTGATCCATCTCCCCCAAACTCTAGACCTCCCTTAAGGGGTGAGCGCAGCAAAGATAGCTCCCCAGGCAGGCAACCAACAACAGGTATACAACCGAGTACCCTCGCCAGCCAACCTTGATCGGGGTGATTATTTCACCAGGCATAGGAACAAGGTCTACCCCTTTGAGAAAGAATGGGTCCCTGCATTGTTTCAATTATTACTGGAACAAAATATGATTCAGCTTCCAGAAGCCAAGTTTTCTGAGCAAGCTAACCTTGACACTCAGGCGAATTATTGTCCCTACCATCAGAGGATCAATCATCCCACAACCTTGATTCAAAAGGGTCAGATAAAGCTTGAAGACTTAAAGAAGGCCTTCGGGGGAGCTGAGGCCTCCCATGCAGTAACCATCCAAGAGGAAGACGAAAACGAACTGACACGAAAAGTTTCTAGAGGCACTATGGGCTTATCGTACTACTACACGAAATGCTACTGATTCCACTCCTTATTCTTTGGTCTATGAGGGTGAAGCAGTTTTACCTCTCCAAATTGAAATCCCTTTACTGTGAGTCACTATTCACCAAGGAATGACCAAAGATGAGAGACTCAACCTCCGGTATCAAGAATTGGATGCGCTCAATGAAAAGAGGCCCGAGGCTCAACAGCACCTTGAACTCAACCAAGGGAGAATGAAGAGGGCCTTTGACAAGTTTGTCAAGGTCCGCTCATTCACCAGTGGTGATCTAGATTAAGCTGTCAAGAGGCCTATTGTTATGCATGGTCGACGTAAAGGGAAGTTTGAGCCTAAGTGGGAAGGTCCCTTTTTAGAAAAAAAGGTCTTGCAAAATGGGGCCTACATACTGGCAAATCTCGAGGGAGAGGAGGCAATGCCCCCTATCAATGGGAGATACCTAAGGAAGTACTATTCGTGATGCATATTCAAAAGAAAGAGACTCAACGCGAAAATAAGAGAGAGAGTCCATACAAAGTCTAACTCTTTTAATTGCATAAAAAACGTGTTACAAGTTACAAGCTAAACATTTCAATATTACGGAGGTTACAATTCACTTGCATTTGAGGATAAGAGGATAATTACAATTCACTTGCATAAGAGGATAAGAGGATGGTTACAATTCTCTTGCATCTGAGGATAAGAGGACGGTTACAAACCAAAATTTGTAGATTTGCTCTTGCATCTGAGGATAAGAGGACAGTTACAGGCCAAAAGAATTTCTCTTCTCACGAAGAAGAAGCAAACCCACCGAAGAATTGCTCTCCCAGAAGTAGCAAACCAAAAGAATTGCTTTCCCAGAAGAAGCAAACCCACCAAGGAAATTACTCTCCTCATGAGGAAGAAGCAAAACCACTTGGAGAAGTTAGCTTCAATTCATCTGACAAGTAAGAGGATGGTTACAAGCCTAAAGACAAAGCTAACCACTCGGAGAAGTTAGCTTCAGTTCATTCGATGTGTATATCAAATATACAAGCCAGAGATCTCATCTGACGTGTATATCAAACATACAACGCATAATTCATTTGACGTGTGTAACAAACATACAAAGCAGGCTTCTCTGGCAAGGAACTGGCCTATGATGGAGAGCATACCCTGTTCACAGTGGATGCCCTTCCACATAACAACATGGACTTCACTGATGTGCTGGAGGACTTGGCTTCCATCAGGTATCACAAGCCATGCATTACCCTCATTCAGCACCCTTTGCTGGCCCATGAACATCGTCGTACATAGCTCATCGCAGTGCACCGCAAGTCTCGCATATAAGTTACTGCCACATGTGAGCATCAATTTGCGCATCATGACAGGCCACACGCACAGAGGAGCACCGACTGTGCTTCTAAACCCTAGCACCGGCTGCCTTTCTGAAGGATCAGCATTGACTCTGTCAGAGCCGATTACACTTTTAACCATCAGCACCTGTTGTATCAGTGCCGGCTGTGATTTCGTTAGCGGTGGCTCTGTAGCAACTGTTTGCTTCTCGAGACTTCTCATTTTCAAAAATTAAGTTTCTAGACCCCCTTAATGGTCGCACAATTTTTTAGGGCAACTATCCACCTCCTATAACGGTCCACCTTCTACGACGGTCCACCTCCCGTAACCGTTCTCTTTCCCTATGATGGTCCACCTTCCGTGACCGTTCGTTCCCTGACCCTTTGTCCTCCCACCAGAAACCCATTGAGAGACTTTCTCTGCCTGCGCCTTGGCCGGAAAATCACCAAATACTCATTGAAAACCTATCGCGAGACATTTCCTTCCCGTTCCTTGGACCAAAAAGTCACTAAGTTGTTGAAAAACACCTCTGCAACATTCCCTAATTTGCTAAGAATGATACTGCCATTACATCCGGACCGAAGGAATTTCTTTATTGTGCAACTGTAACAATCCTAAACTTTAAAAAATATATATATATATATATATAATATTAATAATAATATTAATGTTGTTAATAGAAATAAATAGAAAAATAATAATAAAATAAATAAATAAATAAAAATAAAAATAAAATAAAATAAAATAAAATAAAATAAAATAAAATAAAATAAAATAAAATAATAAGTATATATTAGTAATGATAATAATATTAATAATACTAATATACCGTTAGGATATTGTTGCTTTTATATTAACAGTAAATAAAAGATATTATTGTTAGTATATTTGAAGGTCCAATTGTACTTGGGTGGACCATAGGTCCACCACCTTAAAGGTTTATAAGAACACTCATTTAAACGACACCTTGCGTTGAGGTGTTCCTTTTTTATACGTCTTTTTCTCTCTCTCTCCTATGCACATCTCTTTTCAAAAAAAAGCCCAACCTTTTTGCAAGTTTCAGAAGAGGAGAGCAGAGAATTAGGGTTGGGGTTAGGGTTTTAGCAGAGGCCACGACTGTGGAGTTAACAAAGCGAGGGGATTAAGGTTAGGGCTACCAGAATTTTTTCTTTTGTGGAGTGAGCTCGTGGATTTGCAGAGAGAATTACAGAGAGTTTTGGATTTAGGGTTTGCTAAATTTGTGGAGGGAGGGAGAGAGAGATGAATGAGAAGGTATCGTGCAGTTATCCAACTACGTTCTCTACCTCTGCTAACCATATAAAAGGAAATCCAAAAGCTTCTCAGTTACGGACTCCTCGCTCTTGTTTCTCTCTCTAGACTTCTCCTTGAAGCTTGACTCCTCCTCATCTTCTTCTTTGTAAGTGACATCGTCTTTCTGAAAAATAGTCTATTTTTAATAAATAGTGGTATTTCTGCCTAGGATCTTTATTTTATCAGTTTTATGTGTAAGTGACCACATTGTCTCGAAAAATCATCCATTCTTTTTAAAAATAAAATGAAATAATTATTTCTGCTTACTATCATGAATTTAGGTGCGATAAATTTTATGCGCACACGACCTTAGTATCTTGAAAGTTAATCTTTTTAATAAAAATTGTGATATTTTATCTATGTTAGAAATTTTAAATACTGTAAATTCCTAGAAAAATAAATTTATTTATTTTTCTTGGCTATTGTTAGAAAATTTTAGATACTATCAAATTATTAGAAATAAATGTGATATTTCTGCTTTAGTAAAATTGTGATATTTCTTTCTACTGTTTTGAATATTTAGACATTGTAAAATTCATGTACAAATGACTGCCTTATTATTTAAAAATTGACATTTTTGCAATTGATTATAGTATTGTTGTGAAATGTTTATTTGTGGATTGATATCCCATAAATTGTGATAATTTCGTATTCTTGAATTTCTATAAGAGTTTTTCTATACATATTAAATTGACAATTATGCTAGAATGCCTTTACAAACTGCTACCTTTCTAAATTTGAGCCCAAAATATTTGATTGGTTATTTTTGAAATGTTATAGAGAGTGACTGTTATTAATGGTTTAAGTGAAATTCATATTAATGATTTCAGTGATATGTTGAGTACATGATATTGCTACTTTCGAATGTTTAAAGAGATTTAGAAATAATTTAAGTATGCAAGTGGACTCATCCGGTTCGCCGGTGAGGTATAAGTGGACCTATCTGGGACGCCGGTAGGGATTAAGTGGACTCATCCGATACGCCGGTGAGGTATAAGTGGACTTGCAGGGATTAAGTGGACCTATCTGGGATGCCGATAGGGATTAAGTGGACCCATCAGGACGCTGATGGGGTATATAGGTGACCTACTAGGGACGTCAGTCGGGTATTTTGTGAAATCCTTTGAATTATGCACTGCCGTTAAAAGTGTTATAAGCATTTCAATTACTCGGATTATACTTAGTTATGCATTTATTGAAAGTGAAGCTGTTGATGCATTTCTGTTAATAGATCTCATTTTGGAAAATATTGATATCTTTCAATCATGATTATTTTTAGGATTATGATGATCACTTACAGAGTAGCCAAACTCATCAAACTATGGTAAACATTTTTTTCAGGATAACTGCGGATTCATTTTGAGTGCTAGTCAAGATCAACCTTGGAAGATACTGTTGTTGTGCTAGCTTTCTTTATTTACTTTGTAAGTCCTCGCCACTGTAAATTTGTCCTATCAATAGATGTATATATGTTTTGTCTGTCACATCTCAGGAATAACAGTATTGTAAATTCTTGGGGTGTGACAATTATGGTATCAAAGCAATAGGTTTAAGATTCTTAGGAAATTTAGAAAGAATGTACTTAAAATCACATATATTGTGTGTACAGACCGGGATAAAGTCAAGATCCAGAATAGCTGGAACCAATATGGAAGGAATTCACAAAGCCTTGGAAAATATGGTTGCTCTAATGCAACATCAGATGGAAAACAACAATCCACCCAGGCAGTCAGTTACAGGAAATAGTGGGAGTAATATCGAATAATTTAAGAAATTAAACCCACCTTCTTTTAAGGGTGCTGTAAACCCACTGGAAGCCGAGGGATGGATTATGCAATTGGAAAAAATATTCGAGGTTATGGAATGTCCTGATGATAAGAAGGTGGCCTTGGCAGTTTTTATGTTAGAAGGTGAGGCACAACACTGGTGGCGAATGGCAAAAGGAGTATTGGTCCAAGAAAATAAAACCTTGACTTGGAAGTATTTCTAGAGGCATTTAATGAAAAGTATTTCCCAGATTTTATTTGAGACCAAAAAGAAATGGAATTTCTAGAATTAATCCAAGGAAATAGGACAGTAGCACAGTACGAGGCCAAGTTTACTAAATTGGCCAGGTTTGCACCACATATGATTAACAATGAGGCAAGAAAGGTGAAGAAATTTGAAAGGGGTCTCAGGCCAGCTATTAGAAGCAGAATATCAGTCTTGAAATTAAGAACCTATGCTGAAATAGTGGATCGTGCCCAAATTGTCGAAAAAGATTTTGAAGATTACCAAAAGACAAAAAATCAGAACAGTCATGTTGACCGACATCATCTAATCGACAATAGTTTGAAAGGCCAAACAAGAAGCCAAGGCCCTCGCCATTTCAAAACCCAATAGAACCATGTAGAAAATGTGGGAAAAATCATGAATCAAGCCCTTGTTATTGGAATACTGGAGCCTGTTTTAAATGTGGAAAATTGGGACACCAGATTAGACAATGTCCTAGCTTACAGACACAACAGCTTCCAAAGCAGGGAGAGATAGCTCCAAAGCCTTAGATGAAGGGAAGAGTATTTGCGATTACCGAGCAAGACGCTCAGGCCTCAAAATCAGTGATCCAAGGTACTCTTACTATCTTCCAAAAAGTAGCTCATGTTTTGATTGATCCTAGATCTACTCATTCATTTGTGTCACAACACTTTGCATGCCACTTAAAGGTAGAACCAAAACAATTAGAATACATTCTAGAGGTAGCCACACCGATGGGAGATTCAATTAACACCAATATAATGTACAAATCATGTGTAATAAAGATAGAAGAAAAGGAACTATTGGTTGATTTAATACTCTTGAAAATTCAAGATTTTGATGTAATCTTAGGCATGGATTGGCTTTCTGCATACCATGCAAGTATTGATTGTTATAAGAAAATTGCTGCCTTTAGTATTCCGAATCAACCAGTATTTTACTTCAATGGTGTCAAAGAAGACTCCCCATCATATTTAATCTCTTGTATTCAAGCTAATCGCCTCCTTCGAAAAGGGTGTCAAGGCTTTCTTGCATATATCAAAGAAGATAGGAAGGAAGAAATAAATTTGGATACCACTCCGGTTATCCGAGAATTTCCCGACGTTTTTCCAGAAGAATTGCCAGGATTACCGCTTGATAGGGAAATTGAATTCTCCATTGAATTATTGCCAGGGGTAGCACCAATTTCTAAGGCACCTTACAGAATGGCTCCTGCAGAACTTAAAGAACTGAAACAACAATTGGAAGAATTATTAGATAAAGGTTTTATCAGGCTCAGTGTGTCACCTTAGGGTGCTCCAGTACTGTTTGTCAAAAAGAAAGATGGGACTATGAGATTGTGTATTGATTATAGACAGTTGAACCAAGTGATAGTGAAAAATAAGTATCCATTACCTAGAATTGATGATTTATTTGATCAATTACAAGGATCACAAGTGTTTTAAAAAATTGATCGTAGATCTGGATACCATCAGCTTAAGATTAAAAGTGAAGATGTTCCCAAGAAAGCTTTCAGAACAAGGTATGGCCATTATGAATTTTTAGTCATGCCTTTTGGATTAACCAATGCACCTGTTGCATTTATGGATTTGATGAATCAAATCTTTGGGCCCTTTTTGGATAAATTTATTGTAGTATTCATCGATGATATTTTAATTTATTTCAAGAATTAGAAGGAACATGAGCAGCATGTAAGAATGGTATTGCAAATATTAAGAGAAAAGAAATTGTATGCCAAACTTAGTAAATGTGAATTTTGGTTTGAACAAGTGATATTTTTAGGACATGTTATATCAAAGGAAGGTCTATCAGTTGATCCTTCAAAAGTTGAAGCCGTTGTTAATTGGAAACAACCAAGTAATGTGACTGAAGTTCGAAGTTTTTTGGGATTGACAAGATATTACAGAAAATTTGTAAAAGGATTTTCTCGAATCGCAACCCCATTGACTCGATTGACACAAAAAAATGTCAAATTTGAGTGGACAAGTGAATGTGAGGAGAGTTTTCAAGAACTAAAAGTTCGATTAACTTCAGTACCTATTTTAGCTATTCCTGAGGGGAGTGGGGGATTTGTGATTTATAGTGATGCTTCACATAAAGGTTTGGGCTGTGTATTAATGCAATATGGGAAAGTAGTGGCATATGCATCCAGACAGTTGAAAGAATATGAAAAAAATATCCAATTCATGATTTGGAGCTAGCTGTAATAGTATTCGCTTTGAAAATATGGAGGCATTATCTATATGGTGAGCAATTCGTAATATATACAGATCATAAGAGTTTGAAATACCTTTTCTCTTAGAAGGATTTAAATATGCGACAGATAAGATGGATGGATTTCTTAAAAGATTATGATTGTACAATCCATTATCATTCAAGAAAAGCTAACATTGTGGCCGACGCTCTAAGTAGAAAATCTACGGGAGTCTTAGCTCATCTAATGATCCAAGAAATGCGATTGTTAGAGGAAATAGTGGATTGGCATCCAACTCCGTCCATTAATGGTGTGGTAAGTATGATTGCCAACATTAAGGCGGAACCCCAATTAATCCAACAGATTCGATTGGCACAAAAGAAAGAACCTTAGCTTATAACAATTATAGAAGAGGTGAAGCAAGGAAAGAGAGATGAATTCTCTATATGTAGTGAGGATTTGCTAAGATTCAACGGTCGGGTTTGTGTCCCGAATGATGAGAGTGTAAAGAAAGCTATCTTAGAAGAAACACATCATTCTCGTTATACGATACATCCCGGAAGTATTAAAATGTATCAGGACCTGAAGAAAACCTTTTGACGGAATAATATGAAAAAAGAGGTAGCACTATTTGTGTCTAAATGCCTAACATACCAGCAAGTAAAAGCTGAACATCAAAGGCCCGCTGGGTTGTTGCAGCCTTTACCCGTGCCGGAATGGAAGTGGAAGCACATCTCTATGGATTTTGTCTCTGGCTTGCCTAGAACAAATTCAGGACATGATAGCATTTGGGTCATTGTGGACCGGTTGATCAAAGCTGCCCACTTTCTACCGATTCGCACGACGTACACTTTGGATCGACTGACTCAGTTGTACATTAAGGAAATAGTGCGGTTCCATGGAGTTCCTGTCAGTATTGTATCGGACAGAGATACTCGGTTTACTTCTAAATTTTGGGCTAGACTACAGTCAGCCATGGGGACGAGACTCACCTTTAGTACTGCCTTTCACCCCCAAACTGATGGACAATCGGAGAGAACCATCCAAACCTTGGAAGATATGTTGAGGGCCTGTGTTATTGACCTTACAGGAAGCTGGGATGACCATTTACCCCTGATTGAGTTTGCTTATAATAATAGCTTCCAAGCCAGTATTCAGATGGCATCATATGAAGCCCTGTATGGAAGGAAATGTAGGTCACCCATATGTTGGGATGAGGTTGGTGAAAGAAAGATTTTGGGGCCAGAAATTGTCAAGATAACCACAGATAAAATAACATTAATTCGTGAAAGGCTCAGGATAGCTCAGTGTCGGCAAAAGAGTTATGCCGATAACCGAAGGAGAGATCTTGAATTTGAGGAAGGTGATCGAGTTTTCCTAAAAGGAAAGTTGAGCCCACGTTACATCGGACCATTTGAAATCCTGGAAAGAATCGGAGGTGTCGCTTATAGACTTGCCTTACCACCCGAATTGGCAAACGTCCATAATGTCTTTCATGTATCTTCACTACGAAAATATCAGCTCGACCCATCCCATATCTTAAAATATGAACCTTTACCGATCAGGAAGGACCTATCCTTCATTGAGCAGCCAATTTTGATATTGGATAGAAGGGTGTAAGGGTTGCGTAACAAGGAGATTCCTTTGGTCCGTGTATTATGGCAGTACCATTCAAGAGAAGAGTCGACTTGGGAACGAGAAGACGAAATCAGAGAGAAATACCCCTATCTTTTTCAATAATCAGGTACACAAATTTAGAGAACTAAATTCCTTTAACAGGGGGAAGAATGTAACAATCCTAAACTTTCAAATATATATATATATATATAATAATAATAATAATATTAATGTTGTTAATAGAAATAAATACAAAAAATAAATAAATAAATAAATAAAAATAAAATAAAATAAAATAAAATAAATAAATAAATAAATAAAATAATAAGTATATATTAGTAATGATAATAATAAGAATAATACTAATATACCGTTAGGATATTGTTGCTTTTATATTAACAATAATTAAAAGATATTATTGTTAATATATTTGAAGGTCCAATTTAACTTGGGCTGACCTTAGGTCCACCACCTTAAAGGTTTATAAGAACACTCATTTAAACGACACCTTGCGTTGAGGTGTTCCTTTTTTATATGTCTTTTTCTCTCTCTCTCCTATGCACATCTCTATTAAAAAAAAAGCCCAACCTTTTCGCAAGTTTCGGAAGAGGAGAGCAGAGAATTAGGGTTGGGGTTAGGGTTTTAGCAGAGGCCACGATTGTGGAGTTAACGAAGCAAGGGGATTAAGGTTAGGGCTACCAGAAATTTTTCTTTTGTGGAGTGAGCTCGTGGATTTGCAGAGAGAATTACAGAGAGTTTTGGATCTAGGGTTTGCCAAATTTGTAGAGGGAGGGAGAGAGAGATGAATGAGAAGGTATCGTTCAGTTATCCAACTACGTTCTCTAGCTCTGCTAACCATATAAAAGGAAATCCAAAAGCTTCTCAGTTACGGACTCCTCGCTCTTGTTTCTCTCTCTAAACTTCTCCTTGAAGCTTGACTCCTCCTCATCTTCTTCTTTGTAAGTGACATCGTCTTTCTGAAAAATAGTCTATTTTTAATAAATAGTGGTATTTCCGCCTAGGATCATTATTTTATCAGTTTTATGTGTAAGTGACCTCATTGTCTCGAAAAATAATCCATTCTTTTTAAAAATAAAATGAAATAATTATTTCTGCTTATTATCATGAATTTAGGTACGATAAATTTTATGCGCACACGACCTCATTATCTTGAAAAATAATCTTTTTAATAAAAATTGTGATATTTTATCTATGTTAGAAATGTTAAATGCTGTAAATTCCTAGAAAAATAAATTTATTTATTTTTCTTGGCTATTGTTAGAAAATTTTTGATACTATCAAATTAAGAAATAAATGTGATATTTCTGCTTTTAGTAAAATTGTGATATTTCTTTCTACTGTTTTGAATATTTAGACATTGTAAAATTCATGTACAAATGACTGCCTTATTATTTAAAAATTGACATTTTTGCAATTGATTATAGTATTGTTGTGAAATGTTTATTTTTGGATTGATATCCCATAAATTGTGATAATTCTGTATTCTTGAATTTCTATAAGAGTTTTTCTATACATATTAAATTGACAATTATGCTAGAATGCCTTTACAAACTGCTACCTTTCTAAATTTGAGCCCAAAATATTTGATTGGTTATTTTTGAAATGTTATAGAGAGTGACTGTTATTAATGGTTTAAGTGAAATTCATATTAATGATTTCAGTGATATGTTGAGTACATGATATTGCTACTTTCGAATGTTTAAAGAGATTTAGAAATAATTTAAGTATGCAAGTGGACTCATCCGGTTCGCCGGTGAGGTATAAGTGGACCTATTTGAGACGCCGGTAGGGATTAAGTGGACTCATCCGGTACACCGATGAGGTATAAGTGGACCTACAGGGATTAAGTGGACCTATCTGGGACGCCGATAGGGATTAAGTGGACCCATCAGGACGCTGATGGGGTATATAGGTGACGTACTTGGGACGCCAGTAGGGTATTTTGTGAAATCCTTTGTATTATGCACTGCCGTTAAAATTGTTATAAGCATTTCAATTACTCGGATTATACTTAGTTATGCATTTATTGAAAGTGAAGCTGTTGATGCATTTCTGTTAATAGATCTCATTTTGGAAAATATTGATATCTTTCAATCATGATTATTTTTAGGATTACGATGATCACTTACTGAGTAGCCAAACTCATCAAACTATGGTAAACATATTTTTCAAGATAACTGCGGATTCATTTTGAGTGCTAGTCAAGATCAACCTTGGAAGATACTGTTGTTGTGCTAGCTTTCTTTATTTACTTTGTAAGACCTCGCCGCTGTAAATTTGTCCTATCAATAGATGTATATATGTTTTGTCTGTAACATCTCAGGAATAACAGTATTGTAAATTCTTGGGGTGTGACAACAACACTTGTGCCATCATGTCTAATATCCCAATCGATTGATCAACATAGGTCAAATCTTCTCTTAGCAGGATTGGTTCATACTCCAAGACATGGGATGGGTCAGGTTGGTATTTCCTCAGCTGTGATATATGAAATACATCGTGGACGTTTGCTAGTTCAGGGGGCAGAGCAAGTCGGTAATCCACGCTTCCAATTCTTTCTAGAACTTCAAAAGGTCTAATGAATTTAGGGCTCAATTTCCCCTTTTTACCATATCTCATAGCACCATTGGTTGGTGATACCTTCAAGAAGACCCGGTCCCCTACTTCAAACTTGAGGTCTCTCCGACAATTATTGGCATAACTCTTTTGTCGAATTTGGGCTGTCTTGAGCCACTTTTTGATTAAGGCAATCTTCTCGAAGGTCACCCGAACTATCTCGGGCCCTAACAATCTTGTTTCGCCCACCTCATTCCAACAGATGGGCGATCTGCACTTCCTTCCATAGAAGGCTTTATAAGGTGCCATCTGAATATTGGCTTGGAGACTATTGTTTTAAGCAAATTCTATCAAAGGTATATGGTCTTCCCAACTTCCCTTAAAATTAGTGACACACACCCTTAACATGTCCACCAAGGTTTGAATGGTTCTCTCGGATTGTCCATTAGTTTGGGGGTGAAAGGCAGAGATAAAAATAAGTCTGGTCCCTAAAGCTTATTGCAGACTTGCCCAAAATCTGAAGGTGAATCTGGTGTCTTGTCTGATACAATGCTGATGGGCATTCTGTGCAATATCACAATTTCTCTGATGTATAGCTGAGCCAGCTTATCTAGAGTATAGGTCGTGCAAACCGGTACAAAGTGACCAGCTTTGATTAATCGGTCCACCACAACCCAGATGTTATCATGCCTTGCACTTGATTTTGATAATCCAGAAACAAAATCCATCGTGATGTTTTTCCATTTCCACTCTGGTATGGGTAGGGGCCACAGTAGTCTAATAGGTTTCAGATGTTCTGCCTTCACTTGCTGGCACGTCAAACACTTAACGATAAACTGTGCCACATCTTGCTTCATGTTGTTCCACCAGAAGGTCTCTTTCAAATCCTGGTACATCTTCATACTCCCTGGGTGTACCGTGTAGGGGGAGTGGTGTGCTTCATCTAGGACAACCCTTTTTATATTCTCGTCATTAAGAACACACACTCGGTTCTTAAACCTTAACAAGTCATCACTGCCCATAAAGAAATATTCTTTTCCTTCCATTTTAAGTTCTTTTAAGGATTTTTACCAGTTGGGGATCTCCTTTTTTAGCTGTTTTGATTTGTTGAAAGAGTTGGGGTTCCATCCTCAGACACAATAGCATTCCTTCTCCCTCCCTATGGGGCTAAGATGGGTGCCACTCCATCACATCCTCTAATGGCTTCATTTCTCGAACCCTCAAATGTACCACGGAGATCACAACTTTTCAACTTAAGGCAACGGCTACTACATCAGTCTTGCTTGGTTGGTAATCAATTGTACAGTCATAATCATTCAATAAGTCCATCCATCTTCTTTGCCTCATAGTTAACTCTTTCTGGGAAAATATGTACTTGAGGCTCTTGTGGTCCGTGAACACTTTAAACTGGGCCCTACAGAGGTAGTGCCTCCAGATTTCGAACGCGAGCACTACTGCCGCGAGCTCCAAGTCATAAGTTGGATAGTTATGCTCATACGACTTTAGTTGTCTAGAGGCATAAGCAAGGACTTTACCACCATGAGTACACATCAGAGCGCTTTATGAGATGCATCGGTGTAAACTACAAAGTCTTCATTCCCCTTGGGCAAGGCCAGTATCGGGGCTGTGACTAGCCTCTTCTTAATTCTTGAAAACTCTTCTCACGCTCCTCTGACCATATAAATTTTGTGTTCTTCTGGGTCAATCGAGTCAAAGGAAGCACTATCTTTGAGAATCCTTCTACAAAGCGCCTGTAGTACCCTGTCAATCCTAGAAAGCTAGGAACCTCGATCACATTTGTTGCCCTTTCCCACTTAAGTACGTCTTCAATCTTAAAGGGGTCAACCTTGATTCCATCCTTAGAAATAATGTGCCCAAGGAAGGCCACACTGGGGAGCTAAAACTCGCTCTTTCTCAACTTAGCATACAATCTTTTCGACTTTGAAGTTTTTAAGACCATTCTTAGATGTTGTTCGTGCAAATCCCAAGTCTTAGAATATAATAAAAACCACTACAAAGTCATTTAGAAAGAGCCTAAACACCTTATTCATCAAATCCATGAATACAGCGGGGCAATTGGTTAACCCGGATGGCATCACAAGAAGCTCGTAGCGACCACATCGAGTTCTGAAAGCGGTCTTTGAGATATCTCCCTCCTTGACCCACAATTATTGATAACTTGATCGGAGGTCAATACCCATATTTCCTGGAAGATTCTTCGGGATCCTCGGGTTATGTGGGCAGGGCTTCCCTTTAGTGTTTCTCCTCGAAAACGGTTAGGTTTTTTCCCAAACTTCCCCAACGGCACTGTGTTCATTTTTCCTTCCTTCCTTAACCGGCAATCCTCGCAGTCTTTTTCCATCTTCAGGGCATGGTTAACCATTGGGGCATACAACTTTATATTGGCCGACATTACTCTAGTCCTGATATCCGATCGCAAGCCCCTTCAAAATTTAGCTGCCTTTCGCACCTCGATATTTATGATGTGGGGCGCATACCTAAAAAGATCTGCATATAGGGTGGCATATTGTTCCACTGTCATACCTCCTTGCTGAAGTTCAATAAATTCTACCCCCTTCATTTCCTTGACTAAATTGTGGAAGTACTTCTCATCAAATGCTGCCAAGAAGTTTTCCCAGGTGACCTCAGTGCCTAACTCCCTCCAAGTCTGCTTTATAGAATCCCACTATTGCTCTGCTTCTCCTTTCAGCATAAGGGCCCGTAGCCTAACATTTTACTCATCTGAACAGTGTAACACCTCTAAAATCTTCTTTATTTGTTCCTTCCACGTCTCAGCCTTCTCCACTCCTCCATGCCTCAAAAAGGTTGAGGTGCCATTCTCCTAAACCTCTTCATGAGGCTACTGTCATTTTGCGCTGGTGTAGGGGTTGACTGGGTTGGCATCGATTCCTTCATCATTTGGGTGATAGCTCCCCTAGAGTTCTATAAAACTTCTCAAGTGCCTCGGTATTGTCATTATTAGAACTCGTGTTGTGAGTATGAGCTCTCGGCATCCTTAACCCAGTCCCAAGAACACCTAGTCACTTGTCTACCCCAAAACTAATCTAAGGACTCTCCTAAACTCCCTAGGCCAAGAATCTTATCCTGGTTGCTTTTGATACCATATCTGTCATGACCCCACACCCGATCACCGTACCTTACGCAGTGACGAGCGATCGAGCATGGGTTCGTGATCCAATGTAACATTTGTCACTCAAGAAGGAGTGAACTCAAAGATTTTATTTTCAGTAATTGAGCAAACCATGGAAAAAGAACATCGACAATCCTAAACACCAAACACCAAAAATCCCAAACACCAAAAACCAAAACACCAAAAATCCATTTTATATATAAATCTCTTCCAAAATGTTACATTCAGTTCAGGGCATCTATGCCCAATATTACATATATCAACAAAGAACAAAAACCCAATGTCAAACAACCAAGACATAAATAAGATCTAAGTGCCTTCTTTGCAGAATCTAACTTCAACTTCCCATAGCAAAACACGAGCTCCAAGTGCTGAACTTGTCACTATCAATCAACAAGGAGTGGAGAAATAATGGAATGAGCTATACAGCCTAGTTAGTAGATGTAGTGTTATGCATCTATAGTGATTCTATCCGTGTGTGATAACAGTTCAATCCATTGATATAAAATCATAGTTTAGCACATATGAATATTAGATCAAGACAGTGAATATGAACATTTCATTTATGGCTTGCCCACTAACATATCGAGTTGAACATTCAAACTGGACTTCCACGAAAGTGGTTATTCTTTAAAGGAAAATGATCTTATACTTATAGAAGATCATTCATTTCGAACCAAGTCATGTTAGAAGTGATCAGACATCGCCCCACAACTCCGATTCTCTTATTTTTGAGTTTTGCATATTCATTATGATTTCCAAGTCTCATCGTCATGGCAAGAGTTTCGTTTCTCATTTGATAGGACAGGTTCTTTCACGAGTAGATGCTTTATGGAAGACAAAAGCAGTTCCTCATTACAAGCTCAATGAATCTTCAGTCCTTGATATGAAAAACGCCCTAATGGAATCCTCCTTACACAACAATTATCATTAAATTAGTGCGATCGTGAGCATTCAATCAGTGAAATCATTAACATTCAATCAGTGCAATCCTAAACATTCCTTACTAAAAAATTTGATCATTACCCACTCACTCCCTAAATCACCTACTCCCGTTGTAGAGGACCTATCTATCATGCTAAGCGAATCCTATTGCTTAAGACCTTTACCATCATACAGGAGAAGGTACTGACAAGTGGATTAATCCACTTCGTAAATAGCCTCAACACACTCACACAATCCCCAGTGTGTATTGGGGGTTTGATAGGCCCTTACCTTGCAAGGCATCAATCATTTCATTTCATTTCATGAATCTAGGGTGTGACCCTCTATCCTTTCTTGTAACCTGTTCCTATCATTATGCAGGTTAGGGGATATGTCGGCATCACTTTCCTTACTATTGATGAGTGTCTCATCGCGTAGCATGAGATATCGTAACAGTATCCACTACATGTGAGTGTCTCACCGCGTAATGGTCAATATCAATATCAGCAGTGACCATTAATCACAATATCATAACAGTATCCATTACCGGCAAGTGTCCCACCATGTAATGGTCAACATCAATATAAGCAGTGGCCATCCATCACAATATCATAATAGTATCCATTATCGGTTAGTGTCCCACAGCGTAATGGTCAATATCAATATAAGCAATGGCCATCTATCATAAGATCATAACAGTATCCATTACCAGTGTGTGTCCCACCTCGTAATGGTCAATATCATTAGAAGCAGTGGCCATCCAACACAATATCATAACAGTATCCATTACCGGTGAGTGTCCCACTACGTAATGGTCAATATCAATATAAGCAGTGGCCATCCATCATGTTCAAGCATTCAATTCATTCACATCATTCAATATGATAGAATCATATTCCATCATATCATCATATCATTTAGCGAAAGTCATTTATTTTATAAATTTTCATAGGGCATTTACACATAAGTCTTCTCAGTAGCCATTGGCATTCATTATTAATTCATTTCATCACTATTGTGCTCGTGGTCCCTTTGTCACATAGCGTAGTCATAAGACATCATTCACATATCTTTATGGAATTCACATGAAATTCATCATATGGTATTCACATTTATCACATATCAAGAAAGCTTAGTGTAGCATGGATATAAAACTGGCACAGTTACATGTAACAGTGACATGCTCCTCCTGCGAGGGCATAGCTCCCAATTTAGGGGGAGTTTCAGAATGCCTCAAACATGAAACTTTAAGCGTACCCTTAGATCATTACAAAGATAGTAATTTGAAAGAATTTGGGTGTCATTTTATGGGTCTATAATTTAGCACAATGTGAGCACTAGTTGCTAGAAATCTTCCCAGCAACATTGCATAATGCCATGTTCACGAATTTCGAGGCATAATTCAAAATCCGTGGGGAATTTCAAAAACCTCAAAACATGTAACTTTGAGTACATTCACATACCTTCCCAATGGTGGAAATTTTAATGTTTTTGGACACCATTTACTGGGTCAAAAGCACTGCCCAAAGAGGGCCACAGTTGCTGAAATTAGCAGCAACTGTGAGCCGTGTCGTGTCTCGACATTTTAGGCCATATCATTTAATCCATGCACAATTTTATCATGGAATTAAAAGTAAACTTGCGGTCATATATGTCTTTCAATTGGAGCCGATTTGGTCCCATTTGGATGCCATTTGGGCATTGAACATTTTGATAGAAAAACAATCACAGTTTTGGAAATTCTTATTCTCAAGTTAACATGCTTTTAAAGAACACTTACTATTTCCTGGCCAAGCTACACTTTGGGCTTGAAACCTTGTTCATGATATGGAGCCTCACATTGAGCAATTTCATGAGTTTCCATACATAAAAGGATCATATATATGGAAAAAAAAATCATGGCATTTAAAGCATAAACCTGAAATTTCAACCCCATGTTAACCCAATCATGCCTCACAGTTTTCATTTTATCATCTTACCCATTCTAAATACTTGTTCTTTACATAAACCATGGATGCAAAGAAGCTAAACCCACTTACCTTGACTCCCACAGTTTCTCAAATCCCCACTCACTGCCTTCACGAGCTTTCCCCCTTGCTCCACTAGTGGGCTATCTTCAAGGAGCAATAGTGAACTTCAAGAGAGGGAGAAAAAGTTGAGAAAATGGGAGAGACGGTGCTGCCCAAAGGAGGAAAAGGCTTAAAAAGGAGAGGGTGGCTGGAAAAACCTGCCGCTGACATAATCACATGTGGTTTTGACACGTATGGAGTGGCGCTGATTAGTGATAGCTATATGATTTGACCAAAGACACACAGTGATGCTCCCATACACAGCCAGCGTTGCTCACTTACACAGCCGGTGATGGTCACTTACATAATCGGCACTGCCTCTCGCACTCGTGGTAATGCTCTTCTTTCTCTCTTTTCCTCAGGCGGCGCTACGTCTTGAGTTCTCAGACAACGATGGGTCTCTTTACAAAGCCGGTGCTACGTCTTCCTTGCACAGCCGATGCTACGTCTTCCTTACACTGCCGGTGCTATGTCTTCCTTACACAGTCGGCACTGCGTCTTCCTTATACAGCTGGCACTGCATCTCCCTTACACAATTTACGTTACTCCAAATGGCACTAGGCCTCTATCTCACTCTCTCTTGCCGTGTGCATCATTGGATTTGGGAGAAAAATTGTTGTCCTTACAAGAATTCTTGAGCATGCTTCTCTGCTACCAGCGATTCAGTGCTCAGTCAGCTATTATGATCGGTGCCCCAATACTGCTAAGGACTGCTAGAGACATGGAGTCATGTTAACAACACATGGCTCCTTGGGAACGGGGAGGCAAGAATCTCATTATTGGATCTTGATTTCAATGGCAGCCTTCTGCTGATCGAAGCAAACTATGATAAGTTCGTGCCTCAAAAGTTGGTCATCTTTGGTGGTGCTCACCGAGGGAGAATGGAACGACCTACTAGTCTTCAAATTGTGTTTGATATTTACTAGCTGCTTCATTCCAAATCTAGCAATGGTCTATTTGAAGACATTTTTCAGCACCTCGTCCTTGATGCGGAATAACAAGAGAAGTTGGTCAATAAAGCCTTGACATACAATGGAGTTCTCGACAGTCCCTGAATTGCCCCAAAATGGGTGAAAATCTTCCTAAACACTTTAAAAAGGCACTTGCCAAGTCTCATCGCAATTAAACATGTCTAAGGTAGTGCAGACAAATAAAACAATTTGAAAAAGTCAGTCTCTAAAACCCTGAAACGAACGACGTAACAAGAGCCCTATTTCCTATGCGTTAAATTTCTATAAAACCATGGCCATTGGATCCAACACGATCGAAAACCCCTATGGGTCAAGTTTCAGCTTAATCGGGCACTTTAAGACAAAGTTAGGGGAAAAATACCAAAAAAGGGTAGGCCGCACACTATCCCGTATGGCCCCTCTGCACCAAATCACCATTAAAGATGACTGTTTTTACAATCTCAAGCAGTGACTTTCAAGGGTCATATGTCACTTGTCCTGAGTCGGATCACACTCAAATTTTGTGAGCGTGTTCATCTCTTCAAGACTAGCATTTTGATATGTGGCAGGCCCCGTTATGACATCCGAACAAGGAGAAAAGCTAGAGAGAATTTTCTGATCTGTGAAGAAAGTTACTGATCACCAATGACACTCCTTGCTCGACAGGTTAAATCACCGTGCTTGCACATCAGATTGATACGAGACCAGTTTCATCGTGTGCGTAAGGTCTAAGGCTATCTTTGATCCGAACCCTGTAAATGATGAATGGTCGGCTTTCGCACACGAAGCCAATAAATTGAAGGTAAATTCTAGTGTAGAAATTCCAAATTCCGACCAAAACTCCAAAGTTGTGGATTCTTTGTTTGTGCACTAAATCGAGCTGCGTTTGTTGCCACGTGATTGTGATGGCTTGCTCATGTCATTCAGCAAAGAAATCATGGAAAAACATCAAGAAAGAAGCACACTATTGATCCGAAGATTTCAACATTCATCCAAATTTCATGTCGCATGATCGTGGCTTAATAACATGATCCATGGCTTGATGTTGGTATTAAATTGATCGACATGTCGAGCCCTACAAGAAAACAATCATCTTTCAAATAAACGAGCATCAGAGCAACCCCGGATCATCCACGAAACATCACGTATGTTCTAGGGCAGTAGTAAGAACTGTTCTGGAATTTCATGAATGGTTAGGCAGGGGTAAAACAGTCCTTTTGCACCCATTTTTAGTATTTATTTTAATTCAATTAAAATGTAATTATCATCAATTAAGATTTTTGTTTGGCATCCATCCATGTTTGGGCCCAATTCTATAAATACATGCTAAACCTAATTGTAAAGAGAGTTCCTTATTGGAAGCTATTTTCCATCAACATGGGGCCCCCGCTCAATAAAGTCTAACAAACAGTGGAAATTCTGGCAGTCTCAGAATAGCTCTGGAATCAGCCAAAATTTTCATGAGGTCTCACAGAAGTCTCTTACCAAGTATCGTCGCATTCTGACATGTCTAAGGTAGTCCAGACTCAGAAATAGTTCCATCAGAATCGGCCTTTAGCACCTCAAAACACCTCTATAACTAGAGCTACATTTTTGGTGTCTCAAATTGCTGTCTGACAACTACCATTGAGCTCGACATGGATGAAAACCCCTAGGGGTCAAATTTCATCCAAACGAACGCTCTAGAAAGACGTTATTGGAAAAAGACTGAAACAGGAGGGGCCGCATGCTATTCCGGTGCGGCCACCCTGCAAGTCCACGACATGAAAGGGACAGTCACGACTAGTGAGTTTCGAGGCTTATATCTCACCCGTCCCAAGTTGGATCATGCTCAAATTTGGTGCGCATGTTCGTCTAGTCAAGGCGAGCGATTCAATATGTGGCACACCTCGTGACAACATTCGAGCGTAAAGAAAAGCTTGAGAGAAAATGCTGATCCGGGAAGAAAGTGCAAGAAATTAGTAGCATCGTGCCTTGCTCGAGCATCCAAATCATGCCGCTCACGGGCTCGATCGACGTGAGATCAATTCCATCGTGTGCGTAAGGTCTTGGGTTACCTCTGACTGGAACCCCGTACGTGATGAACTGTCGGATTCTGTACATGAAGTCGATGAAGCGACTGCAAACTCTACTGTTGGAGTTCCAAATTTCGGCCGAAATTCTAAAGTTGCAAAATCTTTGTTGGGGCACAGAAACGAGCTATGTTTGTTGCCCCATGATCGTAATGGCATGCGCAGTGCAATTCAACGAAGAAATCACCAAAAAACATCAAGAAATGAGTACACTATCGATTCGAAGTTTGAAGATCCATTCAAGTTTGAAGTCACATGATCGTGTGCTAAAAACATGATCCATGGCTCATAGTTGGTATCAAAACAATCGTCATGCCGAGCCCTATAAGAAAACAATCATCTTATGGTCAACCAAGTATCAAAAGGACCCGGATCATCCATGTAAGATCATGTAAGTTCTAGGGCAGCACAAGGACTGTTTTAAAATCCCACAAATTGTTAGGAAGCGGAAAATATTTCATTTTTCACCCTATTTTCTAATTTATTTTAATACAATTTAATCTTAATTTCCAGTAATTAAGGTTACTTTTGATCTTCCTCTCATGTTTGGAGAAAATTCTATATATATGTACAAGCATTATACGCATCAAGGACTGAACCTTTCACAAAAGAGAGAAAGTTTTTACTTTATACAAGTTTCTCTTTCTTCTCATTGTGGGGTTACGTTTGATAGATAGTGTGAGGTGAGATAAACTTTTGATCGGTACCCTCAGGTTCAAGGTAAATCTTTTCTCTCTTCTTTTCTTTTTCTTCTTCTCTCTCTCTTCTTTCCTCTCTTCTCCCTCCTCCCGCCTGAGCTCCCCACAAGGGTCAAGCACGGCAGTGGCAGTGCTGTGCAGGCTCCCCTAAGGTCACACAGATCGTGCATGGCAATGGCAGTGCCATGCACGAACCTACTTCTCCTTCTTTTCTTCTATCTCTTTCGTCTAGTGGGGCCTGTAGACGGCATTGTTCAACGCTGTCCACATACGTAGCTTGGATGTCTTAGTGAAGAACCCAGACAGTGAAACCAGTTGCTGCTCATAGGGGTCCTTCCCTGTTGTGCATTTATAGCAGAAGGTGATACCCATTGCCAGCCGCTTTAGACCTCAGCAATGTCTACCGCCGTCCGCAATGCTTCCTTTGAGTGTTCGACATTCATCGTTGTCCTTCCTGCGTCCCACACCCATCGTCGTGCTCTTCATGAATGAACAATCATCGCACGCTTCATTAGAAACTATTGCCGTCCGCACGGGGGCCTGTTGTTTTCTTATGTTGCCAATGGCGATGCCTAGCACCGTCCGTAGTTCATTCCTCACTCTCTAGCCATGAGCAGTAGTGTCGAGCGTCGTCCAAGGACCACGACATTGCTACTCCACGGTCGTGAGGCAACTTCTAGCACCATAAGGACCTCATCTCTCTACCGTCTAATCTCTTCTTTTAATTCTCTTTTCTCTTCTCGCTTGATTGAGGGTAGACTTTGTCTAGCACTGCCATGTCTGTCTCAATTTCGAGTAATATTACCGTTGAGCTGGTGCTAAGAACCATGCCCCTCTTGCTACCATTCCGACTTAATGACTTCTCGGATGCAATTCAAGTCTCGCCTCTTCGTTGAGGTTTCTTCTCTTTTCTATATTTATTTGAACCTTATGCTTCATCACCCTCTTGTGTTCACGTACAGTGCTCTAAGACAAGCGTGGGTCTCTTTGACGCACTTGTCTTGCAAATTTACCGTAGAAGTGTTGTGAGGATTGCAAGTCAACGAAGGCAAGTCCGAACTAGTTAAAATAGTTGGGGGGCTTTCTTCGTGATCTAAGAGGGCACCCACTCGAGCTAGCCCAAGGAAGTCCCAAACGCACCTTCAATTACTCTCTCATTGGTTGGTATACCTGCCCTTGCTCTAGAGCAAGGTTCCAAGAGAGCGATCTCGAATCTCGAGTTCATCAGAAATCGAGGATACGTGCCGCCAAATCACATAGATTTGAAAGCCGAGATTGAGGGATCTAACTAGCTTGGCAACCCCATTAGGAACTTACTACTCCTTATTCGGCTCACTCTTGTTTGACCAGTATCCTCTTTTGCTTCTATGGCGCCTAGGTTGTTCAACCCATTCATCCGAGTCGGGGACTTCCTTATCCCAGCATTCATGACTGTTTTAAGGAAGCGAACTTCTCAAGCTTTCGTCTCTATTCTCCTTCTGAGATAGGACTCACGGTCTGGCTCCCAGGTTCTCACCTGAATCGGTGTGAGAGGGGACATCAAGGTCCCTGCCTCCCCGCTTTCTCTCCCTTGTGGACTCTCCACCAAGGCCCCTTAGATGGGTAGCACACCTGCTACCGCGCACCCTGCTACTGGCAAGTCTACTGCCAGTCATGTTGTTGAGGCATGCTGAAAGGCTGCCCCTATCACTCTCGTGAAAGGCGAGCGAGTTGTCGTCGCTCCTAAGGTTCGTTGAACGGCAACCCCTTATGCTCGTTCACCAACCCGAATCTCCACACCTTGAGAGTCGGCACATAGAGGCGGGGGTCCTGAGATCTTCACCCCTCGGACACACCTAAGGGCTCATGGTCCATCCATTCGAGCCTCACCTCAGGGCAACCATCACGTTCCCTTGAGCTCACATCCAGGGCTAGGCCTTCTCGGGCCGAACCCGGCATGCGCAGTGCATTTGCTTTCCACAGTCCGGGGCAGCGCTAGCTCTACATCACCTAGAGCACATGAGGGTTGACCACTCCGTCTTCCCTCCCACCACACATAGCTTCACCCTGTGAGAGATGGGCTTCTTCCGCACCACTCAAAGATGCAAGCTCATGGGTCTCAACCTCCTCCTGTCGGACTCACTGACCGAGCTCGGGTCATCCCCCAAGTCACCTAGACGGCTAACTCTAAAGGTGCACATGCACTGTCTTGGTAGGTTCCTTCCTGACCTCAACTCAAACGAATTCGTGAACCAGCTTCTTCCTCTGGTACTCAAAGGTCTTCCTTAAAAGTATCATCTTGACCCAGCCTCAGGTCAGTCGTGCACATGGGCCTCAACAAAGGAACTTTGGGCAACGACCTGATGTTAGACAAAGGCCTCCAGCCTCCAAGGCAAAAACCTAGGCTGCCTTTCATCCTCGGTACCCACTCCTTGCTCTAGCTCATAGACATGGCCCTTACGTGTTCGAAGAAGGTGGGGTAGTCAAGATTTCAGGCTTGGTTCTGGAGTAAAGTCCACAGCCATCTCAGGGTTAAGCAGAAAAGGGGTCTTCAGACCCTGACCAAATAAGTCTTCAAGGCAGTCAAGGTCGCCACCTTTGATGACCTCCTCCCTCGTAACCCCTTTTTCCCTCTTCAAACTATAGAGCCTGAGGGAGTTCAAGAGTATTGTTGGGTCATTACTAGTCAGAAAATACGGTCCTAAGACCGTCAAGAACTGGTCCTCACAAGATTAGCATACAAAGCTGAAGTCCAGTCGAGGCAGGCTAAACCCTTCTAGACCGACTTGCCATGCACCACTCGTCGATCTTGACAGTCCACTATCCCGCTAGGCTTTGACCCTCGACAAGAGACAGTCAACATCATGATGATCAATGACCCGGAATATGCTCAGGAAGAGTGAATGAACAAGTTTGAGGAAATGATGCAGGCCATCCTTGGAAAGATGGAACTCCTAAAGGCCTCTAGGTCCCTTCCTTCAATCGATTCCATGACTGGTGAGGACACAGTTCCCAGGCAAACTCCGCCATCAGCCTCCCAAGACAGTTCTATGTCCCGCGGGGTCTCTCAAATCAACATAGATGCTATGGTGGCCTATAGCCTCAAGAACAAGGTCCCAGGCATGCAGGAGACGCCGCTTTATCAAAATTCGTACCCTTCGTACATAGACCAAGTACCCTTCCCTTCGAACTATCAGAATATGAAGCTCCCCCTGTTTAATGATACTACGTCTATGCATCAGCATACTACTCACTTTTAGGCAGCCTGTCGAGAGACGACAACTGACGAATGACTCCTCCTCCGCTAGTTCGTCAGAACTCTTGAAGGGCCAACCTTCCAGTGGTATGCTCGGCTGCCTCCCAACTCGGTACAAACATGGAAAGAGATGGAGCAGTTGTTCTATGAACGTTTCTACGAAGTCAAAAGGAACGTGGAGACCATCGAACTCCTCACCCTGATGCAAGATCTTGGTGAGTTGGTTGACAAGTTCATCACCCGTTGGAAAGATTTGGCAATCTTCCATGCCACTCTCATGATTGAGAAGGAAGCGATCCTAACTTACATATAGAACATGCTTACAGAGATCGCTCTACATCTCGAGGCATCCAATCCACCCTCCATGTCAGAGCTCATCTCCAAGGCAGTTCGTATTGAGGGATTATTCAGGCATCATGGCAACCCTCGTCGGCAACCTGCCAGCTCAAACTCTCGCTTCAACAGTCGAGGCAGCCAAAAGGCAATAATTAGTGCGGCCATCACCGTGGCTGATACCAAAGGCGCGGTTCCTCAAACCTTGGATCTTTCCAAGGCACAGGTGTCTTCGGTCGGGGGCAAGCAATAGTCCTACAATAGTGTCCCACCTTCTAAAAATTCTAGGCGAAACGACTATTGGGCCCAGCACCAGAATAAGGTTTACTCCTTCGACACAAAGTGAACGCTTACACTACTTCGATTACTGCTAGAACAGAACATGATACAATCGCCAGAGGCTAATATGGTAGAATTCGATGGGCAGGAGGCAAATGAGAAGTACTGCGCAAAAAAACGACTACTATAAGCTTAACGACATGATCGATGCCCTTATCAACAAGGGTAAGATAAAGCTCGAAGAGTTGAAGAAAGCATTTGGGGCAACTGAGGTTTCTCACATAGTCACGATCCAAGAAGACGATGGGGCACCCACTATCCTTCGTGCATTTTTCTTCATAATGCTCGATGAAGGCTTATCACTCCCAAGCCAGCAAGGCAACCCAAGTTCCTGTCTCCAGGAACCGAGAACCTCTGGTGCGCGTATCACCAGATACGAGGCCATGACGTCAGCGAATGCATTGGCTTACACAAGATCTTGGTAGAGAAGATGCAGCAGTGCCAGGAAGTTCAAGGCAACTTAGAAGGACACCCTCAAGTCCCTCTGCTGCCCGTGCAAGAAAGCCTCCTGGCTCAAGCCCCGCAAAATACTGAGCAAGACCATTTGTAAACCCTCTTTGAGGCAATGCTCCAACAAAGCCTTGTCACTCTCAAGCCGGCCAGGCAGCCGAGACATCTTTCTCAGGGTTCGAAGCAATAATCAGAGAGAAAGTCCAACAGGCCGTTTGTACGGTTCTCCTGAAACGTGTCCAGGCTGTCACTTCCAATCCAAAGGAAACCACAATACTAGCGCCGCCTGATGAAACGCTAGACCCTTCAGAGCTTTTGACCTCTCAATCATGGAATGTCTATTATGGACGTAGTAGGCTCAAATCCTTGAAACGTGAGGTAATCTACCAAGCAAGGGCCACTCACCAGCCTGATAGGGGGGTCCATACACCCGCTAAAGAATCCTAAAGGAGACGGCAGGCACCATGGTCGACTCGCCAAAGGAATCATCCTCCTCAGCTTCCAGTCGAGGAGGACTTCCTCAGGCCCCTTCCTCCACTGCCGACCTTGCAAGACTTTATCCCAGGCACAGGTCGCCTTGTCCTTTCGTCTAATTAGGAGGACATTCTCGAAAAACCAATAACTTAGGGTTCCCTCAATATGGGTGACGACAATAAAAGCACCCCACGATAGTCAAACCCGGGTAAGCCCTAAAATATCCCCCGACCATGTCCAATTCCGGGGACGACATAAAAAGCTGCCCTGAATGTCTCCTCCCTCCTCTTCTATTTTCTGCACAGGTGCAGCTTGACGGTGTCCAGACTTCGACACTAAACAAAGAGTTCGGAGACACTAGCCTCACTCAGCCAGAACAAGAGCACCTCAGAGAGATGCTGACTCAGGTAATTGGATTCTTGACAGCCACCGACGCTCTGCCAACCTGAGCAAAAACCAAGTCATCTCCAAGCTCCTGTTCCAAAGAAGCCTCCCACATGGTGCAGATCTTGGAAGTACCAGCTAGCACGGGGAAAATGGGTCTAAGATCGGGAAAGAAGCTACATCCCACACCTCAAAAGCCCAAGGCCCTCAAGTTTCCTGATTCTCCGCTTTCCCCTAAACCTCAACCTGAAACCTCTACATACCTAATACGATCTCCTATTACTTCCTCATCAACCCAAACCGCAGCGGCTGAACAACAAAGCCAGCCGGTGTCACAAACCAAAACAGAACCAAAGCCTGTTCCAAAGCTTACCCTACCACCCACACCACTGACAGGATCAAGAACACAGAAGATTAAAGAGGATAAAGCGAAATACGAGGTAATTTGAAACTTCAGAAAGCTTTCAGCCCTTCTAAGTAGTTATGATGCCCTCCTACTGTCTAGGGATTACTGTATGGCTCTGGTTCAAGCTCTTTCTAACCTAGAGGTGTACGAGACTGAAGTGGACCCTATTGAGGTTGACCCGGCCATCCTGAGTGGGTACTTGACAATCTCTTTTTCTGAAGACGACCATCAGCTGGGAGGCAAATTCCACAATCACCCCCACTTCGTGAATGGTGAACGTCATGCCTACCCTCGCAAGTGGATCAAGTTAGATGGAGGGTAAACAGTCAACCTGATCCCAAGAAGGGTCTCACTCGATTGGGATTAGGGTCTGACAACCTCAATCATACCCACATCATTGTGCAAGAGTTTAACCAGTCAAGAGAAAAGTCAGCCGACCCAGTGCGCCTTCTTCTCATGATCGATGATCTCAACGATTATGCCCAATTCCATGTAATCAACACCGATACTTCCTACAACGTCCTGCTTGATCGTCCTTCGCTTCATGACCAAGGGGTGGTTCCTTCCATACTCCAGCAATGCTTCAAGTACTGCCGAGATGGAAGGCAACAAACAGTCTACACTAATAAAAGATCGTTACACGTAGTTGAGATGCACTATGCCTACGCCAAGTACTATTTCACATAACTTTCATCGTCAGAAAAGTCAGAGGATGATGATTGGAAGCCTGTGAGAGAGACAGGACCTTTGTCTCATGATGATGTTGAGCATCTGGGGTGAATGATCATGGAAATGTTCAAAGAGGAGGAGAGACAGCGCAAGACCCTCCCTTTGACCTCTATCCACCCAAGCATACCTTTCCACCTCTCCAAGGTCATGGTATCCTTTCCCAAAGACAAAGGTTCTCCCTCTACTTGTAGCTCGCCAGAACAAAATGGCAAGCTAGAAGCAACCCCCAAGCTTGAGGAAGCCCCAGAGCTAGACCTTTCAGCACCAAGGGTAACCTACACATCGGACCAGCAAAAGGTCCTGCATGTCCCCATCACTCTTGTAGAAGTAGAAATGGCATACCAACCACCAATGAAGGTGCTCCAAGTTCCGGCCTCCTTGAATAAGGGGAGCATCAGCAGCCAAAAGAGAATCGTACACTTCTCGAGGGTTGTTGAAGATGTACAGGTAGACAAGAGTCATCCCTCTAGCTTTCAGGAAAAAGACGCCATGGTAGAGCTAAGAAGGGAGGTTCGTAATCTCCAGAGCTAATTGGAGATCATGCTCATCACTTCAAAGCAGTTAAAGGAGTTTGTCCTTGAGACCAAGACTTATGACGAACTCAAGACCAATGCACCTCGAAGTGAAACCAAAGCTGCCTCAGACTAGAGCATTTACATTGAGAACGATCATCGAATCATGCGAACCATGAATTATGAGCCCCTCTCCAATCAAACACTAAGGGGTGAGGAAGCCATTACTCCCCCATTCACAGTCAATGAAGCCATGGCAAGTTACCACAAGGCAAAGCAAGGGGTGGGATATTCTTTTCTATCTCACATTAACAATGGATGAAAGCGATAAAACAAAATAAGAAAGAAGAGCAAAAGACATGTCGCACAACACTCTAAGCAAAAAAAAAGGGATATTTCATTCATAAAACCAAAAATTCATACAATCGTCAACATTATCAATACCAAGAATTGGTGTATGAAGAGTTATAAACGAGATTGTTCACTCAAACCTCAAGACTAAGCCTATAATGGTCTTGTTGTGTTCACTTGACTCCATCCTTCAGGGCTGCCTCCTGAAGGAGGGCAAACTTTCTGACCAAAGGAGGGTATTCCCCACATACCAACTGAGGAGAAAATGAGTCTTTTCCTACCTCACAAGCAACAATAAGCAAGCCATCGAAATCATTGATGTTACATTCAAGAATCACCATGTCATTCTCATTCTCAAAACATGTGATTTCTTTAACACTCGAAGGAACCTCCGAAGGCAAAATCTTGAAATCTGGGTGAACGAATTGATGCATGAGTAAGTTGGTTCTAGGGTTATCCATGTGTGTGGTCGTGGAATCGGTAACAGTGAAAGGCCCAAGAAAGAACGTAAGTAAACTCCTAATAGAGGGATATTTCTCAATAGAAGCTGATTCTTCTAAAGATAAAACTTCTCTAGCCTGTCGAGCCATTTCAGTCACTTTCATTTTTAACAAGTTTGCACAAGGAACCTCGAAGTCTAAAAGGTTGTCTATCAGCCTCTTTGCCAAAGAGGGATACATGATTAGCTCAAAGAGAAGCTTGATTGAAAAGATGATAAGCTGCTCTAATAAGATCAGGTCCGTTGTCTGCAGAAACATTACGATGATTAAGCCTGATGACTTGTGTAGGCAAAGGCATCATGTCTTATGAAACAACAAAGCCTCCCCGAATGTGCCAAATAAGAGGATGAATAACTTGTCTCGAAAAGGAGGTGACTACAAAAGCTGAGCCTATGATAGGTTCCCTTCGAGCAAAAGATGAACGACTCCCCCTCAAGGTGACGAGAGGAATCACCTTGTTGCCCATGATTATCAGGTCATACTCGCTCTCACCTCCTGGGATAGGAGGTTGAGGAGAGGAATGAGGTTCATTCTCAGTAATAAGAGGCTCCTCATCCTCAATAACCATAAGGTCCCTACTTGAAGACGCCTTCCACATGGTAGCTTTAGAATCCGTAACTAATCATTGATGAGACATTTGTCGCCAAAGGCAGGATTATCCCTATCTGCCACCAGGACGGATCTGCCCCCTCGCAATCAACTGAGGCTTATCGCCATCCCACAACCAAGGCTTACTAATGACTCTCTCTAGCTGTCAACATGTGTCACACATGCTTCCCTTGAAATCTGGGCACGTCGCTCGACAGTTCCGACGTGGCCCGTCACCACGCATACAGTGGGTGATCGTTCGCCATCCCACGACCCTTCGTCTCTTCGACCGTTATGATCCCCCAACCCTTCGGGTTACCTACCATCGTTTCCCCTCCTCATCTGGAATCCACTCCCGTCCACCTAGAAAACACTGGCCCATCTTCCACTTACTGCTAGAGTTAGCAGAAAACCATTGCAATCCTCATAAGTCTTCCCTGAGACCCTGCAGATCTCCCTTCCCCCTGCTCTTCCCACTTCGGAGAGTTCACCAAAAACTCACCGAAACTCTGTTGAGTTCTCGGTGAGCCCACTATTGATTCTCCCTTCTTCTCTTTCGATAACGAGAGGACCTACAGACCCCCTAAACTCACTGCAATCTCCCCTTAGCAATCGGATGACTGGAGAGGTGTTCAATTCCCCGGTAGAGCACCTTTATAAATCTTGTTAAGGCCTTGAGAAGCCCTGTTCCTTGCTCTGCTCTGAAAGCCTCGACACTTTTCAAAAAGTTTCTCGATCACATCACGAAGCTTTGTGACCTCCTGAAAATCGTCATAAAATCTCCTAACCACTTGTCTCTGCAATTTTAGTTGGGAAGTTCTTGTTGGAAAACCTTCGCCAAAAGCTTTGGGTCTCTCTCTCTCTAAAAACCCTTCTACTATCTTACCCTTCGGTAAAATGATATAGTGGGGTTTTCCTCCTTTTATACCCAGCAGTGCCGTAAAATGCCCTCGACAAACATGAAACGATGCTCCAGTCCCCAGTTCTTGGAGGCAATAAGGCCAAGCCTAGGAGGGTCAAGCCCGAGTCTCGAGAGGGCCATCGCCACGCGCCTTTGCCAGAGGGCTATCACCATGCGCGTTTGTCAAGGGCCATCGCCGTTCACCTTTGTCAGAGGCCATCACCGCACTTCTTGTCGAAAGAATTATCGCTGCGTGTTTGGTCAAGGGCCACTGCCGCATTCTTCACCAAGGGGCCTAAGGCCTCGTGCGCCATCCGACACTTAGTGCCACGCTCATGCCATAACACTCTCAGCTGAACCATAGCCTCATACCCTACACAATAGCCTCACTACTCAAGGATTCCAGCCTTCGGTGATGACTCTGTTCCTCATGGAGTCAAATTCCCTCACCATGCCACGTTTTAGATGCACGACCCTAAACTGCACAGTCCAAACTATATGACCTTAAACTGCGGTCCATGCTGCATGACCGTAAACTTCATAGCCATGGTCCAAACTGTATGACCTCAAACTGTAGCAGTGGTCTAGTTGCATGACCTTAAACTACATAGTCCTTATTGCACGACTAAAAACTCTATGACCATGGTCCGAACTATATGACCTTAAACTGTAGCAAAGATCTAGTTGCACTACCTTAAATTGCGTCATCCTCGCCACATGACTTTAAACTGCATAGCCGTGGTCCGTGCTACAAGACCATAAAACTGTAACACACGGCACGACAAATGGTCCATACGCACAACTCCAATTGAGAGATAGACCATTTCCTCACTAAAAGGTATTTCATCAACATCCTCAGTGGAGTTAGATATGTGCAAGAGTCATACCTACCCCTTTAAACCCCTGATGGGTTTGTTTCACACCAAAATCCGAGTGAGAGTCACATCTTACTACGACCCTAAATCCTCAATGAGACTTCGTACAATGAGACCCACTATCCTCTCAATCCTCATGAGATTCTCTTCCCTATCATCCTCAACAGAGCAACATGCATGTCATTGCTCATTACCCTCAAGAGGTCACACTGGCCCAGCTAATCCCCAGTGAGGTCACATCGGTCTGCCACTCCTCGGGTGCTGCCATCTCTCCCTAAACCTTTCTCTTGGGTATAGCCTTAACTATCTTTATCCCCAGGGAATCAAATTGCTATCCACAACTCATCCCCCATGTAGTTTTACCTACATGACGACCCACACATTGGTCCATGCTGCATAGCCATGGTCCAAAGTATATGACCTTAAACTGTAGCGGACGTCTCATTGTACGACCTTAAACTGCATGGCCCTAGTTGCATGACTTTAAACTGCATAACTACGGTCCGAGCTATATTACCTTAAACAATAGTGCTCGCCCATCCGTAGTTCATTCCTCACTCTCTAGCCATGAGCAGTAGTGTCGAGCTCCTCCTAAGGGCCACGACACTGCTACTCCACGGTCATGAGTGGCGACGCCTAGCACCATTAGGACCTCATCTCTTTATCATCTCATCTCTTATTTTCATTATCTTCTCTCTTCTTGCTTGATTGAGGGTAGACTTTGTCTAGCACCGCTATATCGGTCTCGGTTTTGAGTAGTATTACCGCTGTGCTGGTTCTAAGAACCATGCCCGTCTTGCTACCACTCCGAGTCGATGACTTCCTAGCAACAATAATAGTCTCACCTCTTCATCAAGTTTTCTTCCCTTTTCTCTCTTTATTTGAACCTTACGCTTCATCGCCCTCTCATGTGAACTTACAGTGCCCTAAGATAAGGGTGGGTCTCTTTGACCCACTTGTCTTGCAAATTAACCATTGTAGTGTCGTGCAAAAAATAAGAGGATTGCAGGTCAAGAAAGGAGATTATGAACCAGCTAAAACAGCTGGGGGGACTTTCTTCGTTATCTAAGAGAGCACCCACGTGATCTAGTGTGAGTAAGTCCCGAACCCACCTTCAATTCCTCCCTCATCGACTAGTATAGCTGCCCTTGCTTTCAAGTTAGGTTTTGAGAGAGCGATCTCGAATCTTAGGTTCATCACAAACCTGAGAAATGTGCCGCGATAGCATTTAGATCTGGAAGGTGAGATTGAGGCAAATAACCAGTCCTTCTTATTTGTAAAGGGCTGACTTAATTCCCCCTAAGACATTCAATTGATCAATAAAGATTGTGTTTCTTCTTTGAATTCGTGGGTGCATCTTGGTGAGAAAGAGGAGAGAGAAGAAAAGGCCCGATGGTATTTTTCTCTCTCCACTCATCTCTATCTCTTTCTCTCTCTTTGTTCTCTCTTTTTCTGCCTCTCTTTTTATCTTCCCTCTTCATTTCTCAGCTTTTCTCTCTTTTCTCTGTGAACATGTACGGTTATGGCAGAGCCGTTCATGTCATCTTCTTCCTTCTCTTTTTCTAACCCACATGGAGATGGTAGAATTGCGTGTGTCTCATTTTCTCTCTTTCTTCTTCTTCTCGATCTTTCTCTTTGTTCCTCTCTGACTGAATGTGCATGGCGATGACAGCGCCATGCACAAACCTCTCTCTCTATTTTCTCTATCTCACACACATGGTGATGGCAACGCTAAGTGGCGGTCCGGGCCTCTATCCAAATTTCCCCTTTCTCATGAGGTGCACGACGATGCCCATTGCCATACATGACATTATGTCTCCTATTTCTCTATCATGGACGGTAGAAGTCTATCGTGTCCATGCTTTTCTCTCTCTTCTTTCTCTCTTCTCTTCTCTCTCTTCTTTCTGTCTTTTCTTTTCTCTCATCTTTCTCTCTTCATTTTATCTCTTCTCTTCTCTCTCATCTCTTTTATCTTCTTCTCTCTCTCTTTCTCTCTCTGCTTTTCTTCTACCTTATCTCCGTCTTTCATCTTCTTCTTCCTCTCTCATTTGACCAAGGGAAAAGTCGAACACTATCATGGTAGTCTCGTTGTCGACCAGTACTGTTTTCCTGTCGGTCTGAATTATCGTGCCCATCTGGTTGCCACATCGAACTAGCCATTGTGCCAAGTTGGTCGGTGTTGGTGTCCTATAATCAAGTAGTATTGCTACCGTGCTGGTCATGTTATCGTGCCACATCAGGTCAATCATCATGTTAATCTAGCCACTGTGCTAGAAACGTCACCCGTTCAAATGTCTCTTTCTTCTGTCTTCTCCTCTCTTCTTTCTTCTCCCAACCCTCATCTCATCATTTCTTCTCTTTTCTCCTTTGAATGTGCATGTTCTGTGTACATTCACCCAAAGACATGGTGGGGTCACTCGACCCACTTGTCTTGTAAAATTAACCATGTATGTGTGATTACAAATGCAGGAGAATACAGGCCAGGGGAGGTGCTTCCTAGCCAGTTGTGGAACTGGGGGGTTTCTTCATGATCTAAGACGGTGACCACGTGGGTAAGCTCGAGTAAGTCTCGAACCCACCTTAAATTTCTCTCTCATCGGTTGGTATACCTGCCCTCACACTTGAGCGAGGTTCTCGAGATCGCGATCTCAAAGTCTCAGATTCCTTCGAGGGCTCGTGGGTCATCCACTCAAGTCAACCTCGGGGCAACCCTTGTGCTACCTGGAGTAAGTGTTCAGGATCAAGCCCCCTTGGGCCGAAACCTGTGCGCATGGATATGCATCTCACTGCTTGGGGCAATGTCATTGCTGCTACAACCCAAGCACACGAGAGACGACCCTTTCATCCTTCCATTCAGCACCCACTTGTGCTCCCTATAAGGGGCAGGCTCCCACCTATTCCCTTACAAACACATGCTCGCAGTTCTTAGCTTCCTAAGGCCAGAACACCTATTCGAGCTCGGGCTGACCCGCAAGTCACCCGGAATGCTACTTCAAGGGGCAAACACGTGCCACCTTCCCAGATCACTTCTTGCTCCCGACCCGGACGTCGTCGAGAGCCGCTCCCCTCTTCTTTCACCCTTTCCCCTTCCGACGGAAACCTCAAGAACTGGTACTCGAAGGATTTCCCTCAGAGTACCATCCTCAGCCAGCCTCATAGTTTGTTATGCCTCTGGTGCCCACAAAGTAGCTAGGGGCAAAGGCCTAGTGGTTGATGAAGTTCTTCAACTTCCCAGGCAGCAGCCCAAGCTGGCCCCTGTCCAAGGTTCACATTCGCTGCCCCATCTTATGGATACCACCCTCTCTTGCTCTAAGAAGGCAGGTTCACCTCGACCCCAATCTCAGATTTGAAGAGAGGTTTATCGCAATCTAAAGCTCAAGCAAGACAGAGGACTGCATATTCTAATTAGGGAGCTGACCAGAAAATTAGGGGCACCCCGGTCCAAGGGTCTCCTCCCTCAAAACCTCTTTCACCCTCTTCGAATCACAGAGACTGAAGAAGAGGTGCGAGAATCCTGCACCGTGATCAGCATCATAGAAGACGCCCAACAACCACGCACCCAAGACCGTTAAGAATCGGTCCTCACACGGTCCGTATATAAGACTCGAGTCTAGTCGGGCATGCTGACCGATTTGCCACGTGTGACCCGCCAAGCTCGAAAGACCTCAAATGCACTTAAAGTTGACCTCCCTAGAGAAACGGTCAGTGTAATGGTTGTAAACGTACCTGGCGACTCTCAAGAAGCTCACATGGAAATGTTTGAATAGACGGTGCAAGCAATGATGGAAAAATATTGATTGCATGGAGGTCGTGCGTCACTCGGCTAACCATGAGGTCAACTCCCATCATTCAGATGATACACTTCAATGGCACCCTCCTCCTCCTACCTCATAGGACAATTCTATCCCTCATCCCATCTCACAGGTAGACATCGATGCTATGGTGACTCACAGCCTAAAGAAAAGACAAATCCTAATAATACATGGTGCAACGCTTTATCAAAAGTTGTACCCTTCATACATTGATCGCATGTCGTTTCCCTGAGACTATAAGAAAGGGAAGTTTCCCTTGTTTAATGGTACCACATCCCCGCATCAGCATATTTCTCACTTCTTGGTGGCATGTCGAGAGATAGCAGTTGACGGGAGACTCCTACTCCGTCAGTTCATTGAAGCCTTTGATGGCCCTGCTTTTCAGTGGTATGCTCGGCTTCCCCCAAACTCAGCACGTACTTGAGAGGAAATGGAGAAACTGTTCCACCAGCACTTTTATGAGGTTGAGAGAAAGGTTCAAACCATCAAGGTTTTCACCTTTACCTAAGATCCAAATGAACCCATAGATCAATTCATAGCAACATGGAGAGATTTGGTAGCCCGTCATCCCAATCCCATGGCTAAGAAGGAAGCATTTCAGATATGTGTGAGAAACCTACATCCTGATATTTCTCTACATGTTGAAGCCTCCAATTCGACCTCCATGTCAGAGCTGATCTCTAAATCAATTTGCATAGAGAATTTGTCATGCCACCATGGTGGGTCACGACAACAGTCTTCAAGCTTGGGAAACGACAAGGGCAATGGTAGTACTCAGACAAAAAGGGGTAATTAGTGCAGCTGTTACCATCAATGATCCAAAGACAATTGCCTCTCGGACTTTGCACCTCTCTAAAGGGGTAAGCACAGCAAAGACAACAACTCAGATAGGCAAACAGCAGCATTCATACAATCGGATACCCCCACCTACAAACCTTAACTGAGATGACTATTGGACTAGGCATCCGAATAAAGTTTATGCTTGTGAAAAGGAATGGGTTCCCCCGCTGCTCCGACTATTGTTAGAACAGACATGATTGAGCTGCTCGAGATCAAGTTTCCTAATCAAGCTGGTCTCGATACGCATGCAAGATACTGCATCAAATGGTAAACCACTCGACAGAAGAGTGTTACACACTTAAGGATCTCTCTGAGGCTCTGATCTAAAAGGGTCAGATCAAGCTCGAAGTACTGAATAAAGCATTCGGGTTAGCAAAAGCATCCCACGCAGTGACAGCTCAAAAGGAAAATGAGGCACACAACGTCCTTCACCCATTGTTTGCCATGATGCTTCAAGAAGGCCTCATCACGCAGAAACTAACGAGACAAACCAAGCACCGGACTCGAGGAGCCGAGGGTTTCTGGTGTCCATATCATCAGATATTGGGGCATGATCTGAGCAAATGCTCTTGCTTCCACGAGCTATTAGCGAAGAAAATGCAGAAAGGTCAAGAAGTTGGTGACATTCCAGACAGAGATCCTCAAATATCTCCTCCATTGGTACAAGAGGACCCCTTGACTCAAGAACTGGGAAATGATAATTCAGACCCTCTTCTAGCCTTGTTTGAGGCGATGCTCTAACAAGGGCTCATCACTCCTAAGCCGGCAATGAAGTCCAAACACCTTTCCCAAGGAACCGAGAATCACTGATGCCCATGCCATCAGCTATGGGGGCATGAACTGAACAAATGTTATGGGTTCGAAGCTGTGGTTACGAAAAAAGTCCAGGGAGGTCACATTGCTTATGCTGAATGCCCACAAATCGATACTTCCACTCAGGAGAGTGTCTCAGTACAAGACTTCCATGATGAAGTCTCCGATCCCGTTGAACCCTCGACTTGCCAGCCATGAAAAGTCCATCATGGGCTGAGCAGGCTCAAGTCTTTAAAGCAAGCAACGATTTTTCAAGCTTGGGCTATTTACAAACCTAACGAAGCGGACCAAGCACCTCCAAAGGTGACTAGAAGAGGACGAGCACCACTGGCTACTCACCGAAAGAACAAGGTTCCTCAGCCACCTGTCAAGCAAGAATTGTTCAAACCTCTTCCTCCCTTGCTAACTTTAAAAGACTTCATCCTGATTGCCACCGACCTCATTCCTTCGTCTCATCAAGAGGATACCCCTGAGTCATCTCTTACTTTGGGCACATCCAATACGGGTGATGATGTTAATAGAAATCCCTAATGATCTAGGTACGGGAAAGACCAAAAAGACTCCCTGCAGATGTTTGATTTAGGTGATGATGCAAAAAGCTGTCCAAATCGGTCCAATGAGGGGAACGACCTTAAAATTCCCGCATCTACTGACCCTTCTCCTCCTCCCTCTTCTTCTTCATCCTCCTACCTTTCCTCTTTTATGTCTCATGCAGGTACAACATTAAAAAGTCCAGGCTTCGAGGCTCTTGACAGAGAACTTGAAGGAATCAATATAAGCAGGACGCATGGGCAGTGGTTGAAAAATACGTTAGCCTAGGCGACTGGATTTTTAATAGTTGTTGACGCCTTGGCAGCTCAAGCCAAGTAAGAGCCATCCTCTTCTACCGAGAAGCACAAGAAGTCAAAGTCAAAGAAACCCCAGTGGCCTCCTGACCCTGACTTTGTAAAGAGGATGAGAAAATCAAGAGGGCAGAGCTTCTATTCTCTGGAGGCTTGCCATATGGTGTAGGTTTATGAAGTACCAGCTAGCACAGGGCAAACACTACAGACGCCTATGCAAAGACCAAGAGCTTCAAATGAGCGAAGGTCCAGTTGCACGACCTTAAATTGTATGGTCCTTGTTGCATGACTCTAAACTGCATAACCACGGTCCAAGCTATATGACCTTAAACCATAATGCACGTCCTAGCTGCATGACGATAAACTGCTTTGCACAGGTCCAAGAGGAATGACCTTTAACATGCCCCTACACACGTGCACACCTCCTTTACGTGCAGTGTCATGCATGTCTTCCCTAACCGACCCATTCGTGTGCGCGCACCACCTTCATTATCTCCCCAGTGAGTCCATTCATTTCATCATCCTTCATCATTCCCTAGAGAATCATACCCATTCTCACAAAATGGTGATTCATCCCACCATCCATACTCGTCGTCAGCTAGTGGGTCACCAATTTTCACCTTCCATCCATACATCATCCTTCTTTCATAGGTAGCCTCGTGCCATCTCCCCAAAGTGAGTCAAAACCACTACCATACTCACTTCATGACCTCAACAGACTATCATCCATCTCCACTATGGTCCAGTTGTATGACCTTAAACTATAGTGCACGTCTTGCCCACATGACATTAAAAGGCTTTCACACAGGTTCTGAAGGCATGAGCTTAAACATGCCTTAACAAAACTAACATGCATAGTGTATACGCGGATAAAGGAATGCCATGAGTAAAAACGACGGACGGGCATGGTCATGAAATCATGAGTAAAAGAGTTTCATGAATAAACACTCGATAACGGTGAAAACCCCAAAGGGCACCGTGAGTAAATATGGAAGAAAAAGGGTGGACATGGTGGAAAAGGTCATGGGTAAAAGAGCCCCAAATAAAAAGGAAGTCGGTGAAAACCATCTCTACGACGCCGCCCCCCAGTCTAAGTGAAAATTAGTAATAAACCTTGGACCCATAATAGGTTGATGCAGCATTCGCCTCAACAGGCGGCTTCATACCACGTTTTCAAGAGAAAAATCCCTGGTGTCACAATACCAGGACCCAAAAATACGTGCATCAAGCAAGATTCTGATAGTATGAGTCCATTTACATAAAGGCCTCAAAAGACAGAAGACTCACCAAGAAGGCACGACAAGTCTCATAAGGAAGAGCACTAATCCCACGAGGTCCCAAACACTCTCCAAAATGCCAAACATGCCCTAAGAAGGCCAAGTCTGTCAAAACATGGACCTATTATGCAACAACACTACTTGCAAGGGGAAGGGGTTGTATCCACAGCTGGTCACCTCGATAAACTGAGGTACCCTGCTCAGCCGAGTATAATCTAGTGTACCACGCAGATGGACTCCAACAAAAGGCCCTTCAGTGGAGCTCCAACAACCAAAACAAACACACTACAAAATGCCAAAGACACCCCAAGAAGGCCAAATTCAACCAGAACTTGGACCTGTTATGCTGACGAAACTACAAGGAACGGGCAGGGGTTATACCCACAACTGTACACCTCAATAAACTGAGGTACCCTGCCCAACCGAATACAATCTGGTGCACCACGAAAACGGATGCCAACCAAAGGCCCTTCAGCACACCATCCACAATAATAAAACCAAGACCAAAATGGGAAAAATTCCCTTCAACATGGCACTCGACCGCCAAATGGACCTGATTCTAACCAACGAGGTTCGTACAAAATCCTCAGTAGTCCAAATCACGATTAGTCCCTTGAGGGTGAGGACTTCGATAGGATCTCTAAAAAAAGTCTCTTCTCCCCATAAAGTATCCATAGGTGGACCTATACATTACATCCAAATGTCTGAGCATCCTAGTTGCAGCATTGCATAAATCTCCTCGACGTTCACGTGGTCATGTGGCTAGGAAGAAAAAAGTAATAAAGCCGAAGGAAATTTTTTGAATGTTGTCCTTCTTGCTTCTCTTGAAGCACAAAAATCAGTGGGGAAAGCTTTTTGAAGACATTTTTATGTTCCTTGGTACCTGATGCAAAATAAAAAGAGAAGCCGGTCAATAAAGCCTTGACATACAGTGAAATTCTTGACAACCCCAGAATTTCCCCAGAATGGGTGGAGATCTTCCTAAGCACTTCAAAAGGCCACTTGCCAAGTTATTTTCACAATCAAACATGTTTAAGGTAATGCAGACAAATAAAAAATTTTGGAAAAATTAGCCTCTAGTACCCTTAAACAGACCCCATTACTAGATCTCTATTTTTGAGGCATCAAATTTTTGTGAGGCGACCGCCATTGGATCCAGCATGGTTGAAAACCCCTATAGGTCAAGTTTAGGTTTAATCAGGCATTCCAACACAAAGTTATAGGTAAAATACCAAAAAGGGGTAGGCCGCACACTATTACCGTGTGGCCTGTCTGGACCAAATCACCCTTAAAGGTGACTATTTTTACAGTCTCAAAAAGTTACTTTTGAGGGCCATATCTCACTCGTCCTGCGTCGGATCATGCTCAAATTTTGTGAGCATGTTCATCTTGTCAAGACAAACGTTTTGATATGTGGCATGCCCCATGACGACGCTTAAATAACAATAAAAGAGAGAGAAGTTTCCGATTCATGAAGAAAGCTACAGGAAAATCAGCAGCAACACACCTCGCTCGAGCGGCCTAATCTCGATGTTCACACATCAGATTGACATAAGAAAAGTTACATCATGTGCATAAGGTCAAGGGCTATCTTTAGTCTAAACCCCGTGCATGATGAATGGTCGGATTTCATACACGAAGGCAATAAAGTGACTATAAATTCTGGGGCGAGTATTCCAAATTCCGGCTAAAATTTAAATGTTGCGAAATCTTCATCCGAGCACGAAATCGAACTGCATTTTTTTCCACGAAATTGAACGGTATTTTTTTCTGCTAGATCGTGACTGGTTAGGTGCCTTGATCACGCCCTCCGGATCCCTAAGGGATTGGGCGACTAGCGTCTCAGGTTTCGGAGAAGACCCGGGATGTTTGTGAGATCACTCTCTCAGAAACGTCATTTGAAAACGGGGGCAGGTGTTACCAGCCGGCAAGAGAGGAATTTAAAAGGTGGGTTCAGGACTTACTCAGGTTGACTCATGTGGACGCCCTCTTAGATCATGAAGAAAGCCCCTCAGTAATGAAACTAGTTCGAAATCCTCTCCCTTGGCTTGCATTGTTCTTAATTTCTACTTTCTGCAATCACACACATATATGGCAAAGGTTATGAGACAGGGGGGGTCTGACCTCACCCTTTTCCTCTCTGATTAGCGTACTCAAGCATGCACATTCAAGCAGTAGAAAGAAAGACGGGGGGAAGGAAGAAATCGACCAAGTGAGAAGGTCAGGGCAGTGACTAGACCGATGGATAATTGACATAACGTCGTGGCGAAACGGGCTTGATAACCGATCCCGGCTCATTGGATTGCTACTAGACGTTATTATCGATATCAACTAGCTAGGCACGATAGTCAGTCTGTCGTGGTAGTAAAGCGTGCTAAGCGAATCTGGCAGGACAGCATTACAGTCAGACGATAGAACTGTCATGAGATGCTAACCTCAATCCCTCTTAGTTGAATGAGAGAGTAGCAGAGGAATGGCTAAAGAGAGAAAGCAGATAGATGGAAGGAGAGAGAAGAAGGAAGAGGAGATGCAGTCGATGTTAGACATCGTCAACTGTTTCGGGAGATAAGAGAGAGAGGAAGAAGTCGGAGGTAAGCTTCAACGACTATGTCAAATGGGAAGAGAGGAAGGGAGCCAATTGGCACTTAGTCTCGCCACCTGACAGAAGAAAAGAGGGAAAACAAGTTGGAGCTAAGCCTTGTTGACTAATAGAAGAAGAGGGAGAAGACTCACTCCGCACTAGGCCTCGCCAACTGATAGAGAGAGAAAAGACAACCCATATCAGGCCTCACCGACTGGTAGAAGAAGAGAGAGGAGACCAACCCGACGCTAAGCCTCACCGACTAGTAAAAGAGAGAGGAGACCAACCCGATGCTAGGCCTCATCGACTGGTAGAGAGAGAAAAGACGCTGACACTAGGTCTCGTCGACTGGTAGAAGAGGTGATAGGAGACCAACCCGACGTTAAGACTCACCGGCTGGTAGAGAGAAAAGACAACTGGTGCTAGGTCTCACAGATTGAAAGACGAAGAGAGAGGAGACCAACGGGGGCTAGGTCTCATCAACTGGTAGAAGAAGAGAGAGGAGACCAATCGGCACTAGGTCTCGTCGATTGATAGATGAAGAGAGAGAAAGTCAACTGACGTTAGGTCTCTCCCATTGAGAGAAGAAGAGAGAGAAAGCTAATCGATGCTAGGTCTCGTCAATTGATAAAAGAAGAAAGAGAGCCAATCGATGCTAAATCTCGCAAGTTGGCAGGGAGAGAAGAGAGTAACAGAGAGAGAAAGAAAGATAGAGGGGAGGAGAGAGAAAGTTGCCTACTCAAAGGGTATCGACCCTTTTCTTATCTCTCCTCTCTCTCTCCAAGATGTACTAATAAGCTCAAGTAAGGAATCAAAATTTTATTGAATCTTCAAAGAATTCACTGAAGATGGAGAGGTGGTGAGGGATTTGCATGCCCTCCTTTTACAATGAGGCAGTGCTTGTTTATATAGAGTTGTACCCAAACATGGGTGGATTGGTCAAAGTTAAATCTAATACCTGAAAATTAAGGTTTAATTGAATTAAAATAAATTCTACAAGTGGGTGTAAAAAGTTTGTTTTGCCCTGCTTAACAATGTGTGGAATTCCAGAATAATCCCTGTGGCTGCCCAAGAACTTGTGTGATCTTTCGTGGCTGACCCAAGGTTGTTCTGATGCCCGTTTGATCGAAAGATTATTGTTTTCTTGTAGAGATCAATATGGCGATTATTTTGATACCAACTTCAAGCCATGAATCATGCTTTTGAGTCATGATCACAGACTTGAAATTTGTTTGAATCTTGGAAACTTCGGATTGATAGTGCGGTCTTTCCTTAATGTTTTTCTATGGTTTCTTCATCGTAGCGCACTAAGCATGTTATCACGATCGCATGGCAACAATCAGAAAGTGATTTGGAGCACAAATGAAGATTTCACAACTTTTGAGTTTTGGCCGGAATCTAGATTCCAGCAGCCAGAATTTCAGTAACTTCGTCGACTTTGTGCATGAAATCTGACTGTCTATCATGTACGTGGTTCATTCTAATGATAGCCTTGAACCTCACACACATAATGGAATTGGTTTTGTGTCAATCCGTTATGCAAGCGTCGTGATTTGCTTCATCAAGCAAGGCATGTCGTTGTTGAATTTTTTGTAATTTCTTCACGGATTGACAACTTCTCTCTAGTTTTTCTCCTTGCTCAAATAACGTCTCGGGGTATGCCACATATCAAATTTTTCGTCTTGATGAGACGAATATGCTCATCAAATTTAGGAGCAATCTGACAAGGAACGAGTAAGTTACGGGCCCTAAAAGTGACTACCCGTGACTGCAAAAACAACCAGCTTTAATGGTGTTTTAGTGCAGTGAGGTTATAAGGGAATAGTGTGCGGCCTCTCTTGTTTCAATGTTTTGCTCATATCTTTGTTCTGGAGTGTTAGATCAAGTTGAAACTTGGCCCATAGAGGTTTTCGACTATGTCGGATCCAATGGTGATGGTCCCATAATAATTTGAGACACCAAAAATTTAGCTCTAGTTGTAGAATCCGTTTCAGGGTGCTAGTGGCCAATTTTCCAAGAAATGTTTCTTTGTGTTTATTGCCTTAGATATGTCTGATCATGTCAAAACTTAGCAGGTGGTCTTTCTAAGTGCTGATGATGATCTTGAGAAATTCTGAGGCCATTATGAGATTGTCAAGAATTTTTCACTATTTTGTTGGCTTTATTGACCTACTTCCTACCAAGGACCAAGGTGATGAAAATGCGTTCAAATAGCTTGCCCCACTAAATGTTGTGCTTCAATAGAAGCGAGAAGGACAATCATTCAAAAAGTTTCCTTAGAATTTTTCTTTTTTCCTTTCTAGCCACAGGACCACGTGAACATCGAGAAGATTCACGTAAATATAGCTCTAATTACAAGGTCCATTTCAGAGTGTTAGAGGCCGATTTTGCAGAAATTATTTCTTTACGTTCACTTCTTTAGATATGTATGATTCCAATGAAACTTGGCAAGGGGCCGGGCCTTCTGCATTGCTTTAAAGATCTTGACTAGTTCTGGGGCCATTCTAAGATTATCGAAATTTCCACTATTTTGAAGGCTTTATTAACCTGATTCCCCTTTATTCCGCATCAGAGACCAAGGTGTTGAAAAATGTGTTCAAACACTTATATTGATATTGACCATTATGTTGTGGGACACTCATCGATAGTGGATACTGTTATGATATCGCCTGCTATGCGATGGGACACTCATCGGTGTAAGGAATGTGATGTCGATATATCCTCAAACCTGCATAATGATAGGAACAGGTTGAGGGAAAGGATAGAGGGTCACACCCTAAATTCATGAAATGAAATGAAATGATTGATGCCTTATAAGATAAGGGCCTATCGAACCCCCAATGCGTGCTCGGGACTGTGTGAGTGTGTTGAGGGTATTACGAAGTGGATTACCCCACTTGTCATTACCCACCCTCCTGTATGATGGTAGAGGTCTTAAGTAATGGGATTAGCTTAGCCTGATGGATAGGGCCTCTACTGTGGGAGTAGTTGATTTAAGGAGTGAGTGGGTATGAATCAAAATTTTGAATAAGGAATGTTTAGGATTGCACTGATTGAATGTTAATGATTTCACTGATTGAATTCTCCTGATCGCACTAATTTAATGATAACTGCTATGTAAATGAAATGTTCATACTCGCTATCTTAATCTAATATTCATACGTGCTAAACTTTGATTTTATATCGATGGATCGAACTGTTATCACACAGATAGAATCACTATAAATGAATAACATTAGATCTACTTATTGGGCTGTATAACTCATTCCATTATTTCTCCTCTCCTTGTAGATTGAAAGAGATAGGTTCAGGGCTTGGAGCTTGTGTTTTGCAGCGGGAAGTTGAAGTTAAATTCCGTGAAGAAGGCACTTAGATCTTGTTTATGTTTGGGTTGTTTGACCTTTGGTTTTTGTTCTTTGTTGATATGTGTAATATTGGACCTAGACACCCTGAACTGAATGGAACATTTTGGAAGAGATTTATATATATAATGGATTTTTGTTGTTTGGGATGGTTGCTGTTCACTCACTAGTTGAGTTATTGTTTAGTTCTTTTTCCATGGTTTGCTCGATTACCAAAAATAAAACCTTTGAGTCCACTCCTTCTTGAGTGACAAACGTTACACTGGATCATGAAGCCATGCTCGATCGCTCGCTGTCGCATAAGGTACGGTGGTCAAGGGCGGGGTCATGACAATCCTTTTGTGTGACCCTAGCAACTTGATGGTCCAGGAAGAGTACCCTTTTAAATATTGGTGCTCCCCCTACACTTAAGGCTGGAAAAAGACCATATGAGCTCGTTTTCTTCACCATCCTCTTTCCTAGGGTGGGCAAGTTCTCTCCAGAGGCCACATTCCTTTACATGCAGTGAAGGAGGGCCACCCCTTGTTCAATTCTGACATTCCCGTTATCATCCTTTTCGACCTCGAAGCAAAAGGGGTCGGTAATAAAGGTGACGCTAAGAGGCCACTCTAGCTTCACAATGTTTCAATGAGCCAAATGGGCTCATCTCTCACTAAACTTTCACTAGTAAAATCATCAATGTCAAGCTCTCTTGAAGGATCTTCACTTCAGAAATTCTGTGAGAATGCTCGACCATTATATAAAGTTTAAGGACTCACTGCAGTGTGCGAATCACCAAGGCACATGCTAGCACCAACTGTGTTTTTCAAGGCCATCGTCAATTGTGTTTTTCAAGGCACAGCGCCGGCAGTGTTATCAAAAGCTAGCGTCGGCTCTACCCAACACCGGCTGTCTCAGTTGAGGCTAGCATTGGTTGTGTTCTCAGATGCCCAAAGTCAGCTGTGTTCTCAAAGCTTAGCTTCTGTTTTGTTCTCAAAGCCTAGCACCGACTGTGGACTAACACAGGTTGTGTTCTCGAAGGCTAGCACCAACAGTGTTTTTCAAGGCTATCGCCGCTCGTGTTCGTACCTCTTGCATGTGCCATAGGGTGTGTACATGTCCCCTTGAGCCCCGAGTGCGCCGCCTCATGACTGCCAGCCATGACATGGTCTGACGTTTGTCCACACGCGTGGGGTCTCAGTCGTGACCTTTCGCTATTCGCGGTTGTTCACATTCCCGCAACCCTTCTATTTCCCACTGAGAAACCACTTGCCACTCGTCGGAAACCCACTGGTGGACGTATCCCCTTCTTCTGCAGCACTGAAAAGTCACTAAAAACCCGTCAAAAGTCCACCGACAGTACCCTGCTACAACCTACACCCCTTTTCCCTTTCCTGTTACTCTGAAACTACAGTCGGAATCTTTACAGACCTCGAAAAAATCCCTGTGTTGCTCACCTTGGCAACAACCCTCGCCAACAAACTCCTGCAACCCCTCACGAATTCTCATATGTTCCCTTATCGCTGCTTGTTGAACTTTTTGTAACACTCATTCAAAAGCCCTGCGCTCTCGCCGGAGTTCTCACTGGAAGTCTCTCTCTCTCTCCTTAGCCATTTTAACCTTCGGTGAAATGGTGAAAAAAGGGGCTTTACCCCCTTATATAACAGGAACTTCCATGAAGTACCCCTCACAAACTAAATATGCCAACCAGCTCTCCGAAGGCCAAACGACGATGGATTGGACTGAGTTGGGCTCAGACTCGAGGCCCGGACAGAGGTTTACCACCGCCCATATAACACTGAACATCAAATGGCAATGGACCAAGGCCGGGCCGGGCTAGAGCCCAAGGCTTGAACTCGCACCAATGTCGCTCAGGACTAACGCAGCTCATAAAAGCCATTGACTAATGCCAGCTGTGTCTATCAAGGCCCAATGTCGGCTGCATGTCCAAAGGGTTAACGCCGGCTATGCCATCAAAAACCAACGCCGGCTGTGTTTTCAAAGGTTAACATCGGCCATGTTTTCAATACTATCGTCGCTTATGATCAACGTCGCGCGCGGCCAACGCCGCACATGTCACTAGTGATTGCCAGCGTCGTGCGTTTTAATGCTACTGCCGCTCGTGCTACCGTCATTTGCATCAGTGCTACTGTTGTGCATGTTACGGTCACCCATGCTAACGTCGCACATGTTTGAGCCTGGTCACTACCACGAGTGTTATATTTCTACCCCAATAGGGATGACATCTATGCCACAACTCATCATCCTCAGTGCAGTTAGGGTATGCCAAAAAGGTCATGTCTACCTCTTCAATTCTCAGTGGGACTGTTTCACATCAAGCTATCTTATCCCAAAGGAGTCGGGTTACCTTCCATAAACCTATTTTCTTATGGAGTCACATCTTTCACCCCAAAAAATCACACTTACCCCAAACCCCTGGTGAGGTCCGCTTCTATTTGCCATCCCTCATCGGGCTATCATCTCCATCTAAGCTCTCTATAGCCATAACCACTTCACCCCTAGGGATTTAGTTACCTTCCAGAAACCTAGCCCCCATGGAACTTCATGGCGACCCACACAATTGTCCATGCTGCATGACTCTAAACTGCACAGCCTTGGTATAGATGCACGACCTTAAACTGTGTGGTCCAAACTATACAACCTCAAACTGTAACAAAGGTCTAGTTGCTCAACCTTAGACTGTATGTCCTAGCTACATGACTCTAAACTGCACAGCCATGGTCCAAACTATATGACCTTAAACTGTAGCAGAGGACTAGTTGCACGACCTTAAACTGCATGGTCCTAGCGGTATGACTTTAAACTGCATAGCCATGGTCCAAGCTATATGACCTTAAACTAAAGTGCATGTCCTGGGCACATGATGTTAAACTGCTTTGCCTAGGTCCTGAAGGCACGACCTTAAACACGACCCCACACAAGTGCACATGCCCTTTATGTGCGTCCTCATGCACGCCTTCCCTAATCGACTCGTCGGTGTGTGTCATCAACTCCCCAGTAAATCCATCATTCTTCATTACCATTCATCATTCCCCGCACTAACAAACGGCGAGCCATCCTGCTATCCATACTCGCTGTCCACTAGTGGGTCACCACTTTTCATATTCCATCCATACACAATCCATCTTTCATAAGCAGCCTCATGCCATCTCCCCAAAGTGAGTCAAACCACCTCCAACCTCCTTCTTTGGCCTCCACAGACTATCATCAATCTCCACTACGGTCCAAGATATATGACCCTAAACTATAATGCACGTCCTAGTCGCATGACATTAAAAGGTTTCACACAGGTCTAGAAGGCATGACCCTAAATATGCCTTCACAAAAAAAGAAACGAAAGAAATAAAAGGTAATAACGAGCATGGTGAATACCTAAACAAGGGAACACCGTGAGTAAAAATGACGGATGGGCAAGGTCACGAAACCATGAGTAAGAGAGTTCTATGAAAAGAAAAACCCGAGCACGGTAAAAACCCGAAAGGGCACTGTGAGTAAAAATGGAAGTAAAGGGTGGACATGGCCACAAAGTCATCAGTAAAAGAGCCCCAAATAAAAGGACGTTGGTGAAAACCATTTCTACGGTGCCACTTCCTAAGTCTAAGTGAAAATCCGTAAAGGACACTTGGATCAATAAGCAGGTTGATGCAGCACATGCCTCTACAGGTGGCATCAGCCACATTTTAAAGAGAAAAATCCCTGGTTTCACAATACTAGGACCCAAAAAGATGAGCATCAAAAAGAGATTCTGATAGTCTGAGTCCATTTGCAAGAGGACTTGAAGGACAAAAGACTCGCCAAGAAGGCAAGACAAGTCTCTTGAAGAAGAACATCATTCCCAGAAGGTCACTAACGGACTCCAAGATGTTAAAGGTGCCCCAAAAAAGCCAAGTCAGCTAGACCTTGGACCTGTTATGTGACAACCAAGATTGAGTCCTCACGGGTCTCCTCGGACGCAGTAGAGAGGTATCCTGCTTGTCGAAACTGCTGGTAGAAAGCGGGATTGAGGCCAAAGCCACCACCTCAAAAATGAGGTACCCTTCCCGCCAAGGACATTCTGGTGCTCAAAGTAGATGGCCGCCAACCGAGGGCCCTTCAGCAAACTATCCAGAATAATCAACAAAACAAAAGAAACCCAGACCAAATGGGAAGAAGTGCCCTAAAACATGACACTTGGCCGCCAAACAAGCCTAATTCTGACCCACGAGGTCCGTACAAAATCCTCAGCTATCAAAATCACAAATAGTCCCTTGAAGGTGAGGACTTCGACAAGATCCCTCAATAAGTCTCTTCTCCCCCTAAAGTCTCCATGGATAGACCTGCACATTGCATCCAAAAGTCTGAGCATCCTAATTACAGCATTGTGTGAATATCTCCTCATTGTTCATGTGGTCCTATGACTAAGAAGAAAAAGGTAATAAAGCCTAGGAAAAATGCAGAATGTTGTCATTCTTACTTCTCTCGCAGCATAACATTTTGCGGGCCAAGTTGTTTGAACACATTTTTCAATACCTTGGGGCCCGATGCGGAATAAAAGAGAAGCATGTTAATAAATCCTTGATATACATTGGAATTTTTGACACACAAAATTGCTCTAAAATGGGTTATAATCTTCTTAAGAACTTCAAAAGGCCACTGCCAAGTTTCTTCACAATCCGACATATCTAAGGTAGTGCAAACAAAGAAACAATTTCGAAAAAATCAGCCTCTAATACCCTGAAATAGACCCCTTAACTAGAACTCTATTTTTGGTGCATCAAATAGTTATGGGACCATGTCCATTAGATCCGGAACGGTCAAAAACCCCTATGGGTCAAGTTTCTGCTTAATCGGGCACTTCAAGACAAAGTTAGGGGTAAACGACAAAAAAGAGATAGGCCGCACACTATTGGTTAGGGGCCTCGATCTCACTCTTCAGGCCGGGTTGACCTGGTGGCATGGTTGGTTGCATAGATGGCGATGGAAAGAAAATTTTGGGAAATGGTGGTCATGTGGGACCATGGAGCGTGAGAGGAAAAAAGAGAATACGATGATACACAATGGGGGGTGATATGAGGGTGCACAAGAAAAGAAGGGGAAGGGAGGTGGACCTGAGGGACAACCAGAGAAAGAAAGAGGAAGTGGACCCGAAGGTGCACAGGGAGTAGGTGAACGTGAAGGGGATAAAAGAATAAGAAAAGAGAGAAATTGCTGTCATGCTGGACCGCAAGGAGGGAGAGTAGAAAGTTGTGGTCGTGAGGGACCACAGGGAAGAGGAAGGAGGAGGGTCATGTGGTTAGCTGCCTCGATCTCACCCTCTGGGTCAGGATGACTAGATCGCACGTGTCTCGGGTTTCAAGGAAAACCTAAGACTTGAGATCTCTCTCTCGAGAACCTTGTTAAAGAATAAGGGCAGGTACACCAACCAATGAGAGAGGAATTTAACATAAGGCGGGATACACCTCACCTGCGTTTAAGACTTACTCAGGCTGACTCTCGTGAGAGCCTTCTTAGATTACTAAGAAAGGCCCCCTGTCCTACAACTAGTTTCAAATCGCCTCGCATGACATGTCCTATACTGCTTCTATAATCATACACACATGGTTAATTTTACAAGACAAGTGGGCCAAGGGACCCCACCTCCCCACCTTATCTTTGGGCGAATGTACACAGGTGTGCATATCCAAAAGAAGAAGGGAAAAATAAGAGGATAAAGATTGGGGTGAGAAGAGGAAAAGAAAGAGATAGAATAAAAGAAAGGGGAGAGAAGAATTTGACCAAGTGGTTAGAAGTGATTGACTCGGCGTGGTAGAGAGTCGGGCACATAAACTCAGACTGACACAACGGTATTACTACTAGATGACAGAACCAACACTGACCAGCATGGCAAAACGGCTAGCCTGTCATAGTAGTAAGATGGGCATGGTGACTCAGACCGACACAATGGCTTTGCTACTAGACGATAAGACTATTGTTACATTGCTAATCTTAACCTCTTTGGGTTAAACGAGAGAGGACGAAAGAAGAAAGAAGAAAGAGAAAAGAGAGAGGAAAAAGGGAAAATAGAAGACGAGAGAAGGAGAAGAAAAGAGAAGAAAGAGTAAGGAGAGAGAAGAAAAGAAAGGAAGAGAGGGAAAACAAGAAGAATAGAATAAGAGGGTAGAAGAAAGGAGAAGAGAGAAGGAGACAAGAAAAAGATGAAGAAGAAAGAAAAGAGTGAGGGAAGAGAAGAGAGAAAAGGGGATGCGAAGAGGGGATAGAAAGAAAAAAGAAGAGAGAGAAGGAAGAGGGAAGAGAGAAAAAGAAAGAGAGAAGGAAGAAAAAGAAGAGAGAAAAGAGAAAGAAACATGGATGGTGATGGGCTTCTACCGTTCATGAGAAAAAAAAGGAGAGAGAGAAAACATGGATGGCGATGGGCTTCTGTCGTCCATGACAAAAGAGAGAGGAGAGAAGAGACATGGACGGTGATGAGCTTCTGCTGTCTATGACAAGAGAGAGAGAAGAGAAAGAAACATGGATGGCAATGAGCTTCCGCCATCCATGATAGGAGAAAGAGAAGGGAAAGAAACATGGATGGCGATGGGCTTTCGCCATCCATGACAGGAGACAGAGGAGAAAGAAACAAAGTCAATGATGGGCTTTTGTCGTCCATGATAAAAGAGATAAGAGAGAGAAAACATGGACAGTGATTGGGTTCTACTGTTTATGGTAAAAGGGAGAGGAGAGAGAAAACATGGACAATGATGGGCTTATACTGTCCATGATAAGAGAGAGAAAACATGAAAGTCCATGAAAAAGGAAGAAACTCAGACAGAGGCCTGGCTCGTCACTCTGGTTAGGGCCCCGTTCACTGTGTGTGTTCTAGTGGAGGACATCATGCCTGACGATAGGCTCCGTCGTGCATGAATGGTGAAGAGAGAGAATAGAGAGAATAATGAGAAAGAAAGAAGAGAGAAATTAAGAAAGAAAGGGAAGAAGATCAAGAGAGAGAGAGGAAGGATTAGGAAAGAATGAAGGGTGAGTAAGGAAAGAAATGAGAGAGAAAGAAGAAAGAAGAAGATGAAAGACACGCATGGTGATGTCCCACTGTAGTGCATGTTGAGAGAAGAGAGAGAAAGAAACAAGAAGAGAGAGAAAGATAGAGATGAGGGGAGGAGAGATAAAGAGAAAGATGAGAGAAAGAGGAGAAGAGAGAAAGAGGGAGATGAGAGGAGGAGAGAGAAAGAGAGAGATGAGAGGACGAGAGTAAAGAGGAGAGAGACAAGAGGAGGGAGAAAGACGAGAGGAGGGGAGATAAAGTTACCTAACATAAGGGTATCGAACTTTCTTCTCTCTCCTCTCTCTCTCTCTAAGACATACCCACAATATTAATGTAAAAATTACAAATTTTATTCATCAGCATAGAACCTTTTATAATTAGGTTTAGCATGTATTTATAGAATATGACCCAAACATGAGTGGATGCTCAAAATCTAACCTAATTGATGATAATTACAAATTATTTGAATTAGAGAAAAATCTAAAAGTGGCTGCAAAATGACTTTTTGCCCCTACCCAACAATAAAGGGAATTTCAAAACAGTGCCTCTTATTGCCCTAGAATGTGCGTGATCTTCCTTGGATGATTCGGGGTTGCTCCGATGCCCGTTTGGCCAAAAGATGATTACTTTCTCATTGCGCTTAGTATGACGATCAATTTGATCCAACTTCGAGCCACAAATTGCATTTTTAGACCACTATCACGTAACATGAAATTTGCATGAATCGTGGAAACTTTCGATCGCTTGTGCTCTTATTTTTTATTTTTTCCATGATTTCTTTGCTGGATTGCATTGAGCATGCCATCAAAATCGTGTTGCAACAAACGCAGCTCGATTTCTTGCTTGGAAGAAGATTTTACAATATTTGAGTTTTTATCGGAATTTGAAATCCAACAACCGGAATTTGTAACAACTTTATTGGCTTCGTGTGTGAAATCCGATCGTTTATCACTTGCGGGGTTCAAACCAAGAAAGGCCCTATACCTTAGGCACGTGATGGAACTAATTTCTCATCAACTGGGTGCGCAAGTGGCGTGATATGGCCACTCGAACGAGGCATGTCGCTGTTAAATTTTTTGCACCTTTTACTATGAATCGAAAATTTCTCTCTAGTTTTTCTTCCTGCTCGGGCATCGTCATGAGGCATTTCACAATCAAAATGCTTGTATTGATGAGATGAACATGCTAGCAAAATTTGAGCGTCATTCGACTCGTAACGAGTGAGATACGAGTCTGCGAAGTTGTTGATCTTGACTGTGCACACCACCCTCCTTTATTGGAGATTGGTCCAGGGATGGCGTGCGACTTACTCCTTTTTAGTCTTTTGCTAATAACTTGGTCTTAGAGTACCCGATTAAGCCAAAACTTAACCCACAAGAGTTTTCACCCATGCTGGATCCAATGGCGGTGGTCCCACAGCTGTTTGATAGTCCGTTGATAGAGTTCTAGTACAGGGTCTATTTTCGGGTGCTAGAGGTTAATTTTTCCAAATTGTTTCTCGGTCTGCACTGCCTTAGACATGTCATATTACGATGAAACTTAGCAGGTAACCTTTTGGAGTGCTTAGGAAGATTTTAACCCATTTTCGGGTAATTCTGAGATTGTCAAAAATTCCATTGTATATCAGGACTTTATTGATTGGCTTCTCTTTTATTCCGCATCGGGGACCCAAGGTGCTGAAAAATATGTTCAAACAACTTGCCCCACTGAATGTTGTGCTTCGAGAGAATGGAGAAGCACAACATTTGAAAAATTTGCTCGGCTTTATTTATTTTTTCTTCCTAGTCACCGGACCACGTGAATGTCGAGGAGATATCCACACAATGCTGTCACATGGATGCTCAGATGTGGATGCAATGTGCAGGTCCATCCGTGTAGATTTTGGGGGAGAAGAGACTTTTGAGCTACTGGTGGGGGACACTATATGAAATGCCTATCATCTACGTCATAAGCTTTTTAATGGTTCCGACAGCTGGGGGCTTTCAAAGGTTTGTAGGCCAGTTCGTCAAAATCCAGGCTTTTCTAGCTGTCGGGTGTCTTGCTTAAGGGCTTTCTTCCCAATCAGTTAGGGTTTTTTTATCCTCTGATGGTGGTCCACATTTTGAAGCTATGTTTTAGAGTGATACCCAAGGAGGCCTTGATAGACATATGTGCAACTACACTAATAATTTTTTTTACAAGCAGGGTACCTCTATGTCGCTATCCTACTGGGTCCAGTTAAGGGCTTTTTGTTGGCCTCTCTCGATGTCTGGGCATGTCGACTAGGGGGAAGTCGGTGTGGCTTCATTATGACACCTTTTTCTGGATTTATAGTAAACCTTTTGGGAGCATCTTAGGTTGGTTAGAATGATTTTCGTATTTTTGGTTGAATTCTTAGAAATGCGATTGGTTAGGTGCTTTGATCTAACCGTTCGGATCCATATGATCTGGTGGCATGCGTCTCGGGGTATTGGGGGAACCCTGGAGTTTGAGATCGCTCTCTCAAGAACTTCGAGCGAGGTCAGGTATACTAACTGATTAGAGAGGGATTTAAGGTGGGTTAGAGACTTACTCGGGCTAGCTCGTGTGGGCACCCTCTTAGATCACGAAGAAAGCTCCCTAATTCTCCAACTTGTTCGGAATCGCCTCCCTTAGCTTGTATTCTCCTGTTTCTGTAATCATACACACATGGTTAATTTTTCAAGACAAGTGGGCCAAGTTACCCCACCTTGTCTTTGAGTGAAGTATACAGGGTGTGCACATTCAATGGAGAAAAGAGAAGAAATGATGATGTGAGGGTTAGGAGAAAGAAGAAGAGAGAAGAAGAAGAAAAGAAAGACAATTTGACCGGGTGACTAGTCTAGCACAGTGGCTAGATTAGCATGATGATTGACTTGACATGGTAGCAAGATGGGTACGGTAACGAGAACGACACGACGATAATACTACTTGACAACAGAACATCAACACCTATCAGCCAAGCACAACGACTAGTTTCACATGGCAGAAAGATGGGCATGGTAACTTAGACAGGTACAGCAGCAATACTGCTTGATGATCAGACTATGACAACAGTGCTAATCTTGTCCCTTGGTCAAGTGAGAGAGGAAGAAGAAGAAGAAGAAAGACGAAGATAAGGGATACGAAAAATAAAGAGAGAAAGAAGAGAGAGAAAATAAGAGAGACAAGAAGAGAGACAAGAAGAGAGAGAAAAAAGAGAGAGAGGAGAAGAAAGAGTACATGGATGGTGATGGACTTTCACCATCCATAATACAGAGAAGATGAGAGAAAAGGAACACGAACAGCGATGGACTTTCGCAATCCATGATTGTGGAAAGAAGAGAGAGAGAGAACATGGACAACGATGAACTTCTACTGTCTATGATAGAGGAAAGAGGAGAAAGAAAGAACATGGATAGCGATGGACTTTCGTCATCCATGATAAAGAAAGAGTAGAGAGAAATAATGTCATGTGCGGTGATGAGCATCACTGTTCACCTCATGAGAAAGGGGAAATTAGACAGACGTCAGGCCCGTCACTTGGGTTAAGGCTCGACTCACTGTGCATATTTTCAGAAGATAAAGGAAGGTTGAAAAATGTCATACCCGACGATGAGCATCACCATGCATGACTGAAGGGGAGAGAGAAAAGAAATCAGGGTGAAGGCAAGAAAGATAGGGAGGAGGAAAGAGGAAGAGGTAAAGAAAGTAGAGAGAGAATAAAGGAAAGAAGAGAAGGCAAAGGATAGTGAGGAGAGAAATTGAGAAGGAGCTGAAGGAGAAAGAAGGAAAGAGAGAGAAAGAGATTAGGATAAAGAGGGGAAGAATAAGGAAACAGGAGAGGAAAGAAGTACGCTTGATGCTACCACCACCATGTGTGTCAGAGAGAAGAAAATTGAAAGAGAGATTTGTGCACAGTGTTGCCATCACAGTGCATGTTCAGACAAAGAGAGACAGAGAGAAAGATAGAGCAGAGAGAAGAAAGTAGAGGGACTCGTGGGTGGCATTTCCAACACCGTGCATGTTTAGATAGAGAGAAATGGAGAGAAAGATAGAGCAAAGAGAGAATAAAGAAAGAAGAAGTAGAGGAAGAAGAAGAAGAGGATGAAGAAGAAGAGAGAAGAAAATGCACACGACATTATCATCACTGCATGTGTGAGATAGAGAAGAAGAGAGAGAATAAAACACACACGACATTGCCATCACTTGTATGTGAGATAAAGAAGAAGAAAGACAAGAAAACACACACGGTGCTGCTATCACCGTGTGTATGAGATAGAGAAAAAGAGAGTGAAGAAAACTCACACGACGTTGCCATCACCGTGTGTGTGAGATAGAGAAAAAGTGAGAGAAGAAAATGTACATAGAGTTGCCATCACCGTGTGTGTGAGATAGAGAAAAAGAGAGAGAAGAAAATGTACATGCTATTACCATCACCGTGTGTGAGAGATAAAGAGAAAGAGAGAGAAGAAAATGAACATGATGTTACCATCGTCGTGTGTGGGAGATAGAGAAAAAGAGAGAGAATAAAATGCACACTGCGTTACCATCACGGTGTGTGTGATATAGAGGGAAAGATAGAAGAAAATGCACACGACATTGACATCACCTTGTGTGTAACATAGAGAAAATAGAGAGAGAAGGGTGTGTGCATGGCACTTCCACCGCCATGAACATTCAGTCAGAGAGGAAGACCGAGAAGAAGAAGAAAGAGAGAGAATGGGACACACATAGCGTTGCCATCGTCGTGTGAGTTAGAGAAAGAGATGGAAGAAGATGACATGCATGGCTCTTCCCCAACCATGCGTGTTCATAGAGAAGAAGAGAGAAAAGCAGAGAAAAGAAGAAGAAAGAAGAAAGAGAGGATGCAAGAGAGAGAAGGAAGAAAAAAAGAGAGGAAGATAGAGACGAGATGAGGAGAGAGAAAGAGATAAAGATGAGAGGAGGAGAGAGAAAATTAGCTTGCCAAAAGGTACCAACCATTTTCTTCTCTCTCCTCTCTATCTCTCCAAGATGTCCCCACAAACTCAAAGAAGAAACACAAACTTTTATTGATCAATTAAAAGTCTGAGGGGGAATTAGGCCAAGCCCTTTACATTTAGGTTTAACATGTATTTATAGAATTGGGCCCAAACATGGGTGGATGCCTAAAAACCATCTCTATTGATGATAATTACAATTTAATTGAACTAAAATAATTTCTAAAAATGGGTGTAAATGACTGTTTTACTGCTACCGAACAATTCATGGAATTTCCACACAGTCCCCGCTCGTGCCCTAAATGTGTGTGATCTTTTGAGAATGCTCCGAGGTTTCTCCGGTGCCCATTTGTCCGAAAGATGATTGTTTTCTTATAGGGCTTAGCATGGTGATCGATTTGATACCAACTTCGAGCCATGGATCTTGTTCTTAAGCCATGATCATGCGACCTGAAATTTGAATGAATCTTGAAACCTTCGGATTGATAGTGTGCTTGTTTCTTGACTTTTTTTATGATTTCTTTGCTGGATCACACTAAGCATGTCGTCACAATCACGTAGCAACAAACGCAACTCGATTTCTTGCCCAAACTAATATTTGCAACTTTGGAGTTTTGGCTTGAATCCAGAATTTCGATGTCAGAATTTGTAGTCACTTCATTGGCTTCATGTGAGAAATCTATCCTTTCATCATGGACGGGGTGTGGACCAAAGATAGCCATAGACCTTACGCATACGATAGAACTGGTCTCGCGTCAATCTGATGCACGAGCATCATGATTTAGCCGCTCGATTGAGGTGTGTCGCTGCTGATTTTCCTCTATCTTTCTTCACAGATTGGAAATAGATCTCTAGATTTTCTCCTTATTCGAGCATCGACATGGGGCATGCCACATATCAAAACACTCGTCTTGCAAGACGAACACACTCACAAAAATTGAGCGTGATCCGACTTAGGACGAGTGAGATATGGCACCCGAAAGTCAGTGCTCAAGACTGTAAAAACAACCACCTTTAATCATGATTTGGTGCAAGGAGGGCGCACGACAATAGCATGCGGCCTACCCTTTTTTTGTCTTTTACCCATAACGTTTTCCTGGAGTGCCTGATTAAGCCGAAACCTAACCCACAAGGGTTTTTGACCATGTCGGATCCGATAGCGGTGGTCTCATAGCAATTTGACGCACTGAAAATAGAGCTCTAGTTACAGAATCCGTTTCATCGTGCGAGAGACTGATTTTTTTGAAATTGTTTCTTTGTCTGCATTGCCTTAGACATGTCAGATTGCAACATAATTTGTGAGGTGACCTTTTGAAGTGCTTAAGAATTTCTTAATTGTTTGGGGTAATTCTGAGACTGTCGATAATTCCACTGTAACTCAGGCTTTATTGGCCGACTTCTCTTTTTATTCTGCATCGGGGACCAAGGTGATGAAAAATGTGTCCAAACAGCATGCCCATCGAATGTTGTGCTTCGAGAGAAGAGAGAAGGACAACATTCAAAATTTCCTTCAGCTTTATTACTTTTTTCTTCGTAGTCACAGGACCACGTGAATGTCGAGGAGATCCACGTAATGCTGTAACTAAGATGCTCAGACATTTGGATGCAATGTACAGATCCATCTATGGAGACTTTAGGGGGAGAAGTGAATTTTTTGAGGGATCATATCGAAGTCCTCACCCTCAAGGGATTAATTGTGATTCTGTTAGCTGAGGATTTTGTATGGACCTCGTTGGTTAGAATCAAGCCCTACCAGTCGAGTGCCATGCTGAAGCGAATTTTTCCCATTTTGGTCTGGGTTTGATTTTTTTCTTGTTGGTGGTTTGCTGAAGGGGCCTTTGGTTGGCGACCGTCTGTGTGGTGCAACAGGATTATACTCAGTTGAGCAGGGTACATCAGTTTCTCGAGATGACCACTGTGGGTATAACCCCTGCCCCCTACTAACAGTTTTGTTTGCATAACAGGTCCAAGTTCTGACTGACTTTGGTTTTCTTAGGGCATTTAGCATTTTGGAGTGTGTTTGTTTTTTGTTGTTTGTTGTGGATGGTGTGCTGAAGGACCTTTGGTTGGCGTCTGTCCGCATGGTGCACCAGATTGTACTCGATGGGTAGGGTACCTCAGTTTATCAAGGTACGCAGTTGTGGGTATAACCCCTGCCCCTTGCTAGCAGTGTCGTTACATAGCAGGTCCAAGTTCTGGCTGACTTTGGCCTTCTTGGGGTGTTTGTTGACCTCGTGAGAATAATTCTTTTCCTCATGAGACTTGTCTTTCCTTCTTGGCAAATCATCGGTCTTTTCGAGTCCTTTTTGTAAATGGACTCACACTGTTGGAATCTTTCTTGATGCTCGTATTTTTGGGTCCTGGTATTGTGACACCATGGATTTTCTCTTGAATGTGGGCTGAAGCCGCTTGTTGAGGCGTGTGTTTCATCAACCTGTTTATGGGTCCAAGTGTCCTTTACAAATTTTCGCTTGGACTGGGAAGCAACGCCATAGAGACGGTTTTCACTAACTTCCTTTATTTGGGCTCTTTTACCCATGACCTTTTGGCCATGTCCACCCTTATTTTTCCATTTTTACTCACGATGCCCTTTCCGGGTTTTCACCGTGCCCGAGTTTTTATTTTCACGAAACTCTTTTACTCATCGCATCATGACCATGCCTGTCCATCATTTTCTCTCATGACGCTCCCTTGTCTAACTATACACCATGTCCGTTAATCTTTTTTTTTTTTTAAGGTGTGTTTAAAGTCATGCTCTGGAGACCTATGCAAAGCCTTTTAACATCATGCGCCTAGGATGTGCACTACAGTTTAAGGTCATACAGCTGGACCATAGTGGAGATGGATGGCAGTCTGTTGAGGCCATGGAGCGAGTATGGTGGTGGTTTTGACTCACTTTGGGGAGATGGCACGAGGCCACATATTAAGGACAGATGATGTATGAATGGAAGGTAAAAAGTGGTGACCTACTAGCTGACGAGGTGTATGGATGGCGAGATGCCTTGCCGTTTTGTGAGCATGGGTGAGACTCATTGGGAATGATGAATAGTAATGAATGAATGGACTCACTAAGGAGGTGCTGAAGGTGATGCGCACATACGAATGGGTCAGTTAGCGAAGACGTGTGTGAAAATGCATGTAAAGGGCGTGTGCACGTGTGTGAGGGTGTGTTTAAGGTCATGCCTTTGAGACCTGTGCAAAGTCGTTTATCATCATGCGGTCAGGACGTGCACTATGATTTAAGGTCATATAGTTTGGACCGTGGTTACGCAGTTTAGAGTCATGCGATTAGGACCATGCATTTTAAGGTCGTGCAACTAGAACTCTGCTACATTTTAAGGTCATATAATTTGGACCATACAGTTTAGGGTCATACATCTAGATCAAGGCTGTGTAGTTTAAAGTCATCCAGCACGACCCAAGGCTGTGCAATTGAAGATCATACAGCACGGACCAAGGCTGTGTAGTTTATGGTCATGCAGCATGGACCAAGGCTGTGTAGTTTAAGGTCATGCAATAAGAACCATGGCTGTACAGTTTAAGGTCATGCAGCACGGACCAAGGTTGTGCAGTTTAAGGTCACGCAGCACGGACCAAGGCTGTGAACAGCGTGGACCATGGCTCTAAAGTTTAAGGTCATACAATACGGACCATGGCTGTGCAGTTTAAGGTCATGCAACACGGATCATGGTTGTGCAGTTTAAGGTCATGCAGCACGGACCATTGTGTGGGTCACCTAGTAGGTGAAGCTTTATAGGGGATAGGTCTGTAGATAGTGATTTGACTCCCTTGGGCTAAAATGACAGTAGGGGTTTTAGAAGGGAAGCAGACTTCACAGGGGATTAGGGAACAAGAATTACTCCTTATGGTGAAAGATGGAACTCCATGGGGAATAGGCTCATGGAAGGTAACTTGACTTCTGGGGATAAGACAACTTGGTTGCGAGACTGACCCACAAGGGATTCAAGGCGTAAGCACGACTTTAACTCCGGTGGGGATCAATGGGTTGCAATACTGGTGTAGTTCCTACTGGGGATGAGGGATAGTGACTTACTTCTGAATCCATTGGAGATGACCAGTCATGGCCTAGGTGGAACGACCTGGATGCAAAACCTGGATGCAACTCCACTGGGGATGACAGAGGTTACTGCTTTGGTGCAACTCCACTAGGGATAGAGCTAGGTGCTAGCACATGCATTGGTGCACATGAAACTAGCACAAGCAGTACTAGTATGCACGGGAATGGTCATAGGTGACAGTAATTTTGATATGCATGGGGCTAGTATACGTAGCATTAGTTGCACGTGGCGTTAGTCACGCACGGCGATACAGCCAGTGTTAGCCTGCATTCAACATTGGTTGCACGCGGCGTTAGTGACAGGCGGCGATAAGCCTCTATTCGGGCCTAGGGTCTGAGCCCGTCCCGGTCCAGCCCATTTGAAGGTTGGTGCTCAGCTTTGCATGGTCGGTGGTAAGCCTCTGTTTTGGGCTTTGGGTCTGAGCCCGACCCATTACTGCTTCACCTTCAGGGACCTGTCTGGTATTCTTGCCCTGTGAGGTGTACCTTCAGACCTTGAGGAACCATATTCTAAATAAGGGGGAAGACCCCATTTTTATTGTTTTATCGAAGGTAAAATAGTGTGTGTGTGAGAGAGAGAGAGAGAGAGAGAGAAAAAACCCCTGCAAGAACTTCTCCAAGGGAAAGGTATTCCAACACAGTTAACAGGTTTAGCAGGGTATCCACAGGAGTTTTTCAGGGAGCACCAAGGTTTCCACTGAGGAGTAGAAGTTTTAGGTGAAGAAGGGAGGACACTAGTGAGTTGCAGAGGTATTCCGGGTAGAGGTTCTCCGTCACCAAAGTGGTGGGAACAGAGGCAAGCGAGGGCCGCCGGACAGTTTTGTGAACTTCAAGTGGTTCCTAATGGTTTTCGATCACCGGGGAGTAGTGGGAGAGTAGCAGCAGTGAGCAGAAGTGTTTTTCGGCCTCAGGAAAAAGTGAAAAAGGCATCCTAGTGGGTTTTCAATGAGCAGGGAGACGGTTTCCTAGTGGCCAACCAAAGGTCACATGAAAAGTGAACAGCCACAGGTAGTCGGACAATCGTGGGGAGACGAAAGGTTGCCGGGGATTCGTGTCATCGCAGGAAAACGAGGAGTCTTGGGAAAATGCACAATCTCCAGGGAGACGAAAGGTCACGGGAAGGTGAAAGGTCACCTTCACGAGCGAACACGCGGTGACAGTGAACACAATCAGCGTTAACCCCTTTATCTAACACAGTCAGCATTACCCCTCTAAGTCACAACCGACGTTAGTCCTCATGAAATGAAACCGGCGCTGGGCTTTAGAGGCACAAGCGATGCTTATCAGTGCCTCAGTCATTCATGGCCAGCGACATGACTCATATGGTGTTGATCACGTGCAGCAGTGGTTGTTCACTTGACAATCCTTTCATGAACGGTAGTAATTTCCTTTCGACTGTGGTTATGTTAAGCGATGAGTTGCGCGTGGCAATTGTCACACACAATGATGACTTGGGTAGGCAAAGGGTGATGGCCAATGGTAAGACCGGGCTTATGATGCTTGTTGGAAGTTAAGTCCTCCAGCACAACAATGAAGTCCATGTTATTCTATGGAAGGGTCCTCATGGTGAACAGGGTAGGCTATCCATCATTGGCCAGTTACTTACCAAAGAAGTCTGCTTCGTATGTCTGGTGTACCCCATCAAAGCGCTTCCACCTTCTCCTATTGTGAGAGCCACTTTGGGCCTGTAATGATCGTCATTTTATCAAATGCATGAGTGATGTTTTTGATGGCAAGAGAAATTTTTTGGCCTATAACCGTCCTCTCCTCAAATGAAAGAGCAATGCTTTGGATATGAGAGCAAGTTTTGGCCTGTAACCGTTCTCTCCTCAGATGCAAGACAAACATTGGAGGCAGCCGTTCTCTTTTCCCCAGATGCAAGAGCGACATTCTGCCACAACTATTTTCTTTGTGAGAGCAATACAACATGCAAGCTTTGTAACCTCCTTAATAATGGCCTTTTTTAGATTGTACCTCCTTCTAATGCAATAAAAAGAGTTAAACCTTGTTTGAGCTGTCTCACTTGTCTTCTTTTTACCATCTTTTTTAACTCTTTTCTGTTTGTACATTGAGTCTTTTTGAGTATGCATCATGGGTAGTATTTCTTTAGGTATCGCCCATTGATAGGGGGCAATGCCTCCTTTCCATCAGGATGTGCCAGTATGTATGCTCCATTTGGCGAGACCTTTTTTACTATAAAGGGACCTTCCCACTTGGGTTCAAACTTCCCTTTACGCCGTCCATGCATAACAATTGGCCTTTCGATCGCTAAGACCATATCTCCACAGGTGAATGAACGAACCTTGACTGACTTGTCAAAGGCTCTCTTCGTTATCCCCTGATTGTGCTCAAGATTTTGCACAGAATACTTCTTCATCAGGAAGGTCACTTGATAAAGGGGATTCTGTCGGTACGGGGTGTTTTGCGAGAAAATCAGCCAAAGCTTGGCCCTTGATGACCTTTTGTGGGACATATGTGATGTCAAATTCCATCAGCAATAATGCTCACTTAGCAAGATGTCCTGACAAGCGTGGGCGTGTCATGAGAAACTTTACAGGATCTGCCTTTGATATAAGTTTTACCTCATGACTGAGCAAGTAGTGACAGAGGTTTTGTACTGCAAAGATTAGGGTCAAGCACATCTTCTCTATAGGGGATAATTCTTCTCACCCTCTTGCATCCTGTGAGTGAGATAGTATAGTACAGTTTCTTTCCCTTCGTCATTGTTTTGCACCAACAATGCCTTGAGAGACTCATCGAGAGCGGTCACTTACAGGATAAGAGGGCTTCCCAGTACCAGTGTAGATAGCACTGGAGGATGTCTTGATGTCATCAAGGGCTGCCTGACATGCTTCATTCCAGACGAATGGGGTGTCTTTCTTTAACAGGTGCATAAAGGGTTTACAACAACTTGAGAGGTTTGAGATGAACCTGCGGATGTAGGTCAGCTGCCCTTGAAAAGAGTGTAGCTCCCGCAGTGTGGTTGGTGACGACATTTCTTAGATTGCCTTGACTTTGACTGGATCAATTTCCAACCCTCAATGTCTAACAATGAACCCCAAGAACTTTCCTAAACGCAAGCCAAAAGCGCATTTCAGCTGGTTCATTTTAAGTTGATGAAGGCGTAATCGCTTGAACACCTTTTCAAGGTCTCTCATATGAGTGTCTTTCTCTTCAAATTTTACCACCAGGTCATCTAGATAACATTCGACCTCCTTGTGCATCATATCCTTGAAGATGGTTGTCATTGCTCTTTAATATGTAGCACCAACATTCTTCAATCCAAAAGGCATCATTGTGTAGCAGAAGATCCCTTTTAGAGTCAAGAACACGGTGGCTTCCTCCGTTTCTGATTATACCGGGAGTATCCATCCATGAAGGAGAAGATCTGACAATGAGCCGTAGAATCAATGAGCATCTCCAAGAACGGCAACGAAAAGTCATCCTTTGGGCAAGCGGTATTCAAGTCACGGAAGTCAATACAGACCCTAATTTGACTGTTTTTCTTCTTAACTAATACAACATTTGCCAGCCACTTTGGGTACTTGACTTCACGGATGAAGCCTGTTTGCCTGAGTTTGGTTTCCTTAGCATCTATCTGCATTTCAAGATCAGGCCTGAACCTCCTTGATTTCTGCTTGACGGGCTTGACAGAGGGATCGATGCTAAGATGGTGAACCGCAACTTGAGGATCTAAACTGGGCATATCATGGTAATGACAAGCAAAGACGTCTTGATTTTCTCATAAGAAGGCAGTAAAATTCTCTATCAACTCGTCACCATTGGCTTCAGAGCTTTTCTCATTAACCTCAAGTGCATAGACCCATGATCTTGACATCCTTGCTTCCAATAGAGCTCTAGCTTAAGTCATGATTTCTGCACCTTTCTCGAACTGGGGCACAAAAGGGTCGACCTCAAATATGGACGGCATATCAGGCTATAGGAGTTTGAATTGAAATTTGCTACGAAGTTGAGATTTAGTGATGGCGGGGCTAGAGAAACCCTCATATGAATCACTTGGTCTTTGCACGGGTTTTTGCGATGTTTGCCCGTGCTAACTGATACTTCATAGACATGTACCATGTGGCAAGCTTTCTGAGAATAGAAGCTCTGCCCTCTTGATTCTCTCAGTCTGTGCTCAAAGTCAGACTCAGGAGGCCGTTGGGGTTTCTTTGACTTTGACTTCTTGTGCTTCTCGGTAGAAGAGGATGGCTCTGACTTAGCATGCGCCGCTAAGACATTAGTAACTATTAAGAATTGAGCCACCTGGGTTAACATCTTTTTCAGTCATCTCTGGTGCATCCTAATTATATGGGTCCTTCGAGCGCTCTGTCAAGAGCCTAAAAGTCTGAGCATTTTAAGGTCGTTCCCCTCATTTGACCCATTTGGGCAGCTTTTTACGTCATCACAAGAGTTGGACCAGTGCAAAGGGTCTTTCCCTTGCTTAGACCATTGGGGAGTGCTTTTAATGTTGTCACCCTCATTGCACATGCCCCGAGTAAGAGGTGACTCAGGTGTATCCTCTTGATTAGACAAAGGAATGAGGTCGTTGATGATCGGGATAAAGTCGATGAGGGAGGAAAAGGTCTAGAAATTATGGCTCGACCGGTTGCTGAGGAACTTTGTTCTTTCGATAAGCAGCCCTTGGTAGTCGTCTTCTTCTAGTTGCTTTTGGAGGTGCTTGGTTCATCTTGCTAGGATTGTGACCAGCCCTAGCTTGACGAATCGCTTCTCACTTTAAAGACTTGAGCATGCTCTGCCCGTGATGGACTTTCCATGGTTGGGAAGTTGAGGGTTTAGCGAGATCAAAGGCTTCATCATGGTAGTCTTGTACTGGGGACACGCTCCTGAGTGGAAGTATCGACTTGTGGGCGTTCAGCATAAGCAATGTGACCTGCGTGGAATTTTTCAGTAACCATAGCTTCGAACCCATAACATTCATCCAGCTCATGGCCCCATATCTGTTGGTATGGGCACCAGTGGTTCTCGGTCCCTTAAGCGAGGTGCTTAGGCTGCCTTGCAGGCTTACGAGTGACGAGTCCTTGCTGGAGCATCTCCTCAAATAGGGCTAGAAGGGGGTTTGAATTATCATTTCCCAGGTCTTGGGTTGAGGGGTCTTCTTGTAGTGGAGGAGAGACTTGGGGATCTCTATTTGGAATGTCACCAACTTCTTGGCCTCTCTAAATTTTCTTTGCTAATAACTTGTGGAAGTTAGAGCAATCGCTTAAGTCATGCCCCGATATCTAATGATATGGGTACCAGAGATACTCAGCTCCTCGAGTCCAGTGCTTTGATTGTCTTGTTGGTTTTAGTGTGATGAGGCCTTCTTGAAGAAGCATGGCAAATAATGCACGAAGGATGCTGGGTGCCTCATCTTCATCCTGAACTGTCACTGTATAGAACACTTCTTCTGCCCCGATTTCTTTTTTGAGTTCTTCAAGCTTGATTTGACCCTTTTGGATCAGAGCCTCAATGTGATCTTTAAGTGTTCAGCATTCTTCCATGAAGTGGTTTACCATTCGATGATAAGCACAGTATCTTGCATGCGTATCGAGAACAGCTTGATCGTGAAACTTGATCTCAGGCGGCTCAATCATATTCTATTCCAGCAACAGTCGGAGCAACGCGGGAACCTATACCTTTTCAAAAGGATAAACCTTGCTCTGATGTCTGCTCCAACAGTCATCTCGGTTAAGGTTTGCAGGTGGAGGTACCCGGTTGTATGACGGTTGTTGTTTGCCGATCTAAGGTGCTATCTTTGTTGTGCTTACCCCTTTGGAGAGGTCAAAAGTCTGAGAGGCAGTCTTCTTTGGATCACTGACGATAACAGTTGCACTGATTACCCCTTTTTGTTGGTTGCCCCGGGCGTTGGCTCGAGAACTACCATTGCCCCGGTTGTTTCCTAAGCTTGAGGACTATTATCGTGACGCACCATGGTGGTGTGACAGACTCTTTATGCGAACTTACTTAGAGATCAGTGTTTGAACGTATTTTTCAGCACCTTGGTCCCTGATAGGAAGTAGGTCAACAAATCCTACAAAACAGTGGAAATTCCTGACAGTCTCATAATGGCCCCAAAATTGGTCAAGATCTTCATCAGCACTTCAAAATTCCACCTGCCAAGTTTCATCACTATCAGACATGTTTAAGGAAGTGAGCACAAATAAAAAATTTCAGCGAAATCGGTCTCTAGCATTATGAAATGGACCCTATAACTAGAGTCATACTTTTGATGCGTCAAATAGCTGTGGGACCACCGCCATTGGATCTGACACAATCGAAAGCCTATATGGGTCAATTTCTGCTTAATCGGGCACTCCAAGACAAAGTCATGGGTGAAGTACCAAAAAGGGGTAGGTCGCACACTATTCCCGTGTGGCCTTACTGCATAAAAAAAAACATTAAAGGTGGCTGATTTTAGAGTCATGACTAGTCATTTCAGGGCCTATATCTCACTTGTTCCAAGTCAGATCGCTCTCAATTTGGTGAGTGTGTTCGTCTCATCAAGATGAGCAATTCGATATGTGGTACGCTCTGTGAGGATGCCCGAACAGAGAGAAAAACTAAATGAAAGTCGCTGATCCATGAAAGAAGTTGCAGAAAATTTAACAAACAGTACACCTGGTTCGAGCAGCCAGATCACGTCGCTCGCATTCTCGATCGAAATGAAACCAATTGTATTATGTGCGTGAGGTCTGAGGTTATATCTGGCCCGAACCTTGTGTATGAGGAATGGTTGGATTTCGCACATGAAGGTGTTAAAACTGCTATAAATTTTGGTCACCAGATTTCAACATTCTTGTCCAAAACTCAAGACGACAAAATCTTCATCTGGACACAAAATCAAGCTACGTTTTTTGTAACATGATCGTGACGATATGCTCAGTGTGATTCAATGAAGTCACGAAGAAATATCAAGGAACGAGCGCACAATCGATCCGAAGTTTTCAAGATTCATCCAAAATTCAAGTCTCATGATCATGGCTAAAAAACATGATTCATGGCTTGAAGTTGGTATCAAAATGATCGTCATGCCGAGCCCTACAAGAAAACAATAATCCTTCGATCAAATGGGTATCAGAACTACCCCGGGTCAGCCATGGAAGATCACGAAAGTTCTCAGGCAGTAGTAGGGACTGTTCTAAAATTCCACACATTGTTAGGCAGGGGCAAAACAGACCTTTTGCACCCATTTTTAGAATTTCTTTAAACTTAATTAAGTTGTTATTATCTTCAATTCTCGATAATTTTTTGGCGTACACCCATGTTTTAGCCCAATTCTATATAAACAGGCAATGCCTCACTGTACAAAAAAAGAATTCATTCTTCTTGAATTAATCAATAAAATTCTGAATTTTGCTAAAGCTTGTGGGTACATCTCGGAGGGAGAGAGAGAGAGAGAGAGGAGAGAGAAGAAAGGGGTCAGTACCCTTCGGGCAGATAACTTTTTCACCTCCCCTCTTTCTCTCTCCTCCCCTCCCCTCGTGTCTATCTGTTTCTCCCTTTTTTCCTCATCTCTATCTCTTTCTCTCTCTTCTTCTCATCTCTATCTCTTTCTCTCTCTTCTTCTCGTCTCTTTCTCTTCTCCCCTCTTTTTCATCTCTATTTCTTTCTCTCTCCTCCTCCTTTCTCATCTTTATCTCTTTCTCTCTCTTCTTCTCATCTCTGTCTCTTTCTCCCTCTTCTTCTCATCTCTATTTCCCTCTCTCCTTTTCTTCTGTTGCAATCGGTGAAGCCTAGTATCGGCTGGATTTCTCTCTCTTCTTCTCTTCTGTTGCAATTGGTGAAGCCTAGTGCCTACTAAATTTCTCTCTCCTTCTCTTCTATTACAGTCAGTGAAACCTAACACCGGATTGATTTCTCTCTCTCCTTCTCTTCTGTTGTAGTCGGCGAAGTCTAATGCCGACTGGATTTCTCTCTCTCCTTATCTGTCATAGTCAACGAAGCTTAGCATTGGCTCTATTTTCTCTCTCTCTCTCTTCTAAACAGCCAATGAAGCCTAATGCGTTCGATTTTCCTCTCTTCCTTTTCTTCCATCACAATTGGCACAAGCCTAGCGCCGACTGGGTTGCTCTCTTTCTTCTCTTCTGTCACAGTCAGCGAAGTTTAGCGCCGACTACACCTTCTCTCTTTTCTTCTGTCACAGTCTGCGAAGCCTAATGCTGGCTTGATCTCTCTCTCTCTCTCTTGCTTCTCTTTCATCACAATCGATGCAAGCCTAGCGCCGACTGTATTGCTATCTTTCTTCTCTTTTGTCACAATCGGCAAAGCCTAGTGCTGACTACACCTTCTCTCTTTTCTTTTGACATAGTCGGTAAAGCCTAACGCCGACTACATTTTCTCTCTCTTCTTCTGACATAGTCGGTGAAACTTAGCACCGAGTATATCTTCTCTCTCTTCTCCTCTGTATAACACAGTTGGTGAAGCCTAGCACGAATTGTGTTTTCTCTCTCTTCCTTTTATCACAATCAGCAATGGTTAGCGCCAAGTGTGTCTTCTTTCCATGTCTCTCTTTTATTCTCTCTCCTTTCATTCTCATCTCTTCCTTCTTCCTCCCTTCTTCCCTCTGTTCCCTTCTTCTCTTATTTCACTTCTTATTCTTTCCTCATTACCATCATTTTGTTATTCTTTCATTCGACTAAGAGGGATTGGGGTTAGCCTCTCAGGGTAAACCTGTCGTCTAGCCGAAATGTTGTTGTGCCAAGATTACTAGCCGTAATGTTGCTAGCCTCTCAGGTAATCCTGTCTTCTAGTAGTAATATTATGAGTCGATCTTAGTTACCGAGCCTGTTTATCTGCCACGTAAGACCAATTATCCATCAGCTTAGTCACCGCTCTGATCCTCTTGCTCAGCTGAATTCTTCTCTTCCCCGCCTTTCTTCTCTTATTTTTCTCTCTTTCTTTTTGAATGCACATGCTTGTGTACGTTCATCAAAGAGGAAAAGGGCGAGGTCAGACCCACCTGTCATATAACCTTTGCCATGATTGCAAGAAAACAGAAGAATATAAGCCAAGGGAAGCGCTTCGGAACCAGTTTTATTACTGGGGGCTTTCTTCGTGTTGTAAGAGGGCCCTACGCGAGGCAGCCTGAGTAAGTCCCGAACCCACCTTAAATTCCACTCTCACTAGTTGGTAACACCTGTCCCCGTTCTCGAAAGAGATTCCCGAGAGAGCGATCTCAAAAACGTCTCAGGTCGTCCCTCGAAACCCTAGATACATGCCATCCAATTCTCAAAACGAGATCAAGGCACCTAACTAGCTTGGTGACTCCACTGGGGAGTTACTACCCCTTAATTGAATCGTTCTTGTTTGGCTAGTTTCTTGTTTTATTATTTGCTTTCATTATCTTTTCACATTTTATTTAAGGCTTGCGGGTTCTGTAACGCATTTATTTGGATCGGGGATTTTCTGATCCCCACAATCGAGAGTGTCCCTAGGGAACAAGTCCCTTCTACTTCGTTCCCAACCATCCTCTTGAGGAAAGACTCCTTGTCAAGCTCCCAGGTCTTAACCTGGACCGATGTGAGGCGGGACTTAAAGGTCCCTTACTGCCCATCTCCTCGCTTTGGTAGAAACTCCACCAAGGCGCCCTGTATCGACAACACTTCTGTTGCCCCACACAGCATGCACCCAACTATCGGCAAGTTACTTGCCGATCGTGTTCTTGAGGTACGCTGGAAGGCTACCCAGTCCCTTTCTGCAAAAGGCAAACAAGTTGTCATTGCTTCTATGGGTCGCCATAAGGCTACCCCCCACATTTCTGCACCATTAGTCTCTATCCCTAGAGGCTCAACACATCGAGGCGGAAACCCCACGATCGCCACCCCTCACACACACCACAAGGCTAGTGGGTCACCCACTCGAGCCACATTTCAGGACAACCCTAGTGCTACCCTGAGTTAGCATCCAAGATCAAACCTTCTAAGGTCAGGTCCTGTTCACACTGATCACGTGCATCTCGCTGCTTCGGGGAAACATCGTCATTATGCCAACTCGAGTACACATGAGACGACCTCTTCCTCTTCGGATTCAGCCCACACAAGTGCACTCTATAAGGGGCAGACCTACACATGTTCTCTTACAGACACTTGCTCGTAGTTCTCGGCTTCCTAAGGCAAAATCACTTGCATGAGCCCCGGCTGACCCCCAGGTCTCCCGTAATCCTTCTGCAAGGGGCGCACATGCATCGCCATCACAGACATCCCCTCGCGCTAAACTCAAGCCTTCTCATGACTCAATCCTGCTCCGACCCACTCCTCCTTCATCGAGTCAGCACCTTCAGCCTTGACACTTGAAGGTTTTCCCCAAGAGTACCATCCTGAATGAGCCCCGTCACTTTTGTCGTGTCTCTAGAGCTCTAGGCATTGACCTTATGGGAGATTGAGTCCTTCATCCTCCCCAGCCTAAGATGACTCCAGTTCTTGGCCCTCACCCATTGCCGCACCTGATGGAGATAACTCTCTCCTGTGCAAGAAGAGCTGACCAGCAGTGACCTAGGTCGCAGTTTTGGCCCGAGGTCCATCAAAACCTCAAGACTACGTTTGCAAATGTTGACTAGGGAGGTGACCAAGGCAATCAAAACAACCAATTTTGATGACCCTCTTCACCTGAATCCCTTTTACCCCCTTCAGACTATGAAGTCAGCAGAGGACCTTCATAAGCCCTGTGCTGTGGTTATTATCGTAGAAGAAGACTCAGCCACTCAGCAACTACTGTCCCAAGAACGTCAAGAACCAGACCAAATGCAATCCGCATACAAGAGTCGAGTTCAGTCAAGGTATGCTAGCCCCTGGTGACTGACCTACCATGTATGACCCTTCAAGTTCGTAAGCCCTCAGTTGCCACTAATGTTGGCCTCCATAGAGAAACGGTCAGTGTAATGGTTGTAAGCGAGCCTGGTGATGCGTAGGAAGAGCACATGAACAAGTTTGAGGATATGGTGTGTGCGATGATGAAAAAGATCAATCGTATCAATGCCGCACGCCAGTCCTCTAACAATGAGGTCAATTCCCATCACTCTGATGGTGCACCTCCACAGAAGCCCCCTCCTTTTACCTCACAGGACAATTATGTCCCTCATCCCGTCTCTCAGACAAACATTGACGCTATGGTCACCCATAGCCTAAAAAACAAACAAATGTTGGGGATACAAGGTGCGATGCCTTATCAAAGGCTATACCCCTCGTATAATGATCAGGTCCCGTTTCCCTCAGATAGTAAACAAATCCTTTTGACCCAAACATTTTATGGAAGCTTCACAATAGGCTCAAGAACACGTGTGAAAAAGAAAATTTCAAATCATAGGTGTTTTGACATGGGCGACACAGGTTGTGTCGCCCAGATGCGTTTTCATTGATTCGTCGAATATTTACGTCATTTATCTTGGGTGTGGGGCCCGAGGAAAGCTATATGTACCTCCCAAAATTGGTTTTTTTTATATTCGAATGGTGTTGATCGAGGATTTGTTTGTTGCGGGGATAACACTGCCTCAACAAATCCCTCATTCTAGAAAAAACCATCTTGTGGTCATTTGAGGAAGTAGGAAAAAAGACTATGGAAGATTTTTAGAAACCTAAGAGACTCTAGAAACTTTAGACTGGAAAGATAAACTTGAGAGAAGGGAGAACCTTTACCCTAGTCTGCATCTCAAATCTAAACTCACCCTAGATCCAAAATTAGGGTCCAACCACCCCAATACGATAGAGACTTGCTGATCATCAACACTGGAATCAGAAAGGCAAAGAGGAACTAGTTATGATACGGCGAGCCCTCAAGGACTCGGGAGTCTTAGGCCATCCGGCCCTGTCCGGTACTCATTCTCCCTTCATTTCTTCTTTATTTTTTTTATTTTATTTTTTTTTCTGATTTTGATTTTTTTTAATTGAAAATATTGTTTTGAAATGCTTCAAATCACGTTGGCTCCACCACATATCCGAGAGTAGGTCTGCTCCTTTCCTAGCATATCTGATCTCAGATCTGAATTCGATTGTTTCCACTTTCTCTACCATATCTTTTCCTTTTCATTTTTATCAGTTTGAAGTGTCATATCATGGTGATCTACTTCGTTAGATCGCTCGATTTTGCATTGTAACAGTTTGGGGCCACCGTGGGGCAAATCGAGCATGGTCCGAGCATCGAAATTTTGAAATTCGAATAAAAATTTAAAATTTCCAGTGTTATAGGTACCATTTTGTGACTTTTCCCAAATTTTCAGGTCAAAATAAAATATTTAAAAATACAAAACAAATAGTTTTATGTTAGATCTGCAGTCCCCTCCTGTCGCTTTATTTTAAATTATTTTCATCAAAACATATATTATTTGTGGTTTCTACAAGTTCCAACATATATTATCCGGTCGAGGATGATATATATATCTATATATATATATATATATATATATATATATATATATATATATATATATATATATATATATATATATATATATATATATATATATATATATATATATATATATATATATACATATATATTGGACTCTCCCTGAACCGTGTCCCGTTCGAGTTATCCTCGACTCGGGTCACGCTCGACTTAGCACGGACTGTGCCTGGTTTCACTACTTAGACCATACCTTCTTAGGGATTCCTCACCCCTCCATCTATATTGTGCCTCAAGCGGGTTTCCCCTCGAAGCGCGCATAGCTAGGCTCGATCAGCGTCGAGCGCTCACTTGTTTTTTTTCTTATTATGTGCCTGTGTGCTTGATTTTATTTTCATTTGCATGCTTCTTTACACACTCTAGCGCACACCAACCGGGAATCCCAAAAACCAGAAAACAAATTTTTTGAAAACTCCCAAAATTTGTGCTAACGGCTTGAGGGGAACCTATCATTGAGAGCTGAGGTGGTTGGGATTCGTGTAACTTTAACTATGAGTGCCCCCCCGTAATCTTTTGCCTCCATGAAAATTCACGTATAGTACGATCTGGTGAAAATCCTATAACAGGAGGCCAGAAGTTTTGTGGGGACCTATATCAGCCTAACCGCATTTCAATAGTTAGAAACCCACTCTCAAGACAAGCCCACCCATAAGCAAACTAAGTCAAACGTTTTCATGTGCTTGCTTACTTATTTCTGATCGGTTAATCTTAGATTCCAGTTCGGACCCGCTTTTGGTCGCTTCTGACGCTTCTGGGTTCAAGTTTAGGCTTATACCCAGTGTAGCCCAGGTCTGAACCAGGTTTCACCTTGATCCGAACCTAGGCCCGCTCTTGGTTTGAGCCGAAGGCTCGTTCCTAGCTCATCTTTGATCCGATCCAGCTCCACATCTGGTCTGATCATTAAAACTCTCTGGGTCTAAGTCAAGGCTTGTACCCAGCCTAGGCTAGGTCCAAACCAAGTTCACACCCAGGTCCGAACCTAGGGCCCCTCTTGGTTCTAGCTGAAAGCTCGTTCCTGGCTCGTTTTTTATCCATTCCAAGTCTACACCTGATCTGATCATTAAAACTCTCTGGATCCAAGTCTAGGCAGATACCCAGCCTAGCCCAAGTCTGAACCAGGTTCACACCCAGGTCCGAACCAAGGCCCCCTCTTAGTTCTAGCCGAAGGCTCGTTCCTAGTTCAATCTTGACTCTTCTTTCTTTATCATTCTTTATCTTCTTTGACTCCTCTTCCTTTATCATTCTTTTCTTCTTCTTCTTAGAAAAAAGAAAAGAAGAGAAAAAAGAAAAAAGAAAAGAAAATCTCATCCATTGGGCTAAAATCTGAAAGAATTCCCAAGCATTGGAAAAAATGTCATCGGCTTGAAAATCCGAAAGGAACTCAGAGGCGATGAGAAAATGAATAAAAAATCTCATATGTAGAGCTAAAAATCTAAAAGGACTTTGTAGCATTGAAAAAAATGTCGCCGGGCTGAAAATATGAAAGGAACCCCAGGGCGATGAGATAAAATAAATAAGTTCTCTCCTTCTACTCTCCAAAGACTTTAATCTCTAAACCTCCTCTCTTCCTTCCTCCAAGACAAAGTGATGGTAAAAGAAAATCAATAAGCATTAGCCTGACAATCATTGTTAAAGACCTAGATCTTTTGAATCTTTGAAAGCTGAGTGGTGGGTGGAGGAACGAAATTGGAAATCCAAAGAGATTTTGAATGCCCTGGGATGCTATACTATATTTTCAAGACTCTGTTTCGCTCGAAACTCTAGAGAACTTACAATACAAGACTTGAGGTTGGAAGACAAAGAAATACTTGATGATTCCTTGTCCCCAATATTCAATCCAGGACCCGATAAACTCACATTGGTCCACCAAAGCGGTCACAAGTGGTTAAACTATAAGACCTACATTAAAGAAAACCACCCTCCAACAAGGGCAAAGGAAAATATATATATATATATATATATATATATATATATATATATATAACGATCATATGAGCTGCCGACTACACCGTTCATTGTTGCATGATGCTAAACTACTTAGAGGGCTCTATGGTTGCAGGAGTTAAAGCTGCTAACCAACATTGTTTTTCAAAATATCTATCTCTTTTCAAAATTTTCACTATATGTTTTGTGCTTTAAAAAACTTTATTTTTTTTGTTAAAATCGTAGCCTGTCCCTGCTCTGGGTTATGCTTCAAATCCCTTCCTACATTCAAAAACTTCTAAAAAGACTTATAAAAACGAAGGAGCTTGGTCACTTGTATATGATGAATGCTACGTTCCTGCGATTATCTCGTTGCTGTCTTGCCTCTCTATTTGGAATTGATCAGACAAGTCAAGTCATGTAGAAAGCCTTTTCCTATAGACAGCCTTAGAAAAACCTTAAGGAAATCAAAGAAATTACCAGGGTTAAAATTTTCCAAACAGAGAAAACCCTGAGGGCAAGTGGCATGGTTGCAAAATCCACCTCGAGTTTCAACCCTGTGTAACTCGCCAACACCTCATGCCGAAACCCTAGGATGAAAATGCCCTAGGTGGGCGAGCATGGGAGTGCAATGGTTCGGAAGGATAGTTAGTGTGTCATCAGCCCACATGACGTTGGGATGACATTCATCTTGACATTCTCTTGTCCCTCAAAGGACAGGGAGTGTCAGGGAGTCTACTGTTGCTACTCACCTGGCCCTCGAAGGACAGGGAGTGCGTGTTCGTCTGCCCCTCGAAGGACAGGGAACAATAGCATGTCTACTTCTTTGTCATTCTCCTGCCCTTCGAAGAACAGGGAGTGCCAACGAGGGGAAACTGTAAACACCTCACTTTAAATCTAGCAAGTTCTATGGTTTTCTTGGACCTTAAGGATCATATTGACCTAGTGAACCCAAAATCCGTAGGTCACACAACTTACCCTCGAACAGAACCATTCTGCCAGCCCAGAAACCCTGTTACACACTGTTTTTACCCAAAACCCTGAAAACAGGTTGCTTTACAGAAAAATCATTATAAAATTTTTGGAAGCTTCACAACAGGCTCAAGAACATGTGTGAAAAATAAATTTTCAAATTAGAGGTGTCTTGATCTGGGCGACACTAGGTGTGTCGCCCAGATGCATTTTCACTAGAACTCATATTTACACATTCTGACGCGTTTCCCCTACTTTCTAGGTCATTTATCTTGGGTGTGGGGCCAAGGTAAGGGTATCCATTCCTCCCAAAAAAAAAAACCATCTCGGTGGTCATTTGAAGGAGTGGGAACAAAGACTCTAAGAGACTTTTAGAAACCTAAGAGACTTTAGAAATTTTAGGCTGGAAAGATAAACCAGAGAGATCCAGAGAGATACAGAGAGAACCTTTACCCTGCTCTGCACCTCAAATCTAAACTCACCCTGTTTGAATGTATTTTTCAGCACCCTGGTCCCTGATAGGAAGCAGGTCAATAAGCCTACAAAACAGTGAAAATTTCTTACAGTCTCAGAATAGCTCCAGAACAGGTCAAGATCTTTATGAGCACTTCAAAAGACCACTTGCCAAGTTTCATCTCGATCCCACATGTCCAAGGCAGTGAACACAAAGGAACAGTTTTCGAAAAATGACCTCTATCACACTGAAATGGACCCTACAACTGGAACTACATTTTCAATATCTCAAATCACTATGAGACCACTTCCATTAAATCTTTCATGGTCGAAAACCCTTATGGGCCAAGTTTCAGCATAATCGGACACTCGAGAACAAAGATATGAGAAAAACATTGAAACAGGAGGGGCTGCACACTATTCCCGTGTGGCCTCACAGCACCAAAACACCATTAAAGGTGGTTGTTTTTACAGTCATGGATAGTCACTTTCAGAGTCCGTAACTCACTCATTCCAAATCGGATCGCTCCCAAATTTTGTGAGCATATTCGTCTCATCAAGACGAATAATTCGATATGTGGACGCCTTGAGACAATGTCTGAGCAGGGAGAAAAGCTAGAGAGAAGTTGCCGATCCTTGAAGAAATTGCAGAAAATTCAGCAGTGACACACCTCGCTCGATGGACCAAATCACAACGCTCGAGCAATGGATCAATGCCAAACCAATTCCATTGTGTGCGTACAACCCAGGGTTATCATTGGTCCAAACCCCGTACATGATAAACAGTCATATTTCATGCATGAAGCTGATGAAGTAACTGAAATTCTGGCCACCGGATTCTAGATTCCGACCAAAACTCAAAAGTTGCAAAATCTTCGTACGGGTTCGAAATCGTGTCCCGTTTGTTGCCACGCGATCGTGAGGGCATTCTTAGTGAACTGCAACGAAAAAATTATAGGAAAACATCAAGGAACGAGCGCACTATCGATCTAAAGTTTCCAAGATTCAAACAAATTTCAAGTCTCATGATCATGGCTCAAAGTTGTTATCAAAACGATCGCCATGTCGAGCCCTACAAGAAAATAATAATCTTTCAATCAAACAGGCATCAGAGCAACCCCGGGTCAGCCACGGAAGATCACGTAAGTTCTCTGACAGCAGTAAGGATTGTTTTAGACTTCCACACATTATTTGGCAGGGATAAAACAGTCCTTTTACACCCATTTTTAAAATTTCTTTAAATTCAATTAAATCTTAATTTTTAGTAATTAGGTCTAATTTTGATCAATCCACCCATGTTTGGGCACAATTCTATATAAATAAGCACTGCCTCATTGTAAAAGGGACCCTCGGCCTTCAATTGATGGATTGAAGATTGAATAAAAATTTTGATTCCTTCCTTGAGCCTGTGAGTACATCTTGGAGAGAGAGAGGAGAGCGAAGAACAAGGTTAGTACCATTTGAGCAAACAACTCTATCTCTCCTCCCTCTCTCTCCTTCTTTCCTCTCTCTCTCTCTCTTCTCTCTTTCTCTCTTTTCTTTCTTTCTGATGCAATCGGTAAGGCTTAGCACAGCTGGTTTCCTCTCTCTTCTCTCTCTTCTCTATTTCTTTCTCTCTTTCTCTCTCTTTTATCTCTTCTCTCTCTTCTCTCTCTTTCTCTCTCTTCTCTCTCTTTCTGATGCAACCATGAGGCTTAGCATCGGTTGGTCTCCCTCTCTCTTCTCTCTCTTTCTCTCTCTCTCTTTTCTCTATCTCTTTCTCCATCTTCTCCGCTCATCTCTATCGCCATTTGTCCCCTTCTAATGCAACAGACAAGGCTTAGCGTCGGTTGGTTTTCTCTCTCTTCCTCTGTCAGTTGACTGGACCTCATGCCGTCTGATTTTCACTCTCTCCCTCTGTCAATCAATGAAACCTAACACTGACTGGGTTTCTCTATCTTCCTTTATCAATAGGTGAGACCTAGCACCAACTGGTCGTCTCCCTCTTCCTCTGTCAGTCGGCGAGTCCTAACGTCAACTGGGTTCTCCCTCTTCCTCTGCCAGTCAATGAGACATAGCACCGACTGGTTTTCTCTTTCTTCCTTTGTCAGTCAACGAGACCTAGTGCCGATTGGGTTTCTCTCTCTTTTTCTGTCAGTCGATGAGGCCTAGCACCGACTGAGTTCTCTCTCTTCCACTATCAGTCGGTGAGACCTAGCATCGACTAAGTTTCTCCTTCCTCCTCTATAAGTCGGAGAGACCAAGTGTCGACTGGGTTTCTCTTTCTTCCTCTGTCAGTCGATGAGATCTAGCACTGACTGGTTTTCTCTCTCTTCTTGTGACAGTCGGTGAGACCTAGTGTTGTGCTCTCTCTCTCTTTCAGTCGGCAAGGCCTCGCATTGACTGGTTTCTCTCTTCCTCTGTCAGTCGGCGAGACGTAGCACCGTCTTCTGTCTTTCTTCTTCTAACAGTTAGTGAGACTTAGCACCGACAACTTCCTCCCTCTCTCATCTCCTGAAACAGTCGGCAATGTCTAACACTGACTGCATCTTCTCTCCTTTCTTCTCCCTCCTCTCTTTCTTCTTCTCTCTCCTTGTGTTTATTCCCTTCTTCTCTTCAAACCATTCCTCTGCTAGTCTTGCGTTCAACTAAGGGGGATTGAGGTTAGCATCTCATGGCAGGCCTATCGTCTAATCGTAATGTTGTTATGCCGTGATCACTTGGCCCGCTTTATTGCCACGATAGACCGACCATCTTGCTTAGCTGGTCGATATTGATAATAACGTCTAGTGGTGATCCTGTGAGCTGGTCTTCGTTACCCAGCCCGTTTGGCTACCACGTTAAGCTAATTATCAGCCAACCTAGTCACTGCTCTGATCCTCTTGCTTGGTCGAATTCTTCTCTGCCCCATATTTCTTTCTTCTTTTTGACTGTGCATGCTTGTGTATGTTCATCAGAGAGGAAAAGGGTGAGGTTTGATCCACTTGTCCCATAACCTTTGCCATATAAGTGTGTAATTGCAGAAAAGCAGAAAATAAGAAGAATACGAGCCATGGGAGGCTATTCTAAGCCAGTTTTATTATTGGGTAATCTAAGAGGGTGCCCAAGCGAGTCAGCCCGAGTAAGTCCCGAGCCCACCTTTAATATTCCTCTCTCCCCGGTTGGTAACACCTGCCCCGTTTTCGAATGAGGTTCCTGAGAGAGCAATCACATAAACATCCCTGATCTCCACCGAAACTCGAGACGCGCACCGCTCAATCCTTCAAGATCTGAAGGGTGAGATCGAGGAACCTAACCAGCTTGGCCACTCCACTAGGGAGTTACTACCCCTTAGTCGGATCGTTCTTGTTTGGCTAGTCTCTTCTTTTATTATCTGCTTTCATTGTCTTTTCATATTCACTTATGACTGTTGGGCTCTGTAATCCATTTATCCGGATCAGGGATTTTCTTATCCCCTAATTCGAGAGTGTCCCCCAGGAACAGGGTCTTTCGATTTCGTTCCCGACCATCCTCTTGAGCAAAGACCCCTTTGTCTAGCTCCTAGGTCTTAACCTGGACAGGTGCGAGGAGGGACTTGAATGTCCCTCACTCCCCATTTCTTCGCTCTGGTGGAAACTCCACTAAGGCACCCTTCATGGGTAGCACTTATATTGCCCCACACATCATATACCCAGCCACCGGCAAGTCACCTGCCGGTCGAGTTCTGGAGGTATGCCAGAAGGCTGCCCAATCCCTTTCTACAAAAGGCAAGCAAGTTACCATTGCTCTTATGGGTCGCCATAAGGCTATCCCCCACATTTCTACACCATTGGTCTCTATCCCTAGAGGCTCAACACTTCAAGGCAGAAACCCCACGGTCTCCATCCCTCACACACATCACAAGACTTGTGGGTAACCCACGCGAGCCACACCTCGGGGCAACCCTTCTATTACCTCGAGTCCATGTCCAACATCGAACCTTCCAAGGCCAGGTTCTACGCACACTACTCATATGCATCTCACCGCTTGGGGGCAACGCCGTTATTACGCCAACCTGAGTACATAGGAGATGACCTCTTCTTCCTCCTACTATGCACCACAAGAGCACTCTGTAAGGGGCCGGCCGACACCCGTTCTCTTACAGACATCTGCTGGTGGTTCTCGGCCTCTTAAGGCCAGATAATCTACACGAGCC